>NC_043007.1:60754082-60866582 GCF_006345805.1 Octopus sinensis | reverse complement strand
CTGACACACACACACACGTATGTATGTATGTGTGTGTAGATAGATATACATATATAGGTATGTATATGTGTATATGGAGCAAATCACTGTGTGAGTGTGTGTGCACGCGCGTGTATGTATGTATGTATGTACGTACGTGTGTGTGTTTATACCTTTTGCCCTTCTTTTACTTGTCATTGGCCTGCGGCAAGGGTGAGATACCGCCGTGGAGGGTCTAGTCTCGAACAAATCGACCTAGTATTATTTTTAAGACTGGTATTTATTGCATCGGTTTCTATCACCGAACCGCTTTATTACTGGGACATAAACAAACCAACACCGGCTGTCAAGGTGTCGCGGAGACAAATACCTAGACACGCACGTGAATTTTCCGTTCGTTTTTTTGTCGTGCTTTTGATTAATTTTCGAAACTTATTTATTATAACGATACGCATCTATCTTTGGAATTGTTGGTGCGACGACTCTTTCTTTTTCTTTCCTCTTCCTCTCTTTCCTTCCCTCTCTCACCAACTTACCTCTCAGTTGCTTCTTAACCATACAGCAACACCTGCGCCTACACACACATATGTATGCATGCATGCATGTATGTGTATATGTATGAAATGTGAATGCTATAAGTATAAACTGTACTTTCTAACTTCATATTGCCAATGGTAGTGACTTTTGCTTTGGTCTGACTTTCTTTTTTCTTTTTTGCTTCTCACTTTCTGTTTTTTTTTTAATCCTTTTGTTTGTTTTCAACTATTAAAAATGAAAGTAATGATTGTATTCAAATGGTGTCAATGCAAACAGTGAATGGATTTTCGCCGGTTTTCCACTTGTTCGATCAAAAGATCCAGGCACACAATACACAATTTATTTGAAAAATTTTTGGCAGCTGTCGTGTTTCATGTCAATTACAAAATTCATAACCATTTTGAGGGAGAAATATTGAGGAAAAAAATTATATACCTTTAAATTAGAATTGTGGGTGAAATGGGGGGGGGGGATTTCAGCCAATCAGATGCAAGCAATCTCGACACTCCGTAAGTTGGAATTGCTGTTTCCATAGCAACGTACTGAAATAAAACAGACTAAATCAAACTTCTATTATTTTATACTTGATGTTATTCATGTAGGCATGAGCCGAGGTACACCTCTTCATGGTAGATGTTTAGAAATAGCAGCAAAATCTCTTAAAAATGTAAGACGACGACAGACCTGGGGTTAAGCAACAATAACTTTGAAGTGTGGATCTTATTAAATTTCCTCCAACCACTCAAATTTTAACCTGGATATTTAAAAAAACAAATGTACGAGTGGCTGTGTGGTAAGTAGCTTGCTTACCAGCCACATGGTTCCGGGTTCAGTCCCACTGCGTGGCACCTCGGACAAGTGTCTTCTACTATAGCCTCAGGCCGACCAAAGACTTGTGAGTGGATTTGGTAGACGGAAACTGAAAGAAGCCCGTCGTATATATGTATATATATGTGTATGTATATGTTTGTGTGTCTGTGTTTGTTCCCCCGACATCGCTTGGTAACCGATGCTAGTGCGTTTACATCCCCGTAACTTAGCAGTTCAGCAAAAGAGACCGATAGAATAAGTACTAGGCTTACAAAGAATAAGCCCTGGGGACGATTTGCTCGACTAAGGCGGTACTCCAACATGGCCACAGTCAAATGATTGAAACAAGTAAAGAAATGGCAATGGATATGGAGACGACGAAAAGTTGAAGGATGGTGATGGCGACGGCAGAGAAAGGTGTCATTGAGATGAAGGCGACGGTGGTGGAGAACGGTGACGGTTGAGATGAAGGCATCGGCGCTGCTGGAGCAGGAACATGGCTGGGTCGCTGTAACTAACTGGTCTGGTCGTCGCTGGAACTGGCTGAGTTGATCTGTGGTCAGAGGTTAGTCCTGAAAAGGACTGGAACTTAAGACAAGAAATAGTGATTTGCTGGCGCCTTTTATAACCTGAAATGGGCTCAAACAAGGCATAAGAAAAACAGTGTCACAGGACCTTATCGGAAGGTTGTGATTGGTTGGTTTACACATTGTCGTGAAATAAGTCAAGAGACAAACTACATCAATTCCAACCAATCAGAGCAGTGGATACAACAGGGTCCAGATAGCTGGAGATGGTTGCTATCTAACATGAGATCATTTCTAATATATCTCTCAAACAGTGAGGATATCACCTAGCTATGCTACAGTTATATCTATAGTATCTACTACTACTACTACTACTACTACTATCTGATGGTTGTATTTTGTATGCGTGTTACATTGCCTCTATCACAACTACAACTTTTAACAAACCACTCCTCCCTATACCAATACTAAACACAATCACAACTACTAATACTACAAATGCTGCTTTTATAGTGGTTATGGCAGTTGTAGTGTTTGTGATGTTACAACACATACACAATACCAATGTCATTAACACCAGATGGCAGCAGCTGATTTTCGGCATATCGGGATTGGTTACATGTAATTGGCTGAAACTAAAAAGAAAAAAATTTGATCTTTAAAATCAATAATATTAATATGCTTAGTTTTATTTGTTTTTGTACATACCTGTGGTGTGTCTCAGACTTACTTCAAAGGAAGAGGTAAAAAGGTTGAAGGGAGAGGTACAGAGAGAGAGAGAGAGGGAGAGGGAGTGAATGGTGACTGAAAGGAAGAGAGGAAAAATGTTTATCAGTATTTTCAGAGTAGACTGATACATACATCGAAAGAAAGTAGATACATAGACACATTGGTAAATCAAAGTCAAATAACTACAGCAAACATTGGCTGTCAATTTCACTTTTCATTACCACACCAGGATAAAATCAATGTGCAAGTGGTTGAGTACTCTTCAGACATGCATACCATTAATGTAGTTCTCCGAGAGATTCAGCTTCGCACAGAATGTGACAAGACTGGCCCCTTTTAATTACAGCTACAATTCATTTTGGCCTGCTGAATGAACTGGAGCAAGATAAATCTTCAAGTGGTAGGAAGAAAATGAAAAAAGATCCAATACAGGGACAGGAAAATCTTTTTAGTTGTTAGGGACACTATGGGGTTTAATCCGATCCTAACAGTGGCCGGCCTATCTATCTATCTATCTATCTATCTATCTATATGTCTGTCTGTCTGACTAATTCTGTCTGCCTGTCTCTCTCTCTTCCTCTGTCATTCTCTCTCAGCAAATACCTGTGGATGTTACTGTTACTTTTCTACACTTTAAGGGAGAGGTAGAAAGAAAAATAAAAATAAAAGGTGTTAAGCAGAGGAGGTATACTTGAAGAGAGCAGTAAAGTGAGAGGAAGTGAGACAGAGAGTGAGTGATGACTGAAAGGAAGGTGGCATTTGTTTTGTGTTTTTAAATGTTTATCAGTATTTTCAGAGTAGACAGATACATAACCACAGCAAATATTGGATGTTACTTTTCCTTTCCTACAATATAAGTAATTACTGTATTCTATATACTGAGTCCTCAACCAATATTGGATATTACTGTGTCACAGTATAGAAACATTTCTCATGGCACCAGCACACAATTTACACATGCTTACATTTTTTATATTTTTCATGAAGTTTTCACGGGTCCAGCTAGTATTCTTGATTTTTCCATAATGGAGATCTTTTCTGTTTGGCTTTCATTTTAAAAAATTTCTTAAGTGAAAATCTTCTAATTTGGTATATGGAGGTGATTTTTTATGCTCAATCTATGTTGTTATTCACTTGTTCCAGAAAAGTTTTAGAAAAATATTACAGAGGTTTAGAATTTGATTATTTTTACCCAATCAGAAAACAGGATTTGGAAGCTGGCATTTTGTACGTGATAATATTTATCAAGTAAAATGGAAGCAATATATTATAACAACGAATGTTGTAAAAAGTTTTGAAGTTTTAATAAGTTTAAATGAATAATGTGAAATGAAGTGAAACACTGGAATAAGTGATACAAAACAGAAAAATTATTAATGAAATTTCTTTTTTTTTTGTGAAAAGTTCAAAAAAAAAAAACTGTTATACTACTACAGTTCAGTTTATGGAAACAATTAATAGCAGAAATTCAAAAATGAAAGTTTGAGATACACCAGGGTTAGAGCTTAGGGTTGGGGTTTACAGTTAGAATTAAGATTTAGGGTTAGAATTTGGGTTTTCTGGAACTCATGAATAACAAAATCAGATTCTGTTTGAAAAATTACATCAATATACCAATTTTTAAAAAGACAATACATTTTACATAGCAAAAATTTAAAAACTTGACAAATAAACAAAAAAAAGTTACCAAAATATTGCAAAACTTGTCTCATTTGTGTGTGTGTGTAATATATATATATATCTTATACATAAATGGCAGTTTCTGTCTACCTGTCTATTACCACCTTGCTGCCTACACCATTGAACCAATCTTCATGAAACTTTACATCCATGTTAAACTAACATCCAGTTCAATTATAGGTTAATTGGATTTCGATAGAAATCTATAATGGGCTCCCTATAGGCATTGGGCTAGTATATGAGAAAATGAGAAGGGTACAAAGTGTTCATGCAAGGGAAATGTAGAGGCATAGTGTGTGTGACTGATATAAGGGAAGGGGAGAAGAGCATTGTGTAAGCAACAAATATGGAGTAGCAGTGGGATGATAACATTAATACAGCTGTCATATACATGTGATGCTGCATACATACCTTTGTAAATATATAGATACATGCATACACATAAGTAACTTTTAAAGCACCAAGGGAAAGAAAGGTGGTTGTGAGGAATTCATAGCTTTAAGGAGAGAGGGGTTAAGTGGCTTTTCTGCTGTCCATCGCAAAGGAACACTCACACACAGATACACACAAATACATACATACATACACACATACATACACACATACATACATACATACATATGTACATATATATGTCTACTGTACACCATTTTAAACTTGTGATTACCTGTGTGTATGTTTGTAAATGTGTGTGCATGTATGTGTGACATCCTAAATCAGTCTGTCTCTCTACTTTTGTAGGGTCTTCCCTGTTGCTGTTACATATTGTGAAATTTTAAAATTATGTCAAAATTTTCAAATTTGGTATATTGAAATAATTTTCCACTTTAAATCTGATTTTGTTATTTATTTGTTCCAGAAAAATTGAATAAAAATGTTACTGAGGTTTAAAGTTTAATCAATTTTACCTAATCAGGAAACATAATTTGGAACCTAGCATTTTCTGCATGATAGCTATCTATCACAAAATGAAAGCAAAATCATTATGAGGAGGAATTTTTATTAAACAAATGAAAGCAAAGCATTACAACAACCAAAGTTGTAAGAACTTCTGAAGTTTTAATAAGTTTTAATGAATAAAGTCATGTGAAATGGCCGAATAGACATGTAGATAATTTAAAAAGGGGAAAAATACTCAACAAAGTTTTTTTGTGGAAAATCCACAAATATTGTCCTAATCAAGAGGTATATCTGTCAGGGATGGCATGGTCTGATAAGGAATAAACAAAAATTGATATAAGCGTAGGAGTGGTTGTGTGGTAAGTAGCTTGCTTACCAACCACATGGTTCTGGGTTCAGTCCTACTGCATGGCACCTTGGACAAGTGTCTTCTACTATAGCCTCGGGCCAACCAAAGCCTTGTGAGTGGATTTGGTAGACAGAAACTGAAAGAAGCCCGTTGTATCATCATCATCATCATCATCGTTTAACGTCTGCTTTCCATGCTAGCATGGGTTGGACGGTTCAACTGGGGTCTGGCAAGCCCGAAGGCTGCACCAGGCCAGTCAGATCTGGCAGTGTTTCTACAGCTGGATGCCCTTCCTAATGCCAACCACTCCGAGAGTGTAGTGGGTGAGTTTATGTGCCACCGACACAGGTGCCAGACAAGGCTGGCAGACGGCCACGCTCAGATGGTGTTTTCTTATGTGTCACCGACACAGGTGCCAGACGAGGCTGGCGAACGGCCACGCTCGGTGATTGTAACGTGCCCTCAGCACGGAGGCCAGTCGTTGCGGTACTGGCTACGGTCACGTTCGGATGGTTTTCTTATGTGCCACCGGCACTGGTACCACAAGGATACAAATTCCATTGATGTTCATCTATTTTGATTTGGTTCGATTTGATTTGATTTGATTCGATTCTCACTTGCCTCACTGGTCTTCACAAGTGTCACAAGAAGGAAGGTATGCACAGGTGGACTGACTACGTCCCAGGTAGGGGCCACGGGTTATGGCTTCACTAGTCTTGCCGGGTCTTCTCACGCACAGCATACTTCCATAGGTCTCGGTCTCTAGTCATTTCCATGGTGAGACCTAACGTCCGAAGGTTGTGCTTCACCACCTCGTCCCAGGTTTTCCTGGGTCTACCTCTTCCACGGGTTCCCTCAACTGCTAGGGATTGGCACTTTCTCACACACCTATCTTCATCCATTCTCGCCACATGACCAAACCAGCGCAATCGTCTCTCTTGCACACCACAACTGATGCTTCTTAGGTACAACATTTCTCTCAAGGTACTAACGCTCTGTCGAGTAAGTACACTGACATTACACATCCATCGGAGCATACTGGCTTCGCTCCTCACGAGCTTACGCATGTCCTCAGCAGTCACGGCCCATGTTTCACTGCCATGTAGCATAGCTGTTCGTACACATGCATCATACAGTCTGCCTTTTACTCTGAGCGAGAGGCCTTTAGTCACCAGCAGAGGTAAGAGCTCCCTAAACTTTGCCCAGGCTATTCTTATTCTAGCAGTTACACTTTCAGCGCACCCACCCCCACTACTGACTTGGTCACCTAGATAGCTGAAGCTATCAACTACTTCTAGTTTTTCCCCCCGGAAAGTGACGGAAGTTGTTTTCTGCAGATTTTCGGAGGTCAATGCTCCCGAGCATCTGCCACATACAAAAACTATCTTCCCAGTTAGCCTACCTTTGACATTGCTGCACCTCTTATGTGTCCATAGCTTACACTGGGTACATCTTATAGAGTTTCTACCTACACCTTTTCTACAGATCAAGCAGGGCCATCTTCCTGAGGATATTTGTGGATTGTCTACCTTCCTACTTATTAGTACTTTGGTTTTAGCTAGGTTGACTCTAAGGCCCCTCGATTCTAAACCCTCCTTCCACACCTGGAACTTCTCCTCTAGTTCTGATAGTGACTCAGCAATTAGAGCGAGGTCGTCAGCATAGAGGAGCTCCCAGGGGCAACCTGTCTTGAATTCCTCCACAATTGCCTGGAGGACTATGATAAATAGGAGGGGGCTGAGTACTGAACCCTGGTGGACCCCAACCTCTACTTTGAATTCTTCTGTGTACATGTTGCCAACCCTAACCTTACTTACGGCATCTCTGTACATGGCTTGCACAGCCCTCACCAGCCATTCATCTATCCCTAGTTTCCTCATTGACCACCAGATGAGGGATCGGGGGACCCTATCAAAGGCTTTCTCCATGTCAACGAAAGCCAGGTACAGGGGCTTATCTTTGGCTAGGTATTTCTCCTGCAGCTGCCTTACCAGGAATATAGCATCAGTGGTGCTTTTCCCTGGCACAAACCCAAACTGCATCTCATCTAAACTAACTCTCTCTCTAATTAGTTGGGCTATGACCCTCTCCGTAACCTTCATTACCTGATCCAACAGCTTGATACCTCTGTAATTATTTGTATCTAGGGCATCACCTTTACCTTTGTAGCAGTTGACTAGTATGCTGCTACACCAGTCATTGGGTATGACTCCTTCGTGTATCACCTGGTTGACTATACGGGTGACTAGGTTATAGCCGACACTGCCAGATATTTTGAGCATCTCTGCAGTAATTCCTGATGGGCCTGGGGCTTTCCCTGTCTTCATGCTTCTAATTGCCTTAGCTACCACGGAACTATCAACTCAGATAGCTGGTCCCTCTGTTGGGTCAACATTCGGCAGACTCTCTTTATCCCATTCATTTTCTTTATTCAGCAACCTTTCATAGTGGCATCTCCAAACCTCTCTCTTTGCATCCTCATTTAGCGCAAGTGAACCATCATCCATGCGAACACACTTCTCTCCTACCACATCACGATTCTCTCTCACATACTGTCTTGCAACACGAAATACCTCAAGTCTTTCATCCTCACGGCTCAGAACATTGGCAAATTTTTTTCTTATCCGCTTCCCCTCTGGCTAAATAAACCTGTCTCCTAGCTTCCCTTCTGGCTGTCTGATACAATTCCCTGCTACCACCGTTCTTCCAGTCCTTCCAAGCCTGTCTCTTTTGTATATATGTATATATATATATAGGTGAAAAAGTTGGTGTGTGAAAGCACATGGTTGGATGTATAAAAAATAGAAAAGAGTGAAAAAACTACAGAAGGCTTGTTTTATAAGGTTGAAAAATATATTTAAGTCATGTTAGAAAAATGTAACGACTTAAATATATTCTTCAACCTCATAAAACAAGCCTTCTGTAGTTTTTTCACTCTTTTCTATTTTATATATATACTAGCAGTATCGCCCGGCGTTGCTCGTGTTGTAAGGGAAATAACTATATAAGCATTTTTAGAGAGTTATAGCCAAAAAATAGCAAAAAAATGCATTAAAAATTGAAAAAAAATTAAGGTAAATTTTTTTTAAATCGTTGACACATCGTAGATATTTTTAGAGAGTTACTTCCCTTATATAAAAGCGAAAAAAATGCATTAAAATGGAAAAATATGATGGTAAATTTTTTTAAAATCGTAGACTCATCGTAGACGCACGCTAATACCCAGAAGGGCTCGATATGAATCACGACTATAAGATACCCGCTTTTGGTTAAACTGCACCGCAAAATGTGGGAGTAGTTAGGAATCTAAATCGTAGGAGACAGACACACAACTTCACTCTTATTTAAAGATGCTTTTTTTTTTCAGTCATAGAGTTAGATTTATGAACGTCTTCAGTAGAAAATCCTTCGAATTCTGACTCGCTGCTTGATATAATGAAATTCGTATCCATTTTTTGTCAGAATTACAAATTTTGAAAACACAATAGGAACAAATTTCGGAAAAAAATCTCCCATAATTCACGGAATTAAAATTACACTTCGATTTTTGTACAAAACTGTAGTTGAAGTGTTTACGAAGTATAATACGTGTTTTCACGAATGTACTAAAGAGATTTGCTCTGATATTCTCATTTAAATATGAATAGGTAAATTCGGGCGGCTTGGTAACGAAAGGGTTAAACGGATGCATACATTTATTAATCTCTTATTATAATAACTATATATAAGTGTCGTCTGTTTATACATAAACACTGTTTCATACTGCAATTATATATACATATATCTATATATAATATTATATAATAAAATATATACAGAGTAAAATAAAAACCAATTTACCTTTTCTGTCCGTCCGTGTGTCTTTGCAAATGTGTTGGAATGATAAGTGAGTTGTGTTTTGGCGCCTTTTTTCTAATAACAAACACACATGTGTTTGTATGTAGTTGTATGTGTATGTAGTTGTATGTAGTTGTATATGTATGTGTATGCGTGTGTGTGAGGAATGACACACACACACTCACGCACGCACACATGTACATCAATGCTTTCGGAGTGATATGTTAAAATATTGAGTTTTCTCGAATTTTGTCTTAATTGTGGTAAAATTGAAAGAAATTTTTTATGGCATCACCCACTGAAGTACTCTGAAAAATCATGGGTACACTCTAATTGAAGAAATTGTGTGAGGAGTAAATCGTTATGTATTTATTTGTTTCTGTTTGCTGTGTTTCTTTATTTTTTGAGTAGTGGTTTAAATACTTTCAGTTTAGTCTTCTTCAAATCACTCTGTTGCTATTTACTTTCATTTTATTCGTTGCACACTGTGTGTATGCGTTTGCGTGTGCTGTAAACCAGACTAAGAAAAGCATTTGACATACACACCAGAATGTGAGTTTTCTGTAAATTTTGCTTAATTGGAGTTTAAATTTTAAAAACTGGACCTGGCATGACCCGATGCATTCTACTCTTAAAAATGCTAGGTAAATTGTAATTGAAGAAATCCTATATTGTAGATTTCTATAACTCCCAAAGGGAGGCAGATAAAATCTGCCTTTTATAATAAGAGATATATATATATATATGTATGTGTGTGTATGTGTTTGTGTTTGTCCCCCCAACATCGCTTGACAACCGATGCTGGTGTGTTTACATCCCCGTAACTTAGCGGTTCGGCAAAAGAGACCGATAGAATAAGTACTAGGCTTACAAAGAATAAATTCTGGGGTCGATTTGCTTGACTAAAGGCAGTGCTCCAGCATGGCCACAGTCACATGACTGAAAGAGTAAAAAAGAATAAGACATTCTATTGTAAAAATTGCCAGGCAATGACGGGCTATTCAGCTAGTATCTATCTATCTGTCTGTCTGTCTGTATGTATGTATGTATGTATGTATGCATGTATCTATCTATCTATCTATGTGTGTATGTATATGTGCAAATTTGTATGTTTTGCTTTATGTATGTATTCTCATGCATATAGTTGCTTATCTAGACATGCTCATATATATTTAAATGATAAACTTCTGGAAAGTTTTACAGATTTTTACTATTCCAGTGATGGATTGGATCTGTAGTCTTCAAATTAGCTTCCTCCTTTCTGGTTTTGTGAAGCCTAATTTCTCAACATTGGTATTTAGGCAGTGTGTGTATGTATGTATGTATGTATGTATGTATGTATGCATGCATGCATGTATGTATGTATGTATGTATGTATGTATGTATGTATGTATACATGCATGCATATATGTATATATCCATATAGTAAACTCCATTTTATAGCTGTAAATCTCATTGCAAATCTTCATTTGAAAACAAATGACACCAGATTTGTTCAGATTGGATCATAAGTTCAGCTTAATCATACCCTGCTACTCTTGAACACATTTTAACCAATTTTGTGGTCTAGTTTTGATGATGATTCTAAATTAGCTTCTATTTCTTGTTATTGTCTACAATTAGCTGATACAGCTATATCTATTCTCCATTCAAATACTAGTCTTTATAGTTAACAATCTTTAATGGTGACCATATGTATTTCACATAATGAAAATTGCACCACAAACTCTAGATTTCCATAGTCCTGAAGAGTTAGAGACTCTGTACAAAGTAGAAATATGTCTCCAGTACAAATTATTGTTTGGACAGGTAGAATGTGTACAAGCACAGTCTGGACTGCATGCAGGGGGAAAAAGACCTTTGTATGATTGACAAACTAACATTTATCTTTTATACTTGCTCATTATTGTTTTTGTTACTGTTGTAATTAGATACAGCTGTTGATATATAGTAAGCTTGCTGGACTAAGATGCCTATTGTTAGGCTGCTGATATTAGATAAAATGTGAAGTACTATTAGAAGCAAATTAGAAGTGCCAGTTCTCTGAAGTTATTAGATTTGTTGTGAATATAAACAGATTGATTACTTGTTTCTCTTGTATCAGTCAAGTGATGTAGACATATTGATGAGCACTCAGTAAAGTTCAAAAGTCAATTATAGCTGTTCATCACTTTTTCAAACTACAGAGAAATAGTTATATTTTCCATGTTTGTAAATCTATTATGTAGGGTTTACATGTATTTTCTCTCTCATAACTTACACTTAATTTTGAAACTGTCATTGTCAATGAGAATAGTAATAGTAGTACATGTGGTAGTTGTGGACAAGATAGCGAACTCTTGATTAGCAGTTATATAAACTTCAGTTTTGACTTATTTTGCAAAATAGATTCAGCTTTTACTAAGACATCATCATCATCATCATTTAACGTCCACTTTCCATGCTAGCATGGGCTGGACGATTTGACTGAGGGCTGGCGAACCAGACTCCAATCTGATCTGGCAGAGTTTCTACAGCTGGATGCCCTTCCTAATGCCAACCACTCTGAGAGTGTAGGACATATCAGTGACATATATAGGAGTTAATGATGGAAAGAAAATAACTAAGACTTTGTTTAGAATAGAGAAAACAGATATAAACAATTTGACAAAGTGATTTCCCATAAATTCATGAAAGTTGTTTTGACAGTATTCAAAGTTAAACTGTATTTTATTACATGCTAGTAGTGGCATTATGGAAATTATTTAATTAGAGAAAATATTTAATTCGCTCTTGAGTTTATATTTATTTGCTTGATGTTTATTCCAATTTGCTTTGAGATTGTATTAATTTGTACATGAAAAGGTGTGCAGAGTCTGAAATGATAAAATAATTTTTTTTGCTTTTTTAATGTGAACTGGCAGAATTGTTAGCATACTGGGCAAAATGCTTAGCAGCATTTCATCTGTCTTTAGGTTCTAAGTGCAAATTCTGCAAAGCTTGACTTTGCCTTTCATCCTTTCAGGGTCAATAGAATAAGTACCTGTTGAGTACTGAAGTAGATGCAGTTGACTTACTCCCTCCTCCAAAATTGCTGGCCTTGTGCCAAAATTTGACATGAATGTTAACTTAAAATTGCCATTTCAGCAAGAATTTCAGCCAGAAGAATGCCCTTGAGATCCAGAAATGTTATATAGATCGTAAGCTCGCAAGAAATGAAGCCAGTACGCTCCGATGGATGTGTAATGTCAGTGTTCATACTCAACAGAGTGTAAGTACCTTGAGAAAAAAGTTGGACCTAAGAAGCATCAGTTGTGGTGTGCAAGAGAGATGTTTGCGCTGGTATGATCATGTGACAAGAATGGATGAAGACAGTTGTGTGAAGTGCCACACCCTAGCGGTTGAGGGAACCTGTGGAAGAGGTAGACCCAGGAAAACCTGGGATGAGGTGGTGAAGCACGACCTTCGAACTTTAGGTCTCACCAAGGAAATGACTAGAGACCGAGACCTATGGAAGTATGCTGCGCATGAGAAGACCCGGCAGGACAAGTGAGACCATAACCCATGGCCACTACCTGGGATGTAGCCAGTCCACTTATGCATACCTTTCCTTCTTGGGATACAAAACTCTACTTGTGAAGACCTGTTGAGGAAAGTGAGAATCAGAATCAAAATTGAAATTGATCAACATCAATGGAAATTGTAGCTGTGATACCAGTGCTGGTGGCACGTAAGCGAACCATCTGATCGTGGCCGTTGCCAGCCTCCCCTGGCCCCTGTGCCGGTGGCACGTAAAAAGCACCATTCAATCATGGCCGTTTGCCAGCCTCGTCTGGCACGTAAAAAGCACCCACTACACTCACGGAGTGGTTGGCGTTAGGAAGGGCATCCAGCTGTAGAAACATTGCCAGATCAGACTGGGCCTGGTGCAGCCTTCTGGCTTCCCAGATCCCTGTTGAACCGTCCAACCCATGCTAGCATGGAAAGCGGACGCTAAATGATGATGATAATGATGATGATGATATGTCTTTGAATTGAGAATTTTTTAGTGCAATTATTGCTGTGACCCAAGCCATGCTCATGCTGTCTGAAATCTATCAGGAGAATGTTAATGCCCAAAACAAAGTTGAAAGTTGAGGAAAAAATGGGTCATTCAAACCTCAACTCTCTTTTGTTATTTTATATTTTTAAATATTTTTTTTCTGAAGATTTAAAAAAATATTTTAATTTCTTTCTAAACTTTTGTTTTTAATTACCATTGAACTCAATTCAAATTTGTCTGTCTTGACTGTCACTGGACTTTCTTTGATACATTGTCTGTGTGTGTATGAGTGAGAGAGAGGGGGAGAGAGAGAGATAGAGAGGGAGAGATAGAGAGAGGGAGAGAGGGGAGAGATAGAGAGAGGGAGAGAGAGAGGGAGAAAGAGAGGGAGAGAGAGAGGGAGAGGGAGAGAGAGAGGGAGGAGAGAGAGAGAGAGAGGTTTTCAAAATTTAATCTTTACATCCTGTATGGCATATTCACCCAACAATACATCCGTCTGTCAGACTTATACCACTAGACACCAAACAAATTAAAGCTCTCATCTTTATTTGTTTTAAAGGCAATAATTAACTCTCTAATCTAAGAAAGAAAACTGCAATCCCTTCTTCTGTCATTTATTTCCACTCTTTAGTGTCCACCATTAAAAACAACACATATTGCTGAATTTTTGCAATTTATTTCCAGGTTCCCCCCCACCTCCATCAAAGCTTTACACTGATTCTGAAAGAAGCACCTCAGCTTACTTGTACTCTCATAATAAAAAAG
Source organism: Octopus sinensis (assembly GCF_006345805.1). Lineage (NCBI taxonomy): Eukaryota > Metazoa > Mollusca > Cephalopoda > Octopoda > Octopodidae > Octopus > Octopus sinensis. The sequence goes on along the minus strand of NC_043007.1, from coordinate 60,852,448 downwards.
CTGCAAAAAAAAACCTGGAAAAGGCATTTTTTGCTTGTGATGTTAGTATGTTATTAATTACATTTAATATATTGCTTACATCTCTTTTCATTGTCATTTTTAATGTTTTTTTAACTTCTATTGTATAATGAATTAATAATCACATATATACGTTATTTTTAGAACAAATGATATAAATAAAATGATTATTTACATTAATAAAACAAAGTGTTTTCTGCAATACTGCCAATTTTCACTGTAGTCTGACTGCAAGTAAATATACTATAAACATTTGTATTAAAAAGCTTATTTATAGATATTAATTGCTCAATCATTTCAGGACTGTCAAGAGTTAGTTGAAAGAAGGCAGTATATTTCAAAAGAAATAAAATACAATGATTAAAAAGCTGTTTACAATGAAAATTGTTAACCTTTTATTACTGTTAAAGATATTCATCTCTTAAGCTGTGGTAGATGTTTGTTACTGCTTTTTTTTTTATCCTTCTTCAAAACGATAACCATAAATAATGACTTTAAAATATATTTATTTATATGTTAAAGCTTGCTGATGTTTCTGACTAAGAGCTTGAAAAGCTGAGTATCATGTACAATATCCAGTGTGCATGTATAATTACACACATACACACACACTCACGCACGCACGCGCACACACACACACACACACTCACACACAAATACTCCATGCTTACCAACACACTTCCACTTCTGGTCCACAGACATATTGTGTGCTTTTTCTGCCTCTTCTACCACTACTCTGCTCTTTGGGCTTGGCTAGTCTTATGCCAACTTCCCTTAGGTGTGTCATTCAGGGAGTCCTGCAGGCTGTGACTGTGTAATACCCAGTCCTTCTTCCCATAACATTATTCCTCTGGAAATTCCTTTCCTGCATATGTTTTTCCTACAGCCATTGACTTGCATCTTTTCAAGTGGAATGTTAGTGGCATTGATCTTACTGGTTCTTGGGGACTTGAAGAGGTCATGGACATAGCCCCTTCCTCTAGATCTAACCAATGAAATAACTATGATTTTATATATAAAAAAAATGCATTGCTTGATATGAATGCATTGCATTGATATGGAGTTCAATATACGTAGAGAATTCAATGTGTATAGATATATGAATTCACACATGTGTACATACAAACAAACAAGTCACAAACAGAATTAGGTCATCAACAGGAATATTTCAGGATAATAGGTTGTCTGTAATGCTTTTTATCCTGTTAGCAAACCTCCGTTTACTTTTGTTGAAAAGGTTGGTCATTGACAACCAGTGGTTTGATTGAGAGGGTGATTAAGAAAGAGTTGATGACATTTAGTGGAGAAGTAGAAAGAAACACAAGCAATTAGGAAAGGTATTGTGCTTGATGGAGTACCAGTAAAAATAGCCTATGACAATTTCTTCAACACGCAATATAAGAGTTGTGTTGTCAGAGATAGAGCATATGCTCTAACATGTAAGGATGAAAGCCATTTGATGGGCTCAGGTCGCAGCAGTGCAACATGGCAAGATGGGCCAAGATGGGCATATACTAAAAGATTCGAGGCAGATGTGTGAAGCTTTCCTGTAGCTTCTTTCTTAACTTTTCTGCTAGGATGATAAACTGGAACCAGAAATGGATTTTAGTGTCTACCTTAAAAGCCTGTTAGGTATATTCCCAGAGAATGTGAAGTTCTGATAAAACAGATAACAACAGTTGAGATACAGTCGACGGTAAGTAATTGTGTGAATGACACACTGCCTAGTTTGGATGGTCTGCCCATGTTTTACATATACATGCCAGACTTGTTCACTGATGTCTTGACAAATGCTTGCTGCAGTTTACAGCAAAACAAAAGAATTCTCACTTCTGTGAGATGGTAAGTGGTAGTGCTGCTGAGGAAGGACATGTATATGTGGGATGTGATTGATAATTTCCTCTGTTGAATGCAAAGTTAAACTCTGCATTCAACAGATATTGGCCAAGGTGCTAACAAAGATGGTGCTTGTTGGGAAAATGCAGTCCTGTGTGATCCCAAGCAGACCTATGTACAACAACCTCAGAGAGAGAGAGAAAGAGAGAGAGAGGGGGGGATAATTAAGAAACCCAACTGTGGAGCTGTGACCAATTTGGGTCAATTGCAAGCTTTTGATAGAGTCAACTTAGTGACTGTCGTAAAGGTAGTCACTTAGTGACTGTCGTAATGCTTCAATATGAAGCAGTAGCTGTTCAGCAGTCATATTATATGGCTTTCTAGCAGAACCTTTTTGAATCACATGCATAGTCTGTCAAAGGTATCCTTTTTCAGCACTTGTGTATGTATTGACCTAGGGTTCAACAAGAAATTTAACTGTTTAACATTCCATGAAGTTGTCGGATAACATGAAAATTCTTTTTCAAGCGTCAAGCTGCAAGCCCATTGACTTGTTCACATTAGTCTTTGTTTCTTCTCATCACTCTGTATTCCTTACTAACAGTGCTGACCAAGGTATCCAATGGTATTACAGTAACTTTGACTATACATGCTGACATGACACTCTTTTGTCCCCCTTAGAAGTAGATACCCAACAAAAATTCCAGTTTCTGTTTTGTTAATGATAGAAAATGACATACCAATACAATGAAAAAAAAAACATTGTTAAACGTCAGCAATTGAGTAAATATATGTATATACACAGAACCAAAGGAAACACTTGAAGAATCAGTTACTGTTGTAATGTCACAGTTGAAAATATTGTACACATAATGTGTGTGTGTGTGTGAAACATCCACCTTTCCTTGTTTCCATGGATTAGACACATTTTGTATGTCTGGATGCCCTTCCTGTCATCATCCCTCACCTATTTTCCATTTAAATGCTTGTACATGTTTATATGGCAGATTGGAAATAAGGAATACTTTTGTATGACAGTGACACTTGCTTACTACCAGTGCCCAATGTCAAGGTAAGGAGATAGTAAGACAAATACACACATGTATAAACTCACACACACATGCATGCGCACATATACATACATACACATGTACATGTATGAGGATGCATAGCTTTGTGGTTAGGGTGTTGCACTCATGATTGTGATATGGTTTCAATTTCTAGACCAGGTTGTGTTTGTGTCCTTGAGCAAAACACTTCATCTCATGTTTCTCTGTGACGACATCAACACCTGATATGTGGTACACATTACAGCTGTTCAGAGAACGTCGATTTGATGGAGGGAGTGAGCTAATGTACAGCACATACATTTGATTGCTATAAATAATCATTTGTGCAGGTCATTCAACAAAAAGCTGAATGCTCATACTTCATCTTCGATGGGAGAGTCCATCATATATACAGGGGTTAGACAAAATAATGGAAATACCTAGCATCATAATTTTGAAATATCTATAAAACCATCAAAAGCTTGTTTATTTTTATGTTTTTTTATTTATTATTAGCGTTGCTTAATATGTTTTGCTAAAATTGCTGTTTCTTTTCTGATATCATCAGAAAAAGATAATTAAAATTCATTAAAATGACAGATCTATCAGACTTTCAAAGAGGTCAAATTGTTGGTGCTCATATGGCAGGTTCTAGTGTAACGAAAACAGCTGAAATGTTTGGTATATCAAGAAGTACTGTCTTGAAAGTAATGACAGCCTTTAAGAAAGAGGAAAATCCTCCTTGTCGAAACAAAACTCCAGGAGAAAACCAAAACTTTTAGATAGGTACCGTCAGACTCTTACACAAATTGTTACAAAGGATTGCAAAAGTACAGCTCCCAAAATTACTGCAGAGCTTAATAACCACCTACAGAACCTAGTTTCCACAAAAACTGTTCACTGGGAACTGCACAAAGCCAGATTTCATGAGAGGGCTGTAATCAGAAAATCACTACTTTCAAAAGCAAATGTTGCAAAGCGTTTAGAGTGGAGTAAAAACCTACAGAATTGGTCCCTAGAGCAGTGGAAAAATGTTATTTTTTTTTATTTGGATGAGTAATCCTTTATCTTATTTCTGACCACCAACAAAGTTTACGTATGGAGACAGCCAAAAGAAGCATTTGACCCAGACTGCCTTCTTCCAACTTTTAAACATGGAGGAGGATCTGTGATGATATGATGGGGCTATATCTTGGAAATCTGCCAGCCCAATGGTTTTCTTTCATGTCAGAATTAATAGTGAAGACTATTAAGCATTTTATCTGATCAAATTCATCCTATGGTTGAAGAACTGTATCCGGAGGGAAACGCAATCTTTCAGGATGATAATGCACCAATTCATACAGCTAAAGGTGTTACTGGATGGCATGAGGAACATTCTAGTGAAGTTGAACATCTTATCTGGCCACCACAGTCCCCAGATCTCAATATTATTTAACATTTATGGTGCATTTTTGAAAAACAAGTAAAGAGCTGATATTCACCACCACCATCACTACAAGAACTGAAAACTGTTTTAGCTGAAGAATGAACAAAAATTCCTTTGGAAACAATTCAAACTTTGTATGAGTTCATACCTCTTAGAATTCAACCTGTAATTACTGCCGAAGGCAGTCCTACCCCATGTTAAAATTAATTTGTTTGAAATTTCAAGGTGTTTCTATTATTTTGCCCAACCCCTGTATATGTATAAGAGTAAGGTGATGAGATGCTTGAGAGGTGGAATGGCTGGCCGGATGGATGTGAGTATAAATGGTGAGATGTTAGAGGAGGTGAGTGTTTTTATGTATCTGGGATCACATGATGACGGATGGAAGGTTGGCTGAAGAAGTGAGATGTAGAGTGAGGGAGGGGAGTAAGATAATTAGAGTTGTGAAAGGTATGTTGAAAGCAAAAGGAGGTGCATATGAGGGTGTGATTGTGCCAACAATGTTATATGGTGCAGAGACGTGGGGCTGGGAGAGGCAGAAAGGGGGCGACTAGATGTGTTTGAGATATGTTTGAGGGCTGAGGAATGAGGAGGTGCAAAGGTGAGCTGGAATGAGAGTAAAACTAACAACCAAAATCGAGAGAAAAATGTTGAGATCAAATTGGAGCCTGGTGCAGCCGCTGGCTCTCCAGACCTCAGTCAAAGTCTAACCCATGCCAGCATGGAAAACAGACGTTAAATGATGATGATAATGCATGTGTGTGTGTGTGTGTGTGTGTGTGTGTGTGTATGTATATTTATAGAGGCATACCTAGACAATTGTGCCCCAACTTCATTTCCTTATAGCTTTCAGAAGAATGAATATGTTTTAATGAGATTGTCTACAAATATACTTCAGATGGAATAGATTCAGATTGTATTAGAACTTATAGTGGAAAATTTTTTCTGAGAGAGAGATGGAGTTTCAGAAAAGTTACACGAGTTGGTTTTGTTTTCTCATAAATTTCAGGGTGTGTTGATTACGACTATCTTGGAATTTAATATCATCATCATCATCATCATCATCATTTAGCATCCGTTTTCCATGCTAGCATGGGTTGGATGTTTCAACTGGGGTCTGTGAAGCTGGAAGGCTTCATCAGGCCCAGTCAGATCTGGCAGTGTTTCTACGGCTGGATGCCCTTCCTAATGCCAACCACTCCGTGAGTGTAGTGGGTGCTTTTTACGTGCCACCCACACAGGTGCCAGACAGAGCTGGCAAACGGCCATGAACGGATGGTCCTTTTACGTGTCACCAGCACGGGGGCCAGGCGAGGCTGGCAACGGACACGAACGGATGGTGCTTTTACGTGCCTCCGACACGGGGGCCAGACAGAGCTGGCAAACGGCCACGAACGGATGGTGCTTTTACGTGTCACCGGCACGGGGGCCAGGCGAGGCTGGCAACGGACACGAACAGATGGTGCTTTTACGTGCCACCGACACGGGGGCCAGACAGAGATGGCAAACGGCCACGAACGGATGGTGCTTTAAAGAAGAAATTGGTAGGCTCACACACATGCATACTGACACACATCACAATTTTTGTTTTAAATTTCAAGTTTCATTTTGTAGATAAATGTGATGTGTGACAGTCAATATGTATGGCGTAGCCCACCAACTTTTTTTTTTTATTACATTCTGATATTATCATAATCTTCACCATCTGAAAGATATATGTAGAAAATTTCCTTAAAAAATATCAATTTTTCTGAAAGTTATGAGGAAACAAACTGACACATGTGAATTTTTCCAAAACTCCTCTCCCCATCCTTGAAAAAATTTTTTCGCAACAAATTCCGATTTAATTAATTTCTATATTATCTGAAGTATAAAGTTATGAGGAAACAAAATAATCAGGGGCACACTAGTGCATGTCTGCCATTTATACATATATGTGTGTGAAACTGATAAACTAAATACAATTTACGATAAAAATTTGCAGTTTTATTTTGATTAAAACACCAACGATATTTTACTACAGTTTGCCTACACTTATCATCCCTGACTATCACCCACTCCCTCTAAGATTATTATTATTCATGGTGAAAGATATGTTTCAGTTTACAACAGAGATCACCAAGCTATATGTTGACCCATTTAACATGTTTAATGGAAAGGAGATTAAAAAACCAAATTATGAGGTGAGGGGAAAAAGCAACATTAGGCATTGCATGGCATATGGCGATCCTTTTGACAAGGGGAATAATTCTGATTATGTCTCGCTCTTATTAAACCTCATCAAGAAGGCATAACCTCCACTTTGTGTGACGAGAGAAAAACTGAATAAATTTAGATCATACATTTGTTCGATGACGTAGAAAAATGGAAATGTTCGGAAAACAAACCTGAAAACGATGTAAAGACACAAAGTCCCGGATGTTGAATACTGATCCGAAAAACGAAAACGAGGCTTTTAACCGCCAAATTTATTTTATGAAATTTATCATCGCAGAAGTCAAATTTTAACGAAAGGATATCCTTTTTTTATATCTATCTATCTATCTATCTTTATATATATATATACACACACACATAAACGATTCGAGTACCCCTGCGCTTCTGTTACTATTTATATATTTTATTATCTCTGTATTTTATTAAATTATAATAAAAGATATAAATAAATTATTCAGAGCAGTATAAGGGTTACGCGAATCGTAAATCTTTCTTTCACTTGTTTCCCTCCCTGTTAACGCGGGCGCACACACGCACATACAGACACACACACACGCACGTACACACACGCACGCACACACATACACACACACTCATACATTATACACACACACTATTTCGTTAAAAGTCTGGCTTGTGTGAAGATAAAGTAATTTTGCCGGTTAAAAACCTGGTTTCGTTTATTATTCTTTATTATTACTTCTTTACTTTTTTCTTTCGAATTCCTATTCAACAAACAGCAGCTTCATCCATCTGGAGTCGATAAAATAAATACCAGTTATCGACTGTTCCCTTCCTAAGTATGTGAGGCTTTGATATTCAAGTTAGTCTATTTCTGTAGCAAACTCAATGGATCCAAGCAAGAAAGATACATTGATCCAGTGGGTGAGTAGATGATGGCAATCTTATGATATTACCTTAAACTTAAAAAAGAGCAAAACAGAAAAAAAAAACCCTCGAAATTCTTTTAAATTTCTGAAGAACCAGCAACAACAGGTAGACTTAGAACAGCTATCCCTCAAAGTCCCATGCCGCATAGGAAAGGAAAAGTGTTGTTTTTCATTTTATTGTTTTTAGTATTCCCATGTTTCCCAAAACGAGAATTAGTTTTGAATTTTCTTTTTTCCAAAATTTCTACAATTTGGCCCCCATCCAAACATTCTGTGTCCTTTTCCTTCCCCAAAAGATAGGAATAGCTATTCCAAATAATGCTTCAAATATGTATATTTAATTTTTTTTTTTTGAAGTTGTGTAATTATAAGAAATACATATTTAACAAGAATATTGTTTAATCCAAGGCAAAAGTAGCAGTTCGTTTTGTATTTTGAGTAAATTTTTACATAAAAGTTTACATTATTGGTAAAGGTAAAAGTTTACTGAATTTTGTATCAAGCCTTAGACTGAGAGATACAAATGGATCTGACGGTTAGATTTCTCTTTCTGTAAGAAATGGTAGTAACATTACTTTGATCAGACATGTTTCTTCTATCCATGAGTTCATTAATGGTCGTTGTTGCTGAACCCCTACTGCCTTGGGAGAACAGACTTGATATTTCTCACCAACAGAAGAAAGCTAAATATCTGGACATGCTTGATGAGGCTCTGGTCAAAGGATGGCTGACAGCCTCATTTCCTATTGAAGTCAGCAATCAGTTTCTCAGTATCATACGTGCATTATTTTCTGTAAGAGATTAGTTTGGAACCTAAACAACTGACGAAAGCCATCGTGAGAATAACCATGACAGCTGCGGCCAATTCAAGGTGGTTGTAGTTGATAACAGACTGCAGATAGAAGCTTTCTGAAGACGAAGGCTTTGTCCCCCCTGTCCTGCTCAGGCGAAGCTAAGGGCCAAAATACTTGAGACACTTGGATCCTTGCTGAAAGTACAGAAGGGTTTCTAACATGGTGATAGTTTAGTCACTATCTGAACAAGGCCTATCAATATCTTTAATTAGCTTCTACAGTTTCTGTGTGGGACAAAGCTTCTCTGATATTTATTTCATCAACATGGTTTCACCAGATTGTTCTTGTAGAGGCGACGCAACAGAAATCATGCAAGAAAAAAACAAAACAAAAAAAATACAGGTAAACGTCACTACACATTTGCAGTAACGTGTTCCAATTTTTTAAAAGGAAGTCGCAGGTGTGGCTGTGTGGTAATAAGTCTGTTTCTCAACCGCATGGTTCTGGCTTTATTTCCATTGCGTGGATGCTTAGGCTAGTGTCTCTACTATAGCCCGGGCCGATCAAAGTCTTGTAGGTGGATTTGGTTGACGGAAACTGAAAGAAGCCCATCGTGTGTATATTCCTCACTACCACTTGACAACTGGTGTTGGCTTGTCTACGTCCCCGTAACTTCATGCTTCGGCAAAAGAGACCGGTAAAATAAGTACCAGATTTTAAAAAATAAGTACTGGGGGCGATCTGTTCGACAAACCCCTACAAGGCAGTGCCCCAGCATGGCGGCAGTCCTAATACTGAAACAGGTAAAAAGAAAAGGATGAAGTTTCCAAGACCCCATGAAAAGTGTAGGCGTTTACGTTGCAAAAAGAAAGAAAAAGTAAAAATGATTTCTTACAAATTGAAACTGGCGGGGATGACTGTCAGCAAGTGCTTGTCCTGTGAGTCAAAGTGGTTGTTCCAGCGCATCTCCCTCGCCATCCTGTGAGGCAACGGCTTTTCCAATTGTCTGCTGGAGCCATGAAACAGACTGACTTACAGGAAATTGTACGTTCTACTCCTTAAATACTTAGATCCATGCAATAATTTATACCATGTCTAGTGTGAGGGCGCGTGGCTTAGTGGTTAGGGCATTCGGCTCATGATCGTAAGGTTGTGAGTTCGATTCCCGGCGACGCGTTGTGTCCTTGAGCAAGACACTTTATTTCACGTTGCTCCAGTCCACTCAGCTGGCAAAAATGAGTTGTACTTGTATTTCAAAGGGTCAGCCTTGTCACTCTCTGTGTCACGCTGATTATCCCCGAGAACTACGTTAAGGGTACACGTGTCTGTGGAATGCTCAGCCATTTGCACGTTAATTTCACGAGCAAGCTGTTCCGTTGATCGTATCAGCTGGGACCCTCGTCGTCGTAACCGGCGGAGTCTTCAAAACCATGTCTAGTATAAATAAAACGATGTTGTTAGCTTAATTGTGGGAAAAAAAAGTACGAACTTTTAAGAAACAAAAGGGGAAAGAGTGAACAGTAGAGCGGCAGCTAGATACTGCCCACGTGACATTGTTGTTAAGTTGGAGTCACCAAATATTTTGTGATTACAGATTTTCGTTGTCTCTCCAACACTTTGACAACCTTAATCTTCAGAAAACTCGAATGTTTGGTCAATGTCAGACTTTTTCCAGAGTCCCGCGACCAGGCTGCTTTGCCCAAACGATTTGGGGGTCTTGGTCTGCGCAAGTGCTCGTCTCTATCTCTCCTCTGTTTTTTCTCCATCCACGCTTGCTCCCTTTTAATAGGTAACATCCTCTCCTCTCCAACATGGACTAGTTCCAACAGGGAGATGGATGAAGCTCTGTTACAGTGGAGAGAGCTGTGTTTGTCAGTTCCTGCTACAGTTGAGGATAGAAGTAGGGAGTATGGGACAATCTGCGTTCTGGTACCACTTCCAACTCTCTCCTTGCTCAATCTGATCAATTTTCAAGGTGCCGCCTACTTTCTACTAGTGCAAAATTCTCGGGGGACTGGATTCACGCTCCGTCTGTGGCTAACATTGGAGGTCTACTCAGTCTATATGAGCTCCGTATCTCCGTCGCACTCAGAGTGGGAGCTGACGTCTGTAGGGGACTGAGATGCCTGCTCTGGTAGACCCGTCGACTCCACAAGTCTTCATGGTCTGTCTTGCTGTCTAAATGCTGGTAGTTTCGCTCGTCACATCGAGCTAAACTTTAGACTTAATCATTAAGTGGGCCCTGTTGCGGATTGATATCCCTTCAGTTCTGGAGCCGGCAGATTATCCAGAAGTGATGGAAAGAGCCAAATGGTCTTACTCTCTGTCCTTTGGTAAGAGGTAGGTACCTCATCTGAGACGGCACAGTCTGTGATTCTTTTGCTCCCTCCCACGGATGCTGCAGTAAATGGGAGGATCACTACTTCCGTAGCCAAACGGAACAAAACCCTGAAGTATCGGGACCTGGCAGTGAACTGTCACTTCCAGCTTGTGGCGTTTGAGACATTTGGAGGGGCTGGGCCACTAACGGCTCTTGTCATCGTTGGCAGTACGCCTTACCAAGGTGTCAGGTAATGTCCGTGAGGGTGCTCGGCTATACCAACGCCTTAGCCTCGCCATTGCCTGCGGTAATGCCGCGAGCGTGTTGGCTTGCTTCAGTAGGTTCAATTGAAGCACTTGATACTGCATTGATATTTTTTGTTTGTTTTTCTTCTGTAAAAATATATTCCTTTTCACTCATTTATTGCAAATTGTAACAGTTGTTTTGTACATCCCGATACTGTTTATATTTTCATCGTTACTTACTCATTTTCTGGACATAAAAAACAAATTTTAAATAACCCTAAATTAATATGTACAAAGCATAAAGCGTGACCTGGTTGAATTGTTAGCATGTATGCTTAGCGGCATTTCATCCGTCTTTATATCCTGAGTTCAAATTCCTCCGAGGTTGACTGCCTTTCATCCTTTCAGGGTCAATAAAATAGGTACAACTTGAGCTCTAAAGTCACCTCGAAATTGCTGGCGTTGTGCCAAAATTTGAAACCAACGTGTACAAAGCATGGCTATTAACTATCCAAAATATATCAAATAGTGCATGTTTTCGGTTTCTGGTCAAGAAATGAAGGTGGAAATATTGGCACTGTGCGGCAATGTCATACTCCTGTGTTTTTAGTTCCGTATATTTTCAACATTACGATTTTGCTCCCCTCCTCGTTTTCAAATTTTTTAGCCCCCCCCCCCATATTATTGTCTTCTTACTATTTTGGAAAATATTTGTGGGGTTAGGGAATATTTTGACAGTTAAAATATAGAAATTATTATTCTAAAAAAATATTTTTTCAAACTTGCAGTTTTTTTTTTTATTTCCAAAATTTCAATACAATATTTTTCCTACTTCGAATTTGTGGTTATAAACTGAAAGAATACCCGAATATTAATGAAGAAGACTTAGAACAGTAGCCAGTAAATATACAAGATATTCCACTTGGTAAAATTATTTATGGCCTTCTTCATCACTTTTGACTTTTCCTCGATGGATTGTATGAATTTTCTGAACGTCCTCTCCCCCATCCACCAACCCCATTCGTTTGCGCAAATTTTTGTTTTTGTATTTGTTTTCTACACATTTTTTACACCTTTTTTCTTGTTTTGGTGACTGGGAGTTCAACTATATATTAACCAAAAAAATATGTATTTTAAAGCAAGTTATGAGGAAAGAAGGTGGTGCGGAGTACAATTCTGTTGTTATATACCACTGGGATATATAATGCAAAGCAACTTGTTCGAAAACTTATTCAAATTGGCGGTATTGGCGTTTGAAACTGATGGGAGTGCATGTGAATAATTATCATTTTATTTAATAAAAGTTCATACCCTCCCCTTTTCAACCGTGACAACATTTCACTTTCGGGCTTGCAAAAATTTTTTTTTCTTTGCTGACAAGGGAGATAATTACCGTTCATGCGGGCTCTGGGAACGAATAAGTGTCTACATTAGAATGTCAGGATGAGTCTTCAACTATTTCAAATATTAGCTTCAAATTTTGGCGCAAGGTCAGCAATGGGGGGTAAGTCGATTAAATCGACCTCAGTTGTTACTTATTTTATTGACCCTGAAAGGATGAAAGGCAAAGTCGACCTCGACGGCATTTTAACTCAGAAAGTAAAGACGGACGAAAATAAACATTTTGGCCGGCGGGCTAACGATTCTGCTGGCTCGCCATTTCAAATATTGTTTTTTGATAAATACATTTTTTTGCATCCTCTTTCCATACCACAGTAGGTAGAGTTGTTTATTTGGAAAAGTTGCTATTACAAGGAGAAACCCCTGTCTGTAGGTGTAGCAACAGTTGTGTGCACCCTGGGACAGAGACGTTTGACACCCACTCCTTAACAAGCATGATAGGTCAGAGGAAATTTTATATGGGAAGGCTGCTGCTTTCCCTTTTTGATAAGCCTCTGAGGCGATGTTTCGTTTTATGATCCAGGAAGCGAAATTACTGAAGCTAACAGAAAATGTCATTTGCTGGAAACGCGAGAGTCAAACGAAAGGGAAAGTATTATTTTTTTAAAATGAAATATAGTAGTACAAACCTGAAGTAACAAAATGGTAATTGTAAAATCTTTTTTTTTTTTTTTGTAAAATGCTTTTGATCAATTTAGTCTTGACCCATCAAACCCACGTAAACATAGACAAATAGATGTAAAATGGTGATGGCGATAATGATATATTAGAAAAGGAAATGAATCATGTATTTATTTTCACTTTTCTTTTCCAGTTGAAGGAAATAAATTCAAGCTTTCTCATAGAATCCCTACATAATATGAAAGAAGGAGAGCAGTCTACTGTTTTATTAAACAAATTGCAAGTATTTTCTCTTAAAATAGTAGTTTGTATTACTTATTCATGTAAACAGATTTATCACCTTTTCTTAATGTTTTACTTTACCTCAGTTTTTCCACAATCATATGGATGAGATTGTAGTTTTATCATATTCCTTATTGTAAAGTTTACTGCTTAACTATTGCCAACGACTTAGCTATGAAATAAGACTGGAACTTGTCAGTTAGATAAGCTAAGGCAGAGTTATGTACCTTACACAAGAACACTTGCTTTAAATATTGTTCTTAAACAGTCTAGCCTACCTGGCTGTAATTAGATAATGTAGAGTAGGAACAACTTGATATTAAGTTGTTGCTGTATTAAAGAATTGTTATTTTGTAGTGCGTAGTTCAACTCCCTGTGTAGAACAGAAGGCAATAGAAAACTAGTTCTTACTACAGGTTCATGAAAGGTGATTGTGATAAATAGTAGCATATTCCAATTTACCTCATTATGCACAGATATCCACCTGTAGTTGGATGTTTTATTTCATTACGAGGGATCTTATGATGATGATAAGTAACTAAAAAGAGTTAATCATCAAAAAGTATGATAGTCTGGGAAGTATTTGAGTGTTTGTAATGATATAGTGGGAGTTATTTAAACTGGCCATTTCTGGCCCATATATTCTACCAGTTTTATATTCAAACTGATTAAACTCAGCCTCTCACAGCTACCCTACAATGTCATTCTAAAAATAAATAATCATTGCATCAAACTATCAAAGTTACAAGATAATGCATGATTAATTCAAAATAGTGTGAATAAATAAGCATTACATCCATTAGTAATCTAAATGCTAAAGGATTCAATAGTAAAACTTAATTGAATCCTTTTTCTAGAGTTTAGCTGTTTAAATGACTTAAGGTGAATCAAGCTATTTAGATCACAAGCTTACTGAGTGCTGAATGGTTTTTTGACATGTATCTTCAATACCAAATCAACATGTGATTAAGGCCCTAAATTGTAAATATGAGACCTGTAGCCAACTTTTTTCAAGACTTAGATATAAATTATTGTGAAATATATATTATTAAGTCATTAAACATATTTTTTCCTTTAATCAATTATCGTCTTCCAAAGATTTCAAACTTCATGAAAATACAGGTTAGCAATCAGTGCTTTTTCTAAGATAACACTTGTTCTTTTTTATTTTATATATATATATGTATATAGGAAAGCTACTTCATATGATCTAAATACTAAGAAAGAATGCTTTGAAATTATAAAGAAGTTTATTGAGGGTATGTTGCCTTACTTTGTTGTTGCTCAATTTGTTTTGTTTTTTTCTCATTCATTTTGTGATTGTTTCAGTTAGCTCTAGTTTAACAAGTACAGTTAGATGTGTGTGTGTGTACGCACATGCAAATGTGAAAATAGACCACCAAAGAATCCCAGTTTGATGGTGATAAATATTAAACTAAATCCATAGATATAGATATAAGACTGCCTGATGTCAGACAGATTTAGAAAGTCTATATTTAACTGGAAGTTAGATATATAATATGGTTATATAGTTTAACAAATTTCTCTTTGGTTAGAGATTTGCAGAGAGCAAAATTGTTAGAATATCAACCTGTTTGTGAAAGGGTCAACAGTTGGTTGACTATCTCCAGTACTTTGCTGCTTCCTTACAAAGACACTTAACACTCAGAGTGTCAAGCACTATTTGATACAATCAGGGAAGTTGGGGCACCATGTACTTAACCAATACTTTCATTGGACAGGGAGAAATGTTTCTCACTAATTAATGCCATGATAGCAGAGATAAGCAACAGTATTCCATGACACTTCCCAATGAAGGAAACTGAAAGAAAAAGTTGCAGTGAGGAATTACATTTTCTGACAATGATCACTGAAAAGTAGAACAAGTCACTTACATAGCTCAAGTTCACAATAAAGCATTGAAGTATATCCTTTAACAAGTGCATTATTTTATTTACTTCACCCTTTCCAGTTGATAAATTAACAATGACTGTTATTTGATAGGTGATCAGTTAGGAAAATAAGCATACTATTAAATAAGGGCATGTAAAAGCATTCATACAAAATGTACTAATTTGTAAAAGTGTGTAACATTTATTACCATAGATCAGAATGAATGTAATAAGATTAAAAAAACTCTTTAGTTAATGTTAAATAACAATCTTCTTATTTTTCCCCTTGATCTTTAACTCTTGCTAGTATGACTCACAAATGAACCGTAAATTATTTTCTAGATAAATATGATCAAAGTCATGTTGAACAAGTAAATTTTGACAAAGATGATGAAGTAGACCTTGCTAAGGTAAGCTATTTGGGGATGTCATTGGTATTTATACCATGTGTATGCACGTATTTCTACAAGTCTCTAATTTAAGATGACAATCTTAAAGTATTATTTTTATTGCTTAACAAGTATAGTTTCACTGATTATTTATCTCTGAATAGTGTACTTTATAAGTAAAAATATTATTTTATGAAAAATAACTTTTGTTGTCTAGGAAAGAGCAAAATGCCTAAAATATATGAAAACTTCCTTGGAAAAGTAAGGCATTTTTCACAATACCCTCTAGTATGATGATACTAGATAGTTAGATTTAAACTGATATTCACTTCTGGCACCATTAATATCCTATGATAGACCACTTAATTTTTCAATTGTTATTGTTAACATTCATCATCCAACAATTTATAAAATTATTTGGTCCTTTGTAGAACATGCCCAGACCTAACTACATTAATGTTTCAGAAGTTGTGATCTTTGTCTCTTGGAAAAATATAAAATAATATTACAACCTTTTCGTTGGAAAAAATTGGGGAATTTCTGCTGATATTTCCATTGATATTTATTGAGGAATTTTCCACTTCAAACAAACTAAAATAGTTTTATTTCCCACCTTATGGATTTTCCAAACCATGAAAAATAGTCACATATTAAAAAACAAAACAAAAAAAACTATCAGTTATTCATCAATATTAAAACTACATTAACAATAGTTATTTCCTTGTTTTGGTTATCATCATCATCATCATCATCATCATCAATGTAAATCTGCTGTCCATGCTGGTGTTGGTTGGACAGGTCCACTCACTTAGATGGGTTGGAAGACTTTATTTATAGCTTGTGTTTCATTTTGGTTTGGCTTCTACTGCTGGTTACCCTTCCTAACACCAACTGCTTTACAGAGGGTACAAGGCAGTGACAGCTTGTATATAAGCACTGTGGAATTGCAGCATCCCCTATTTCCACTTGATATTATTGATAACATTCAATATAATGAGTCCTTTTTTCTTTAATTCTTTCTTTATACTTGTACATTATATAATCCTCAAGCTTTATGTCAGTAGCCATCCCCTAGTTTATGAAAAAAAAAAATCCTTGTATAGAACTGTGCACTTCACAGTCCAGTGATACAGTGTTTGGCTGTTGTGTGCATGCTCACATATCTGAGATAGGAAGCTTCACGCTAAGGAGAGACAGCACTGTCATTCACACAATGCTGGTGAAAGGTAGTGTTTCTTTGTGACTCCATGTGTGTTGTGCTTAAAAACATGTTTATATTTTTGAGTGTGATAAAGTGTAGATTGAGATTATTATTCTGCTTCCAGCTTAAGGATTTGAAAAATAGGTCAGATTCCCCCCCCCCCTTAATTTGTGATTTAGCAGAGATTTTTGAAAAACAAGGGGGGAATTCACGGCGGTGTTCAGTGAACAAATTAAACACACTACTCGACAGTGGCTAAAACATGAACTGATCAAGTTTATGTATAAATATTCTTTTTATATGTTTGTTTCCTTTAACACAATATTAAAATAACAGCTAAAATTTTCTGAAGCAGCACCCCCACTAATATTATCTACAATCCGCCACCGGTAGTAGGTCCTTTTTATGTGATAGTATAGTGCTGGTTGTGTGTGTGTATTAGTTATAATAGATAATAATAAATTTCAAGTGTATATTGTTGTTACTTCTGAAGTTCATGATGTTCCCTATTTGATTTATTTCAGATTGCTATCCTTATGTTGAGAGTTGGGCTTGAAGGGGAACACCAAGAAGACTTCATAAAGGCAGCACTCTCATTGAATGAGCAGTCACAGCTAGAGATAATGAGCATCCTGAAAGGAATTTTAAATGGTGCCTCAGCTGATCTTCCGTTAGATAAGCTCCTCATCAATAAATCTTGTGAGTAATTTGTATTCTCTTTTCATTTTTGGATTAATTTCATCCATAAATGTATTTTCTCTCATATCACTTTTTAACCTACATTTAGTCCTCTTTTCTACTATGGTCGAATGGATATAAGCCCAGAAAGGATTTTTATGATTCTATGATAAGAATAATGAAAATTTGTAGATTAGAGAAGTTAATAGGCAGGTTTATTAACTTTCCTCTGTTGTAAACTTCCTTTATTTTTAGATATATAATCTGGTTGTATATGATGGTGCATGGCTCAGTGGTTAGAGCATTGGGCTCACACTCATGAGGTAGTGAGTTTGATTCCCAGACTGGACTGTGTGTTATGTTCTTGAGCAAGACACTTTATTTCACATTGCTCCAGTTCACTCAACTGTAGAAATGAGTTGCCACATCGCTGGAGCCAAGCTGTATCAGCCTTTGCCTCTCCCTTGAATAACATTGGTGGCATGGAGAGGGGATGCTGGTATGCATGGGTAATTGTTGGTCTTCCATAAAAACAACCTTGCCTGGACTTGTGCCTTGGAAGGGAACTTTCTAGGTGCATCCCATGGTCATTCATGACCAAAGAGGGTCTTTACCCTTTACTCTTTATAATCTCATTGGAAAATTGATAAATATCTATAACTTCCAAATAAGATGATAATTACATGCAGCAGAAAAAGTTTCTGGACCCTATAACTATCCTATGATTTTGTTCTTCATGTGTTAGAGATAAATTGAAGAGCAGTTATACTTTTATTCTGTGTCAAAATATTAGGGAGAAAAGGGCTATGAATGGTGAGGGTATAACTACTAACAACATACAAGAACATCTTGTTCTTGTTGCAGGTAGTAAAGATTGAAAAGCTTCATATATTCATGGGAGCAACACAGTTGATCAGCTTGGTAGAAACAGTCCCTCAAATCATAACCATATCTCCCACAAATCATAACATATTGAATAATGTGGGAAAAGACACACTATATTTAAAAAAACTGATGAATTGATTATGGCTGGAATGTCTTTGATCATAGGTCTATGGGACCAGTGCTGACCTACAACTCCTATCAAGTGTAATTTTATGTTTAGAAGGAATTTATATGGATAAAAGCATTTCTTGTGTTCTTGACCAACATTATTTATTGATGGTATCGAGTTCATCATTTCTATCTTAATCTGTCAATTTACAATTTTCCAGTGGAAGCATTTGATTCTGAGGATTCTTCTGAAAATAGTTCTCAAGAGAATTCTTCTGAAAATAGTTCTCAAGAGGATGCAACTGAACAATCTCCATTAGGTTGGTTTACAGTTTATTCTATAAGTTGATTATGTATCATTGATGTTTAATGCTGTGAAATATTAGCAGACTTTAAATATATAAAAAATTTTTATCAGCACTTAACAAATCAAAATACAGTCTGAAGAATTCTTGAAACATACTTTGATACTTTGATAGGTTTCGGCCATTATTGGCCCAGGCCATGTCTAACTTAATAGCACCACCTGGTGCTATATATATGACTATTTGGTAAGTGTCTTCTACAATAACCCCAAGCTACCAAAGTACTGTGAGTGGATTTGGTAGATGAGAACTGAAAGAAGCATGTGTATATATCTATATATGTACATGTGTTTATATTTATGTGTGTATGTATATATATATATGATGCCAAAGCAAGAGTATACACAATGGTTGTAAATGAGTACCACTGTCATACAAGTGACGTTTTGTTTCTAGTCATCTGTGAAAAACATGTCTGGTCAAAGGGAAATTTACTTGGCTTGGAAACAGGTTAGTGTTGGCGATAGGAAGGGATCCAGCTGTAGGAAATCTGCCTCAACAAATTCCATCTGTCCTATGCAAGCATTGAAAAGGGGATGCTGAAATGAAGATGAAGTGAAATTGAGGAGTGCTCCATCCCTTTCTCTACTATCCTTTCTCACTTCTTTCCTGACCCACTCCTACTTCCTTTCACCTTCCCTCTGCAAACTGAGATACACCATTGACCATGCCTCCACCATCCACTGCATTCACATCTACTTCCATCTCTAACCATCTTTTACTATCCTTTCACACTCTCTTGAACTTATCTGTCCATCCAATCCTGATCCTCTGTCCCTATTCTCTTATAATTACCTTCTTGTACCTCGAAGGTATGCCCTGACACCTCATCACGCTCATCTTTTCTACCTTTCCAGCTGGGCTAACTGTATATCTCTGTATATTCCTCTCCCTCTATCATACTTTAGTCTCTCAAAATTTGACACAAAGCTACCTCTCTTAATACAGCACCTCTACTCAGTTAATGGGGTCTCATTTAATGAGTTGCTTGGTGATCTCACAAGTGCTGGTGCCATGTCAAAATCACCCAGTATACTCTCTTAAGCAGTTGGCATTATGAAGAACATCAAATCATAAGAACCATGCCAAAGTAGGCATTGGAGCTGAATGCAGTTCTTTGGCTTGTCAAATCCTGTCAAAATGTTCAACCTACACTAGTGTGGAAGACAGACATTAAATGATGATGATAATGATAAAATATGTGTCTATATATATCTGTCTAATTTGTTGAGGTACATTTTCTATAGGAATAGTTTCCTATAGCTACACACATACATGCATGCACACACAAACACACACACACACATCTATCCATCCATATATATGCATGTATGCATATTTGTTTGGCTCTGACATTTCACTCCATCAGAACTTGAAGTTCTTACTTGTATATGTTCATTCAGATATTAAAGAGAAACTCAAGAGTAGTGGTGGAAAGGATCATTTTTAGACAAATATATAATATCTCCTATATGTACTGTGTATTCTACCTCACATTTGTGCTCTGAAGTGCACACACATATGCATATATATATTTATATATATATGCATATGTGTGTGTGCACTTCAGAGCACAAATGTGAGGTAGAATATATATATATATATATAAAATTAAATAATAAGGGTAGAAATTGATATTAATCAATTAAAACCAGTGGCTTAGCATATTTAAAAAATTCAAAGATTAAAAATTGTGTTACATACATTTTGTATATATAAATTTTGTGTGTATATATATATATATATATATATTGTTTTTACTTTTTTAGCTTGTGGTTCGGAGGAGTTACTACATGATGCTTCATCAAACTCAAATTCTGGGAGTGCTAACATCTCACCATCACAGAGGAAAATTTCTTTAACATCTATTAATATGGCAAACGTAAGTCTTTCAGTAAATCTGATTATTTCCATTCAATTATTCAATATCTTCTTTTGTGGTTATTCATTTAAAACGTTTTTATCATAAGGACTATTTTAAAATATTTTTTCTCTTATTTCATTATTAATTGTTACACCAGAGCCCAGATATTATGTGTGTGTTAATATAAATATGTTGATTTAGGTGAGCTGGCAGAATAGTTAGTATGCCAGGCAAAATGCTTTGCAATATTGCATGTCTTTATGTTCTAAGTTCAAATTCTTCCAATGTTGACTTTGCCTTTCATCCTTTTGAAGTTCATAAAATAAGTACTAGTTGAGCAGTGAGGTTGATGTAATTGACATACCCCCTCCTCCGAAATTGCTGGCCTTGTGCCAAAATTTGAAGCCAATATATGTATGTTGGTTGATGTTTTATAAATCTTTGGCTACTTAGGGACACCACAGAAAACTTACATTTTTGTATAAGGTCATCTTCTAGTTTATACTTGGAAAGATATGACTTAAGTAATTATTGTTTGCAAAATACTCAGCAATTATATCTTCCCAATTTTCTGCTTTGCAACTGGGAATTTTAAAATCTGGTATATGCAATGGAGGCAGTATTTAATTAAAATAACCAACAATGTATCATACTTAATGTATACACACAGTCAATAGGCTATATGGTACCTACTTCAAGCTTGGTGTACAAGGAAGTTAAATATTTGGGCCATGGTCACACCATAACACCATTAATGAATTACGAGTTGTCAGCTGATTGGCTGATTAATAAGATGACTGATTCTCACTTTCTATGTCATATATGTGTGTATGTATAAATAACTTTAGCTAATTGTAAAAACAATGGTTGTCTCTACATGCATGCACACTAGGGATACAACTTTTTTTTTTTCCTTAAAAAAAAATTTCTTATATCATATTTCGATGAGCTTTTATGCATAAGTAACTAAAGTGAACTCACTTTTGAGCTATCTTCAAAAAAGTTCACCCATGAATCCATGTTTGTATTCTTATGCAAAACTTGTTTGAATATGGGCAATGTTGTACTCTTGGCCTTCAATAAATTCTTAGCATTTATAAGACTTCAGTGGTGATTAGACTGTATTGCTGAGTCATCATGCTTAGTCATGAAGCAAATAATTAAGTTCTTCTTTCACTTTCATCCATGTTGTTTCGGTTTCAGTGCAAGTTCTGCATTCAAGAAAAGCTTCGAAGTTATTCAGAAGAACAAGGAGAAATGGAGGAGAAATTTGGTGCAGTTCCAGTTCCATTCATCTATAGGTCATGTGCCTGTAGAAGCCACCTCACTGGCCAGCAGAAGCCGAATGCCACTCAAGGAGCAGATTGTTGGTTTGGTACCAGTTTCTTGACAAATTACTTAAAGGCAGAAAGGAGAGAGTGCCAGAGTTATCAAGAGAGGTGACACTACTGTGGAGAGATAAACTGAATTTTCTAATCATTTCTGAGCAAGCAATGCAGTCCAAGCTAGAAAATGTGTTTTGTTTGTATGAGAAATGTGCTAAGAAAGGAAAATTTGAGCCACTAGAAGAACTGTTCAATATCACCAAGGTCCACGGTGAATGGCTCAATGCTGATGACAAAATGCTGTACTCCATCCAACTCCAAAGCAAGGGCAAAGTGGGCTATTTGACAGGCAAAGCTGCTGCAAGCAAGCACACTATCCATCATTCTGATGCTGAAGCCTCCCATTCTTTATTAAACCCAACAGTCTTGGATACTGACAGTGACACTGAAGAAGAGATTGAAGAGTACAATTATGGTGAAAATGACAGAATTGATCAAAATGATAATGATAGTGATGACACTTATTCCTCCACAAGAAGGCACAACAAATCTGTGATTGGTACGAGACTTGTAACTGAAACAAACGTCTCCACCAACAAAGCTGCAAAAATCTGCAAACAGTTGTCTGAGTGGGGCATTGATATCCCAGCTCCTAGTCTGCAAGGCATTTACAAGGCACTCCTCAAGAAAGCTAGTGAAATGAAGAAACACTTGTTTGATACACTATGCAATCAGAAATAGAGCCTGCATATCGATAGTAAGCATTTTGACAGAAATGAATATCAAATCGTTGACATCAAGAATGAAACAAGTGAAATCAAGCTGTTACTCTGAAGCTGTGATGGCAAGGCTGAAATTATAGCAGAAGGATTGAAAAGCATTTTGAACGAATTTCACTTGTGGGCCACAATCTCAATGATTATTGCTGATACAACAAGTGTGAATACAGGACAAACGAGTAAGGTAGTGATTAGACTGCAGAAAATGTTCTTGAGCAAAGGCTATGACTAACCACAATTCGTGAGCTGCCAACACCATGTCTTGGACAAAATCCTGTGCATTGTTATGGAGGAAGAGCTGGCAGGTGCAAGCAATTCACCCAACATAGAATATTTTTTTTGTCAAAGAACTCATGACAAGTTATGAAGAATTCCAAGGCTCTTTCCAGAACGGAACTCATGTCTGGCTAGAGAGATGATATGAAGTTTCTGTTCCACTTAACCCGTGCTTTCAGGTTCTGCCATGAAAATGGAAATGCTTGACAAATCATTGGAAACAAGAGTCATCAAAACTAAACATCATTAGACTATTGACTAATTTGACTTTATATGACTTACTTTCTTTTTATTGTTCTGGAATGCAGAATACAGTTCTTTTAACAGTTATGGATTAAACATTTTGGATCTTTTTCCCTTTTTTGTTTATTAATTCAACCAGGGTTCTAGTTTTTGGAAATCCACTCAAATGCAACCAAGTATAAAACTTTCAAAGTTAGTCATGGGTGAACGCTTTTGATCAAACATAGGAAAGCATTGATTTTCATTGTTTTCTAGCAAAAGGTCATCAGAATATGACACAGGACTATGAAGTTGCAAAAAAGTTGTATCCCTAATGCACAGGCACAAAACATACACACACACTCACTCTCTCTCTCTCTCTCTCTCTCACACACACATCCCCACACATACAACATTGTTTGTGAACACTAAGAGTCAGTCAAATGGCATCAAAGCAGATTGGTTTATGGAAAGTTAAAATATTTGTGTTAGCTACAACTAAGTAAAGTTGTCAAAATACAAACCATTGACTTAGTGATCAGTATGCCAACACATTTAACTCTATTGATATTTGTGAACACACTAGAAAATCTTGTAAAATTATTTATTGTACAACTTTTTGCAAATTTTAGGAAGAAATTGAACAGAAAAATATGCTTCTCAGGAAATTGAATTGTAATTTGAAGCTTGAACGACATCTTCGCTCTGAAATGGAATATGATCTTGAAGAAAAGAACAAAACTATTCTTTTGAAAGGTAATATGCCCTATGTTTCCAAATATATAATGTTGTTTATCTCCTGGTTACTCTCGATGAACAGACTCATGATTTAAAGGTATTACAGACTTTATCTTCCTGTATTTTTGTATATCCATGACTAAATTGTCTAATATGTCCTTCCTTTTTTCTGGTGATTTTGATGGAGAACTGGTTGCTATTTCTAGCAGGTTGAGCAACCACATAGCAGCTTCCATGTTGACTTATGGATGTTTTAATATATAAAGGTGTATTGTGAGAAACATGAAATTTCATTAAGCTTTCCATCTGAAACTCTTGATTGTCAAACATAAACACTTGTAGATATTTTTGATATAGTAGAAATCCAGGGAGATTTCATCACTTCACCTGTTTTCCTTGGTTTTCCTTTACTACAGGTTCCTTCCACTTGGATCACTTGACTCTTCCTCACACAACTTTTGTCCTTCAAACACATACTTATATTGGTTCCATATTCTCTCTTGCTTGATTCCTCTTATGCTAAGTTTTTTTTTTCCTTCAGCTTACTTATGCTCTATCATTCATGCACACTAACATTACACATCCATGCTCATTTCATCGTTTTCTAGCCTTCATGCATCTTTTTGCATTCAATTCCTATATGTTTGCTGTCATTTAACACCTCACTTCATATTCAGTCATCATACCATTTGCCCTTCCCTCAGAGAGAGAATTCCTTTGTTACCAGCAGAGATGCTAGATCCATGAACATTTTCCACCTCATTGTTTCTCTGGTTATTACACTTTTGGGAACTCTCTCTCTTCCACATCTAATTTGGTCACCCAGATAACAGAATCTATCCACTTCATTTCATTAGTGTTCTTACTATTTGCCACTGAACAACTGCTACATGTAAAATGTTTTATTCTTTGACAGCCTGCCTGTGATCTCATTATATTTCTTATGCACCCATAGTTTACATTGTGTAGGGTACTCTATATGAACTTCCTACTTACTCTCTTCCTTTTGTGCATGGCCACTTTCTAAAGCTAAGTCCTGTTTTCTTTCTTGTCAAATTAAACTTTGTCTTTGCTAGGTTTACTTCAGAACATCTTTTTCTAGTCTCTGCTTCCATGTTTTGAATTTCTTGTCTAATTCTTCAATAGACCTTTAGCTTCATCTCTTATTATGATTGGAGTGCAAATGCAGACATCACTGTTGCCCTTGTATTGCCTATGATTTGCCTAAACTTAATTATTTGTCTGATACTACCTCAGTTACTTTGTCTACCCATTTCTTTGCCAACATATTCCTTCTCCTTCCACCTCTAACACTGTTACTCACCTTGAAGGAACTGTGCTACATACTTTAAATTTAATGTTTATATATGTTCATCAAGATGATTCTTGTTTAATTCTATAAAATTATTTGAATTTTCAGAACTATGTAACACCATTCAGCTTAAGAAAATAATTTTGTTTCAATAAATACATATTTTTTTCATCACATTTACACATTTTAAGAAGATTGAAAGCATAAGAAAGGTGGCAAGCTGGCAAAATCATTAACATGTTGGATAAAATGCTTAGCATTATTTGTTCTGTCCCTTTATGACTGAGTTCAAACTCCACCAAAGTCATCTTTGCCTCTCATTGGTTCAGGGTCAATGAAATGAAGTACCAGTCAAATACTAGAGTTGATGTAATCAACTTGCCCACCTCCCCCTCAAAAATTCTTGCCTTAAACTCTGCAGTGGATGGACTGGCACTCCATTCAGAGGAAATATGAACTTGGTTGCTTTTATGACATGGAAATTGGGAAACTGCCCTTATGAGTGTACATTTACACTTTCTCTTACATTAAGTGTATCTTGTGAATCATTTCTAAGATGGTATTCCAGTTGTTGTGCCTCAATTTAGCATGTTCTGATAGAACTCTCTCTGATCCACACTCTATCCACTCTGGTGTGCTACACACTTCCTCCTGTACATCAACAACCTATTTGCTCTCACCTACAACAATGGCTATTCCTATGCAGGTGACATCATCCTACATTCTTCCCTAAACTTCCACATCCAAAGATTATTGACATGCAACTTAGAACCTTACACTAAATCTGCTCTGATTCTATGAACAAACATCTTGAAAACATTTTCTAGTTTTGTCTCCTTCAATAGCACAAGTTTCAATTACTAAATATAACGAGGACACAATGTTGTACTCCCATCCACTCTAAACATGAACATAATGCAACTAGAACACTTGAGGTAGCTACAAATGCTAGGCCTGGTGATCATTAATGATCTCTCTTGGTGAATGAACATCCTTAACATAGCATAGACTGCATCACAAAGCTAGTCTCCCTCTTCTGTGCTAGAAAATACTTCAGGCCCTAACACCTACTAACTCTCTTCAATGCTCAAATAAAACCCACAATGGAGTACTGCTTCCATATTTGGAATGGCACTAGTGTTACACATGTATCATAAAAATATAGCCACCCACCTGATTGACATAGAGTTGATTCAACAACACACTCCAACCTCTGACTCACAGTTGTGTTGTTCCTTTCTCTGGCTTTTCAATTACCATTATGGTGACATCTGCACCCTGGTACTAACTGATCTCATACTACTTCTATACAGGTACTCTCAACTTATTCTTCTCACTTGTTCATAACTTATATCATAACCTATATTTTGTCTATCATCCTGGACATTGCACTAACCACTATGGCCAATTTTTATATTTCCCTTGAGAGCCCTCGTAGCAGAATTACTACCAGAACTAGAGAAGAAATTTTGTGTGTGGAAACTAGGTTTAGAATCAAAAGGCCTTAGAGTCAATGTAGCAAAGACCAAAGTTCTAGTAAGTAGGAAGGCAAACTCACCACACACCCCTTCAGAAAGGTGGCCCTGCTCGATCTGTAGAAAACATGTAGGTAGAAACTCCATAAGATGTCCCCAGTGTAAGCATAAGAGGTGCAGCAACATCAAAGGAAAATTAACCAAGAAAATAGCTTTCGTGTGTGGTAGATGCACAGGGGCAATAGACACCATTGATACTCAGAAAACAGATTCCATTCCACTCCTGAGGGAGAAACTAGAAGTAGTTGACAGTTTCCACTACCTAGGTGACCAAGTTAGTAGTGGGAGTGGATGCTCAGAGAGTGTTACCGCTAGAATAAGAATAGCCTGGGCAAAGTTTAGAAAGCTTCTTCCCCTACTGGTGACAAAGGGCCTCTTGCTCAGAGTGAAAGGTAGATTGTATGATGCATGTGTGCGAACTGCCATGCTTCATGGCAGTGAAACATGAGCTGTGACTGCGGAGGACATGCGTAGGCGCGAAAGAAATGAAGCTAGCATGATCCGCTGGATGTGTAATGTCAGTGTGCATGCACGACAGAGTGTAAGCGACCATCAAGAGCGTTGGATGCAGCGTGCAGGAGAGACGTTTGCATTGGTATGGTCATGTACCACTCCCAAACTGTTAAAGGAATACGGGGTAGAGGTAGACCTAGGAAGACATGGGATGAGGTGGTCAAGCATGACCTTCGTACATTGGGCCTCACAGAAGCTATGATGAAAGACCGAGACCTCTGGAGATATGCGGTGACTTCGAAGACTCAACAAATGAAGTGAGTTCATGGCTTGCAGGACGGCCTGCTGTGCTTGAGGAGACCTATTGTGTCAAGTACATCAACATCAAAATAAAAATCGAATGGATATTGCAGTTGTGATACCCGTGCGAGTGACATGTAGGGCTTCACAGAGGAAATGATGAAGACTGAGACCTCTGAGATATGCTGTAACTATGAAGTGAGTTCATGGCTCACAGGACGGCCTGCTGTGCTAACCTTGGATCGTAGAGTGACCTGCTGTTCTTGAGGAGACCTATTGAGTCAAGTACGTCAACACCAACATCAAAATGAAAATCAAATGGAAATTGTAGTTAAAATACCTGTACCAGCGACACGTAAAAAGCACCGTCCAAACGTAGCTGATGCCAGCGCTACTTGACTGGCGTCCGTGTTGGTGACACATAAAAAGTACCAACCGATCGTGGCCGTTTGCCAGCCTCATCTGGCCCCTGTGCTGGTGGCACGTAAAAAGCACCCACTACACTCATGGAGTGGTTGGCGTTAGGAAGGGCATCCAACTGTAGAAACACTGCCAGATCAGACTGGAGCCTGGCGTAGCCTCCTGGCTTCCCAAACCTTAGTCGAATCGTCCAACGCATGCTAGCATGGAAAATGGACGTTAAATGATGATGATGATGAATTTCACCCATCAGGAAACGCCATGCTTCTGACAATATTTATCCTTTTGCCATCGACTTGTAACTCTGTCTATCTCACTTTTAGAGTCTGAGAATACCATGGATGCAACCCTTTCCTCCAGATCAAGCTAATAAAAAATAAAGTAAAAATAAACTACTTGAGTTATAATGTTAGTGACTGAGTATTCCACAGACACTTATACCTTTAACCTAATCCTCAAATAGAATCATTTGTAACAAGACTTGATCTTTGAATGCTAGGCAGTCAATCTAATGGCTTTCCACACATTTTGTCTCTACTCAATTACACTCACATGGCTTTGGTTAGTTCTAGGCTATGGTAGATACTCCCTCTTGAACATGTACTTATTCTCTCCTTATTTGTATACTGACTTCTTTACTTTACCTATTTCTATTTCTTTGTTTTATTCTACTTTCTGGATTATTTAGATGACAAGATCCAAGAACTGAGTAGCCAAATTAAAGAATTGAAGAAATTGCAAAACCAATCAGATGACTATAACAACCTTAAGGATCAATATGACAAATTAATTGCTGTTGCTGATAAGTATGTGAAGTCAACTCATTTGATAAATTGTTGTTGTTATTCATCATCATCATCATCATCATCATTTAACATCCATTTTCCATGCTCGTATGGGTTGGATGGTTTGACTGAAAACAGGTAAGCTGGGGAGCTGCCAATCTGATTTGGTTTCTATATCTGGATGCTCTTCCTAATGCCAACCATTCCAAGAGTGTAGTGGGTGCTTTTTATGTGCCAGTTATGAAATACTGGCATCAGCTACGACTATGATCTCACTTGGCTTGACAGGTCTTCTTCAGCATGGTATATTGTCACAGGTCTCAATCACTTGTCACTGCCTCCGTGTGGCCCAAAGTTTGAAGGGTGTTTTTATATGTGAAGTATGCAACGCTAGCATCAGCCTCGACTACGATTTCACTTGGCTTGAAAAGTCTTCTCAAGCACAGCATATCTCCCAATGTTCAAAGGGTGTTTTTAAGTGTCAGTTAAGTGACACTGGCATTGGCCATGACTGCAATTTCACTTGGCTTGACAGGTCATCTAAAGCACAGCATATCACCAAAGGTCTCAGTCATTTGTCATTGCCTCCATGAGGCCCAACATTTGAAGATCATTTTTCATCACCTCATCCCATGTCTTCCTGGGTCTACTTCTTCCACAGGTTCCCTCCACATTTTAGAGATCAGTACTTCTTCACATAGCTATCCTCATCCATATGCATTACATGACCATACCAACACAGTCGTCACTCTTGTGCACCACATCTGATGTCTTTTATGCCCAACTTCTCTCTCACACTAATAACATGCACACTGACATTGCTGGATGTGCAATGTCAGTGTGCATGTTGTTGTTGTTGTTGTTGTTGTTGCTGTTGCTGTTGCTGCTGCTGCTGTTGAGTGAGATAGCAGCACATGCCATCAAAGTAACACTGGGTTACAAATATACAAAGCCCAATATACCCTTCATGACTATCCATCTGATAAGGATACACAAGCATATGCATCACAGCCATATGTGCATGACATGATGACCTCATGTCAAGATAAACAGTGCATGACCTTGCAGGTGGGGTCCAGCCAGAATTTGTTTCAACTTGAGTAGACCATTCTGCTCAAAATATCCCTGAATAAGGGTTATTTAAGGATGAAGAACAAAATGCAACACCCATGTTTCCAGGAGTGAATTATTTAAGCCCCAAAGAATTCCTCTCAACACATGACTATGATGCTCCTCCTCTACTCCTGCTCATGATTAGAGATGCACATATTGTCAGCCACTAAGGGACATACTTAACTGGCTAAGGTGAAGCAACTGAAAAGCAAATCTATGGTATTGAGCAGAATATTTGCTGTAGTCCATCTTTAAAGACAAAACATGTACATGATAACACTTCCAATCAATGAAGATCAGATACCATGAGACCTGCTGCTGCTGCTGTTGTTGTTGTTGTTGCTGTTGCTGCTGCTGCTGTTGGTGTTGTTGTTGTTAAGGCAGCAAGCTGACAGCATTGTTAGCACACTGGATGAAATGCTTACTGGTGTTTTGCCTGTTGCTACATTCTGAGTTCAAATTCTGTCAAAGTCAACTTTGTCTTTCATCCTTTTGAGGTTGATAAATTAAGTGCCAGTGGTATACTGGGGTTGATGTAATCAACTAGACCCCTCCTCCCAAATTTCAGGCCTTGTCCTTTAGTAGAAGGGATTATTATTTTTATTATTATTATTATTATTATTATTATTATTATTATTATTTTGTTGGAACTTCTGGAGTCTTGCATGTGTAGCAGGCTTACTATCTGCAGCCTACGGTACCATGCTATTTGTTCTTTTCAACTATCTAATACTTTCCTGATTATTCTGGCCGTGCCAAGTAGGCAAACCTTTTGTAGCAGTTCTTCTAGGCACTCTATTCCAATTTCCTTATATTCCTCTTGATACCTTCTGATACTGTTCTCAAGGACCCATCAATAATTGGCACTACCTTCACCTTCTTCATTTCTCATAGCTGGGCTTTTTCGTACTTAATAGGGTTGTATCTATCTATCTTTTCACCTTCCTTTTTGACTATTTGGAGGTCAAAGGGGCAAGCAATGTCATCTATATAGCGTATGTGGTGCACCTTATCCACCACCACTAGGTCCAGTTTGTTATGCTCTAGCGCCTTATCTGTTTGGTTTGGGAAATCCCAAAGAATTTTTCTAGTCTTAATAGTATGTCTATCTTTATAGGGAAATCTCACAAACTCCTGTAATTCTCATTTTCTATCACAGGCTCTGGTTCATGTTCATACCACTTTTCTGTTTTGAAACCACACACTTAGCTAACATCCCAATGCATTCTTTTGCCTACACAGTCATGTCTGTGTTTATACTCCTTTTGAATTAATACACTACACTCACTCAAAAGATGATTGATACTTTCATCTCCTTTCCTGCATATTCTACATTTATTGTCTGACTGGTTTTGTCAGTCTTTGCCTTTATCAGGTTTGTTCTAAGAGCTTGTCCCTGAGCAGCTATAGTTAGCATTTCTGTCTCTCATTTTAAGTTTCTGTCCATCAACCAGAGCCAGAAATCTTTATTCATGACATTCCCAGTTAGTTGTATGAATTAACCATGTAGTTCCATTTCTTTCCATCTGTTGTACCTCCTTTTCTCTTTGAATTTTTCTACTGTTTCAATCAATTTTTTTGTTATCTTTGGTTGCCAGTTGTATTTGTTTTTTACTCGTAATTTTTTCGGATCTATTATCACAATATCAACAGTGTCTTCTGTGTTTAGTAATCCTTTTCACCTTCCTTTCTTGCTAGGTAATCAGTTTGTATTGCTTTTAGGGTGAAATGCATTGTGCCGTGTGAGCAGCTTTCTAGTTCTACTGAAGTACCTTCCTAACTCTCCTTGTGTACTCTTTAGTGATTTTCTCTCTCATTTTTCCTTTCATTATCCTATCAGTCATGAATGACCATGGGATTGCACCTAGAAAGTTACCCTTTGAGGCACAAGTTTGGGCAAGGTTATTTATGGCAGACCAGCAGTCACCCATGCGTACCTCCCTCCCCTCTCTATGCCACCAATGGTATCCAGGGGAAAGCAAAGGCTGATACAGCTTGGCACCAGTGATGTTGCAACTCATTTCTATAGCTGAGTGGACTGGAGCAATGAAGTGCTTTGCTCAAGAGCACAACATACAGCCCGGTCCAGGAATTGAACTCACAACCTCATGGTTGTGAGCCTAACACTCTAACCACTGAGCCATGTGACTTCACTATTGTCTTACAATACTCCTAGATATTTGTACCCCTCATTATTCCACAGCAATCTAATGATGTTGTCTTGTGGTAATTTTATGCCATCAGAGTTTACTTTCTGACCTTTCTTTATAATTAGTATTGTGCATTTATTTATTCCAAACTGCATTTCAGTATCTTTACTGAATTCTCTCACTGTTTGGATCAGAGTCTTGGTCTATCTAATTTTATTTTGCATTCAGCTGAGGTCATCCCTGTAAAAGAGGTGATTATTCTCATCTTTGGTTTAGTAAACTCATAGGTAGGCCTGCCTGGATTTTCTTCATATACTTGTCAGAGGGATTAGTGCAACGACGAAGAGTAATGGAGGGATTGAGTCTCTTTGGAAAATGCTCCTGCACATTTTCATGTTGACTAGCAACTCATTTGCACATGTCAGTTCTACTTTCCACACTCTCATTGCTTTCTCTAGAAAGTTGTTTATCTTTTCATTGACTTCAAGCATCCTCAGACACTCCAAGAACCAGCTGTGTGGGATATTGTCATAAACCTTACTGAAAAACCTATCCACCCAGCAGCTAAATGCTTCTTCCTTACTCATGAATGTATATATGTGTAGGAATATGTATGTATATACCTAACTAAAATAACATTGTGCTTGTGTCAAGCTTTGAATTTGACCTGAAATTCATGGATTAGTTGAGTATAGTCTGTTTAAGTTGCATTGATAAGTTATGAAATCCACAAGTGAGTTGGAAATGTGATTGGGCATCAGTGGTATTAGTTAGTATTGATGGAGGTATAATGTGTAAAAATGATAACTGCTGGATGAAAAGTTTTAAGGTTTAAACAGATTTGGTAAATACTGGTTGGAATAGATTTGTAAACATGGGGTCTAACAAATGAGAAGATACAAACAAAAAAATCATGCAAGATGTTATGTTGTAGTCTTCTCTATATTTACTCTGTTTTTACCTCCAGAATGAAAAGTCAAAGTGATGAACTAAAATCATTGAAGCTGGAAAATTCTTCGTTAATAATTGAGAATGCTAAAGTGTATGAAGAACTGAATGAAATGAAGAAAATGGTATGTAAAATTATCTAATAGTTAAGTTAATATTTTGATTATCAACTATGTTCTATAATGGCTTCTTTTTACTCAGTACATGATACTATATTTATAAAACGAGATTTATTAATTAGAAGATAATTGGCAACTAACCTTGCTAATTCTTATCTAATTGATGTGAAACAAGTAGGGCTAAGTTGAATGTCTAATGATGTTGTATCAATTAAAGCTACACCCTTGATCCAAGTGATCAAGGCATTAAACATTGTGATACCTGTTTAGTTAGTCAACATATCTACATGTATATTTCTATAATTATTTATATAAATGACCCAGAGTTTAGGAAAGGGTTGTGATGTTACTGTGTTACCTCACGTCTTTCAGAAAATGCAATTGGAGGCAGCTCAGTTAAATCGAGATAAGTATCTAGAGGAGCTACAATCAGAAGAAAGGAAATGTTTCGGCCTCCAACTAAATTTGGATTATAAACAGAAAATCTTGGATGAAACAACTCACAGCAAAAAAATTTTAGAAGAAAATTTAGTGAAAATGACAGAAAAGTATGAAACACTAAAAATCAATTATGAGGAAGAGACATTTGCATTCTGGTCAGGTGATTATCGATTATATTTCTCAATGTTTAAGATCTTTTGTGAGCGAGAAGGAAGTGGGATGAAAGACTGCAACCATTAAGCTTATATCACCCTCATATACAAATAAAAGGATGTTTCATACAAAATACACTCAATATTGAGTCCCCAAAAGCAGTTTACATTCTGGTGGTTAAAAATGTAATTTTATTGTAAAGATTGTTTATTTATAAAAAATACCTGTTTGTAATTTTGGGCTGTGTGTGTGTGTGCTTTTGTATCTGTGTTTGTTCCCCAGCACTGCTTGACAACCATTGTTGGTTTATGTCCCTCACCCCACACCCCACCTTTATTTCAATGTATTTACAGACATAGACATGGCTTTGTGGCTAAGAAATTTGCTTCCCAACCACATGGTTTTAGATTCAGTCCCACCATGTGGAACCTTGGGCCAACCAGTGAATTTGGTTGGTGGAAACTGAAAGATGTGTGTGTGCACGCACGCGTTTATATGTACATGTATGCATATTTGTCTGACTGTCAATTTATTAACATACTTTTTTGAATGTGAGAGCTAGTTTATGACAGATAAGCAAAATCTCCATTATTGGAGTTTGGATAACAGCAACAATAATTGTTACACATCAAGATTTAAGAAAACCTTACATATTTTCATTGTTCCACTTACCTTACAATGGTCCATATCAAGTCATACATCCGGGAGATAAAACATTCCAACTCCTAATTGATGGATGACAAGACACAGTCTCCATCGATAGATTGAAACCAGCCCATCTTGATATTAGCCTCTATGATGGTTTTCCTGCTGGTGCTGTTGTTACACCTGCCACCATGGCTGCCACTGTTGCTATTTTTGCTGCTTTCCCTGTTGTTGGTGAGGATCTTTTTACAACTGGTGCAGTTTTTTGCTTTCCCAGTCTTGGGGTTGGTGTCAATGGAGATCTACAGACCCCTTTACGTATTCGCTGAGGGCAGAGTGCTTGTAGGTGTGTGCTTCACTTCCGTTGCATGTAGGATGGATCCGGCTATCAGCTGAATCCATACTGAGGATTGTCCCACCGACCTCTTTTAACCGGGAGGGCAAGGCAATTTTAATTTGTCTGGTGGCTGTAGCGAAAGAGGTCTATATGGTGGACCCATTTGAAAGAGCTAAAGTCAGACACTTCCCTCTTTGGCCAAGACCTCATCAACTTTTTCAAATTCCACTTGAAAAGGAAGGTGAGAATAGAGAGGATAGTGCTGTCTCGTAGCAAATTTATTGAAAGGTAAAATGGCCAGTATGAACGGACCAATTCTGAGGTTAAACCTGTTAAAAAAAAATGGAATATAAAAGGAGAAGGGGCTCTCTCCCCATTTGATAAGGCTCTCGTGGCTTTTATGGATTTTTCCATGAGAAATCTTTCAAAGTGCCTCCCCCTATTGGGAGTTTTACTTGTTATATTTTTCGCTGTTTTTCTAATGTTTACATGGACCTTTCTTTTTCGCAAAACCCTTTGTACTTTTTGTCCTGTGTTTGTCCTTACATGTTTTTGATTTATATTAGCCCTTCTGACCAATAAAACCAGAATTAATTATTATTATTATTATTATTATTATTATTATTATTATTATTCCTTCCGACGCCGATGGACGTGTCTGAAAAGGCTCCGTGAATTTGACACCAATTTCATTGGAAATTTATCGATAAGTTTTAATATTTTTTAATATTTTTGTAGCCAAACCGACCAGCTTCTTGCGGAGCTCGTCGGTTGGGCGAAATTTTGCCCCATTCGGGGTGAAATTACGTTTTTGAAATTTTGAACTTTGTCAAAATAACAAACTTTTAAACAAAAAAAAAATGGCTATGAAGCGAGCAGTTAGCTGTTCCTTCCTTCCATTTACATTCCCTCCGCAAACACACACATTATCACCAAAAAAACACCCACTTCGCGCCGTAAAAGGCAACAGAGCTCCTCCTTCCGAAACGGAAAGCACGCGCACCGTTCAAAAGGAGAATGCTAGCCAGGACGTCGCGTTCGACGTCACTCCTGATTTCCCCCCTCTGCCTTCAACAAGTGATGTTGTACCGAAGGGGGAGGAGAGGAAGGTTATAACGGACACAAACACAGACAAGAACAAAGAAAAAAAATGGAAAAATTTCCAACAATTTTGCTTCTGCTGCGAAGCAAATTTCGGAGGAAGTTAAGATAACTTTAGAAGAAATAAAAAAAGCTAAAGAATTATTGAGAAAGGATGGCAACAGCATCTTCCTCAGTACTCCACAAGAGGTGATTGAAGACACAAACAAAAAAACAATCACATACAAAGTTTTCGATAGGAAACTCAAAAAAATGACAAATGCCACACCCCAACAGTTAGAGATAGCTCTAAAGCCCATTTGGGCCAAAAAGAGCTACGTAACCAAGGGGAAGCGTTTCGGAACCGTGGAGGTTCGCTTCCCAACAGAGGAGCTTGCAAGGGCGAACGCCATTTCGCCCTTGCAAACTGAGAATTTGTTACAAGTCCCGACCCACCTCGGGCGAAGAGTAACAAAAATAAAGATCGACCTTGCCCCCCCTGAGCTAGATATGTCATGGCTGGTGGCAGCTGTCCTCTATGATATAGAGGACACTACCACCATTCTAGATGTCAGGAGAGTGAGGGCGAAAAACTGGTTGGGGATGGGAGTGCTGCTTCTTGCGCAAATTCAGCAAGAAAATATCAGTAAAGTCCCTGATTTCGTAAGTTTGCCGGACGGCACCAGGCTAAACGTTGCTGTGGAGGGGCGAAAGCCAAAATGTTTCCTCTGCAGCAGCGAAGGCCACTTAAAGAGGGACTGCCCCATTCAAAAAAAGAGGATGGAGGAGTACAACAAGAGGAAGTAACAACAACAACAACAGAAACAGCACGAAACACCAAAAGCTGCCACACCACCAACACCATCACCAGCACCAAGACAAACAACACCACCTCCAACAACAACAACCACCACCAAACCAACACCGACACCAGTACCTTGAAGATCGACAGCAGCAACATCAACAGCAATAGGAGCAGCGGCACCACCGATACCGGCGGAACCAAAAACCTTTCGTCCTGCTACTGAAGCAGACCCATCAACCATTCCTTTGCCGGATGAAGAGTCGGATTGTGCGAGCTCTGATTCCAACAAAGGAGAATGGAGCATAGTGCCTCCAAAGAAGAAAAGGAGGAAAAAACAAAAAGATTTACAGGGGAAGCACGAACAAATAGTGCCTCCAAACATCAACAACAACATTAACGACAACACACATTCACAACAACAACAAACAACAACAACACTTTCGACACCACTACTGCCACTGCCACACACACAAACACACACAGACACAATTACATCAATAAACACAAAGAACCAAAAATTAGTGGAGTACTTAAAAAACAAAACTAGTACAAATATAACCGATTTCATCATACCAACACAAAACACACCACCAGCACACATTCTCACAATAAAAATAAATGCAAAAACATATGATGAAATCAAACAAATATTCCCTAATGATGTGGGATCGCTAGGGAAAAGTTTCTCGAAGAAACTTTATAAAAACATTGTGGAAGCACCCGTGCAAAAGCACAAGGGAGCCACCCCCACCACCAACAACAGTAAGTAGAGCCTTTTTTCTCCTTTTTTTTTCCCCTACTTTTGAGACATGGCAAATCTTAGAATCGGTTGCTTGAATGTGAGAGGCCTCGGGTCACCTTGGAAACAGGGTCACCTGTTAAACGACCTGAGGTTTCATGATGTGGATGTAGCAGCCATCAGTGAAACCAGGCTCTCCGACCCGCAGGAACTCGCAGCCCTTTTCGGCGGATACAAGATATTTCTATCTCCGTGTCGGCTGGGAGCGGGCGGTGGTGGTACTGCGGTGTTGTTTCGGAAGGGCTTGGACCTGAAAATAAGGACAGTCTTCTTGGATCCGGAAGGTAAGTTGGTGGTCCTCGACGTCGACGGTAGTGACGGCGGTGCTTTCAGACTGCTGGCTGCCTACGCTCCGACAGGAGCAGGGCAGTTGGATTATTTCAAACGTCTGGAAGTTTTCCTGGGAACGTCACGCACTCTAGTGCTAGTTGGGGATTGGAACGCTGTCTTAGACGAACGTTTCGATCGGGTGGGCAGGGGAGCGTCTGATAGGAGAGGGGGAGGGTGCAAGAGCCTCGCCAACCTACTCGGCCGCTTTCAGCTGTCCGACAGGTTTCGACTAGACAACCCGAATGTGCCAATGTGGACTTGGACAAACCGCATCGGGTCGTCTAGATCGTACTTAGATAGAGTGTTTTGTAGGCCAGCGGATAAGGACAGCGTAGGGTGTCCACAATTCCACCTAGTCGAATATATGGACCACAAATTAGTGATCTGTATGGTCGACTTAGATAGGCTACATAGACAGGGACCCGGCTACTGGAAGCTGAACGCGTCGTTAACGGCGTGCAAAGCTCACAGAGACCGGATTAGTTTACTAGTTAAGCGGGCGCTCACGGGGGCAATCATCAACAACAACTGGTGGTTTGCCCTCAAGAGAGCAATTAGAGTAGAGTCGATTAGGTATAGTAAGACTCTAGCTATTGAACGTAGGAAGAGAGAGCGGGATTTAGTTAAGAAACTAGACGAGGCTCTTGACACTGGCATCGCGACCGACGTGTTGGCGGCAAGGTTGGCCCTCGACCAACACTTCGACGCCAAACACGAAGGCTGCATTGTCAGAGCTAAGGCACGTTCGCTAAGCGGGGAGGGGACTAGAGCCGCTCGATGGGCCCGCGTGGCGGAGGCGAAGCGAGGCAACAGAGCAACCATTCGGTCTTTGGTGGACCAGAACGGGCGCGAGGTTACCGAACCGAAGCAGATGTGTACGGTGCTTCAGCGGCACTTTGCTCAACTGTTTGGGACGAGCGGTGGAACGGACAACAGTGCAGACTTCGGTGTGTACCTGGACGGCCTACCGCAACTCTCGGACAGCGAGGCAGAGTGCTGCGAAGGACCGATATCTGCCTGGGAAGTACAGGAAGCGATGAAGAGTTGCACGAGAGGTAGATCGCTGGGTTTGGATGGTCTGCCCTACGAGCTTTACTTTTCAATGCCAGACTTGTTTGCGGACCTGTTGGCAAACGTCTACTGCAACTGGCAGCAAAACGGGAGAATTCCTGCTTTTGTCTGTCGAGGAGTGGTGGCTTTGCTAAAGAAGGACCCAAACAAGGGGGACGTTATAGGGAATTTCCGGCCCATCACTCTGCTCAATGCAGAGTTGAAGATTTTGGCCAAGGTGCTAGCCAAGAGATTGGCGCTTGTCGTGGACAAGCTGGTTGGCAAGACGCAGACATGTGCCGTGCCGACCAGGTCGATACACGACAACCTCCATCTCATGCGCTACATCATAGAGAGGGTGGGTAACGACGCTGGCGCGGGCGGGGCTTTCATAACTTGGATCAGAGTAAAGCCTTCGATAGGGTCGACCATCGGTACCTGGCAGCTGTCCTCAGGGCAGCCGGCTTTGGTCCAGTCTTCCGCGGGTGGATCGCTGCTTTATACAGCAACATCTGCTCGGTGATATGGATGAACAGTCACCTTTCGGAACCGTTCAACATCTCGCGTTCGGTCCGCCAAGGATGCCCTCTCTCCTCCCTCTTGTACATTTTGACTCTCGAGCCATTACTGCGCAAGTTGGAGGCTTTGAGGGGTATCCCGCGCGATCTAGGAGGCGGAAACAGCGTGTCTGCTTATGCCGACGACGTCACCGTGGTGGTGTCGGGCCACAGGCACATTGGCCTGATTGGCGAGATGCTAAACCAGTACGAAGCGGTGACGGGCAAAGATTAACGCGGAAAAGTCTGTGGGCTTGCAGCTGGGCACCTGGAGAGGCAAGCCCATGCCGTCCAACAGCGTCGTAGGGCGCTGGACAGACGGACCCGTTAAACTGCTCGGGGTCTGGTTCGGTCCGGACCTCCAGGTGGATAAGAACTGGGAAGAGGTGACGAGCAGGGTGGCACGTCTCACCCAGAAATGGGCCGAGAGGAAGCTGTCCCTGAAAGGTCGAGCGGAGGTGGCGAATGTGTACATCGCATCCGTCATCTATTACCGCTTGACCGTCGTCCCTTGTCCCGACCGCTGGTTGGCCAAGCTGGTACGCCTGCTCTTCGACTTTTTGTGGAAGGGTCAGGTGCCACTGGTCAGGTGATCCATCTGCTGTCAACGACCGCTGAATGGAGGCCTTGGAATGCCGTGGTTGCTGTTGCGCAGACATGCGCTCAGGCTGCGGCATCTCAAGCGCTTCCTAGACGGTGAACAGGTGTGGTCATCTTTTGTCAGACGCGATTTTCCGCAGCTCGTCTCTTTGATGGAGCTGCAGACCTGGATCAAACGTAGACCGAGAAAGGACGCTTGGCACCTCGAGTGCCGTCAAGCCCTCTCCACCCTCCGTCAGGCGGGCAATGCGATCGGTTACAGCTCCACTCTAGCGTTCTATAGAGGGTTAGTGGAGGAAAACTGCGACGACGTTCTCAGGGAAACTCTAGGCGTTGAAGATGACGAACTGTGCGGTCTGTTCGGGAGGACTTTCGGGCCGGGGCCGATGGATAATTTCCAGAGGTCTCTCGCCTGGCAGTGCTACCGAGGGGCTCTGCCTGTTCGAGATAAACTCTACCGGCACGGAAGTGCCGTCAGACGAGCCTGCCCGAGGTGTTGCCAGGACGACAAAACCGTTCTGCACGCACTCGTTCAGTGCCCGAGTATTGCTGAAATATGGGTTTATGTCGAACAGCTACTGTCACGTGTAGGACGGATCCGACTATCGGCCGAATCCATAGTGAAGATTGCCCCGCCGACCTCCTTTAACAAGGAGGGCGAGGCCGTTTTCTTGTGCCTAGAGGCTGTGGCGAAAGAGGTCGTGTGGTGGACTCGTTTGAAAGGGCTAAAGACAGACACTTTCCTCTTTGGTCAAGGCCTCATCAACTTTTTCAAGTTTCACTTGAAAAGGAAAATGAGGTTAGAGAGGAAAGTGCTGTCCGATAGCAAGTTTTATGAAAGGTGGGTGAATTGTGCGAGACTGGCCTGTATAAATGGACCAATTCTCAGGTTTCGCCTGTGATTTCAAAAAGGTAATACAAAAGGAGAAAAAAAAGGGGACTCTCTACACCCCTTTTTTGACCAGGCTCCCGTTGGCTTTTGTAGGGTTTTTCCACCAGGAACCTTTCGAAACGTCTCCCCCTTTTGGGAGTTTTTCATTGTTGAATTTTATAAGTTGTTATAAAGATTTTTACTCGATGTTTTTCAAAAACGACAAAACCCTTTGTAACATTTCGTCCTGTCTTGTCCCTTTATGTAATCATGCGTGTTAGCCCTTGTGGCCAATAAAAAAGAAAAGAATTGATTATTATTATTATTATTATTAAGGCAGCAAATTAGCAGAATCATTAGCACTGCTTAGCAGCATTTCGTCCGTCTTTATGTTCTGAGTTCAAATTTCACTGAGGTCAACTTTGCCTTTCAACCTTTTGGGGTCAATATATATTAAGTACTAGTGAAGTGCTGGGGTTGATGTAATCGACTTACCCCCTCTCTACAAATTTCAGGCTTTGTGCCTGTAATAGAAAGTATTATTATTATTATAATTATTATTATTTGCAATTATTTAAAAGTATTACGTAGAAGTAGTACTGGTGGTGATAAGACTTTAGTAAAGAAATAGAAGCTTCTGGGCAAGTAGAGATCAGAAATTGTAGTACAATGCATTTTTAAAAAATGCAGTGTGATTCACGAAATGAAAGTGTTTGGGAAGGAGAAAACAGGAAGAGATTTGTAGAGGAATGTATATGATGAATGTTAGTTAACACCCAAATTTTTTCTTTCATTTTCACTTTTCAGAAAAACAACCAACTGGAGAAAGTATGAATGTTATAACAGACCTTATACTGACTGAATTAAAGGCTGAACTGGAAAATATCAAGGCAACATGGATTGCTCCAGACATTTATAAACAATTAAAGATGGATCTTTCAAAAGTAACATCTGAACGAGACGTTTTCAAAGTAAAATTCTTTCTGAATCTTTTTGTTGTTGAGAGTGGGTACAGTAGCTGTTTTCATTGTTACTACTATCACCATCATTCACCCCTTATCAGACAGACTTATGTCCTAAGACTTTCCAGCTATGACCATCTTAATATAGCTTCTTGTGCTTCTCTTGAAAAGATATAATCATATCTTTTCATAGTTTCTAATGAAAGATGTTATGGACTTGATATTATAACTGAATGCGCTAATATTCTTTTCTACTCTAGACACAAGGCCCGAAATTTTGAGGGAGGGGGCCAGTTGATTAAATCGACTCCAGTACGCAACAGGTACTTAATTTAACCCTGAAAGGATGAAAGGCAAAGTTGTCCTTGGCGGAATTTGAGCTCAAAACACAAAGACAGATGAAATACTGCTAAGCATTTCTCCTGGCACGCTAACATTTCTGCCAGCTTGCCACCTTTGAATGCTCTAATATTGGTCATTTTGATAATAGTATTGCTTCAATTATTTAAGTTTACGCTGTCCACCCAAGATAAAATGCACTGTTAAGAAATGAGATAATTTTTGTTGTAATTTTAATGTTCGTTTTTTGATGGGTCAGATAAAATTTATTAAGGCAGAATTACTATAAGCAAATTCCCTTCCTGTTGCCACCCTCACCTGTTTCCAAGCAAGACAATATAGACATATTTTCACTAAAGACTGGAAATGAGAGACTGTTTGTATGAAAGTGATGCTTGTTTATAATTGGTATCATCAAGACAAGGAAACACAACAGAAGACATTTGCTTAAGATGCTATGCAATAGGGCTGAATGTGAAACCACATGGCTTGAAAATGGACTTCTTAACCACACAGTCATGCTATATATCTGTGTGTGTGTATGTGTGTATTTATACTAGCAGAAAGACCGCCCTCTGGGCGGTTTTCCGCAGTCAAACCTGGAGTGTATGTGTGTGTGTGTGATGGGAGAACATTGCAAACAATATTTTTGTTCCGCTCTAAACAAAACTGTCTGACGAACAGGAATATGAAACTCTGAGTAATAGTTTTTGTGATATTTTTGCTACTTTTTAGTAAAGTGTGTGTATATATATATATATATATATATATATATATATATATATGCTATGCTGGATAGGTAATGTCAGTGTGCATGCGTGACAGTGTGTAAATGATTTAAGAGGAAAACTGGGTATAATAGGCATCATGTGTTTTGTGCAAGAGAGAAGACTGCACTGGTTTGGTCATGTGATGCATATGGATGAGGACAGTTATGTAAAGAAGTGCCAAGCTCTAATTGTGGAGGGTACCTATGAAAAAGGTAGACCCAAGAAGATGTGAGACGAAGTGGTGAGAAAGAATCTTCAGACTCTAGGCCTCACTGAGGAAATGACAAGGGACTGGGAGATGTAGTGATTTGCTGTACTTGATAAGACACATCAAGCTAAGTAAAATAGCTGTCTTCCACACATACAGGCTTGCCCTTTTAGTTCTCTCTCTCTCTCTCTCTCTCTCTCTCTATATATATATATATATATATATATATATACATACACACATATTTTCCACCTTACCACCCCTACCCCCTTGCATTCTCTTTCTCACTTTTTATCCTAACACTCAACCCTTTTTATGATTCCTGTTTTTCCATCATTGATAGCCACCCTCCATCATTTCATCTGCTATACTCATACTGCAGTACTACCAACC
The DNA here is from genome assembly GCF_006345805.1 of Octopus sinensis. NCBI lineage: Eukaryota > Metazoa > Mollusca > Cephalopoda > Octopoda > Octopodidae > Octopus > Octopus sinensis. The sequence continues at coordinate 60,809,149 of NC_043007.1, read as the reverse complement.
AGCACACTCTCTCCCTGGTTGCATTTATTGTTGCCCAACACTTGCTCTTGCCTTCATCTTACTACACATCTTGGATACCCTCTAACTCTTCTTTCTCACTCTGTTCTTGCTGTATTTATCCACTGCTCTCCCTTCCTCTTTCACCATCCTCTCCCCACAGTTCCCATCTGGGATGCTGTCTCTGCTTTCACACTTTGCTCTTCCTCTTCTCTACATCCATGGTACCCTCTTGCTCTCCTTCCCTCATTGCTTTCACTGTACTCACCCACTACTCCACCATCCTCTGCCTCATTTTTCTCTCATTGTCCTCTCAGATTTTTTACCTCTTCAACACCCCTTGAAGCATTCTCTTTCCCCCTCTGACCTACCCCAATGACCCCCACACTTCTCTTTCCTTCAGTGACCTTTCCAGGATCCTCACCACACTTGTCTGTTTCTCTCTTTCTATTCCTTTCTCCTCACTTCTTCTATCCATATTTGACCTTATAATGTGGGATACCCCTGGAACCATCAAACAATCCACTCAATCACTTTTCCACTTCGTCACCCTTTCTTTTCCTCTATTTCCTCCCTTCTTCACTCAACAGTTTTTGCTACCCTGTCACAACTATAAATCTGTTTTTCTCATCTTACTTTACCGATTCTCCTCACCCCACCTAGAATAATTGCACTGTCTTTTCTATTCTCCCTCAATTATAGGAGTCACTTTAAGCCCTTAATTTTGCTCAGTCAGATCCTTTTGATCCATTCAATCCATGTAATTTGGAAGATGGATGTTCAATGATGATGATGATAATGACGAAGACAACATGATGACAATGACAACAACAATGATGATGACAGCGATTCTTTATTCATTTATAAATATATATTTAATTTTATTCTATTATTTAAATTATATATATATATCATATTTAAAGTGTTTTTTTTTTTTATTGCAGTCACAGTGGTTGAATTTGCAAGAAGAATTTATTAGTCTGAAATTGAACAAGGACTTATTTCAAAATGAGGTGGAAAAAGAGAATAGTGAACATGATAATGTACAGCACCAACTTTTGGATAAACAGCTCACTATTGAGATACTGAAAGAAGATCTTGAATCTATTTGTGTAAGGGATTCTAATTGGCAGCAGATTGAGGAAATATGCAAATCAGAACAACACCACCAAACGAAGGTTACTCCAGTAAAATCTTCTATACAAAACTTTGCTCAGAAAATTATTCATGCTACTAAGACTAATATTTCAACAGAAGATACAGAATTTGAAAAAGTAAAATTGTTACTGGAAGAAAATGCAGCCATTAAAAAGGAACTGGCAAAACAGTTTAAGGAACTTACAGGAGAAAAACAGGATGTCTTTGAAAAATTAGAGCTAGAAACTGCAGATTCCAAAGAGCTTGTAACTGTTTTAAAACCTAAACTAGAAACTGTAAATCAAAATACCATTGAACAAAAATGTAAATTAAAGGGTGGTTTTCAAGAACTAACCGAAGTACATAATTTATCATTGGAGGAAAGGTATTTGGAGACACTTAAAGAAGTGGAACAAATCGGTGTACAACTTTCTGAAAAGGACAATAGAATTTGTGAACTAACAAAATCCTTATCAGAGAAATCTTCACTTGTTGAGGAATATCTGAATTCAAATAATGAACTGACACAAATTATTACCAGCTTGAAAGAGAACGTTTCTGAGAAAGAAACTGAGACTAATTTACTGAAAAAGGAGTTAGAAGAAAAATCAGGCAACATTAATAAAAAAGATACTAAACTTGACAAACTTACTTCTCTTGTTGGAGAGATGCAACAGAAGGTCTCAGAAATCTCTCAGGAACATTTTTCAGAAATTTCGACAATGGAAGGAAAATACAAAAATTTTAAAGATACCCAGGATAAGCTCAGTCAAAAGGAAGAATTGGCAAAACAGGCTGAATATGATTCTGTTCCTGCTGCTTCTGATAAAGTCTATGGGCAGTATGAAACATCAATTAAAACCTATCAAAAACCAGTCTCAAATCTTTGTAATAAAGTGGAAAGCCAAAACAGACAAATCAAGTATCTCCATGAAGAAATATCAGATTTGAAAGTTAAAACTAAACAGGAATACAATGAAATGAAGAGAGAGCTGAGCCAGCATCTGAGTGAAAAAGATGAAGAAATGAAGGCTTCCAAGCAAGAAATGGCTAAAATACAAAATGCCTATGAAGATAAGATTACTAAGTGTAAATCACTGAAGGAACAGATAAACAGGTTGAAAGGTAATCATAATAATGTGATAATGTCTTTGAAAGAATCTTTCTGCTCTGAAATATAGCATATGAAGTAAACTTTTCTAAAAGAGTTTAACAGAAGAGAAATTAACAGGGCCAATATAGAAAAACTGAATGGTAAAGCTACTCCAACTTCAGTAAAGTCAGATTTTTATAACATTGTACCAGTCTACACTTTAAGGGAGGTTAGAACAATACTGGTTATTGATTTATGTTGATATTTTCATGTAAGGATTTTCTGGGTGGGCTAACAAATGTAAGTATTTTATTAATTAGTCTGAATATAACAGGTGTATGTCCGGGGCTTGTTTTCATTCCTTATGAAATGACAGCAATATATAAGTAATGTGGTTGATGTCTAGTTTGTTATCTTGTCATCTTAGACATTAGTATTTTGAAGTAAAACATTGATAGGAAACAAGTTGAGTAGGGTATGGGTCTAGAAGACGGATTGGGTTAAGTGTTTAGTATAATGTCCATTGATGTGATATAGCGAAGGTTGTAAGAGGAAAAGAAGGGAATACATTGAATATGATTAAGTAGCAAATAATGTAGAGTTGCTTTCATTTTTTATACATATATTCTTCTTCTTCTTCTTCTTACCTCCTCCTCCTCCTCACTTCTGTTTGTAATAGCTGTCAAGATAAGACTTGACATAATTCTTCTTTTCTATTTTGTTTCTTTTTTTCTTTATTATGTAATCTGTATTTTGACTCCATGTAAATATATGTATCAAGTCTAACTATGTATGTATATATATATATATATAGAGAGAGAGAGAGAATTAAGATATAAACTCAAATTAGGCAATCATACTCATATAGTTATAAATTTGACTTAAAATGTGCATACGTATATTAATACATATCGACACATATGAATGTTTTTAAAAATATTTATAAAATATAAATATATATTGTTCTATATTTAAGAGATGAAGAATTATGTACATTATTTACATTATTTATATTTGACGGATATTTGTCCTCATCTTGTTTGTTGTTAACACAACATATGCCCATGGGCATATGGCATAGTGGTTAAGAGCGTGGAGGAGGAGGAGGAGAAGAAGAAGAATATATGTATAAAAAATGAAAGCAACTCTACATTATTTGCTACTTAATCATATTCGATGTGTTCCCTTCTTTTCCTCTTACAACCTTCACTATATCACATCACTATATCACATCAATGGACATTATACTAAACACTTAACCACGGGCATATGGCGTAGTGGTTAAGAGCGCAGACTACTAACCCCAAGATTCTGAGTTCGATTCTTGGCAGTGACCTTAATAATAATAATAATAATAATAATAATAACAACATTAAAAAATACCTTAGAAATGAGAACCCAGCTTCAAAATTTCCCCCTAGACACCTGATGAAGGCTGGAGGATATATCAACCAAAACATTGTGTTAACAACAAACAAGATGAGGACAAATATACGTTAAATATAAATAATGTAAATAATACAGAGGGTAGGCAATGCCATTAAGGAATACGAGATGGTGGCAGGAGCCAAGGTTAATCGTGAAAAGTCAATCGGCTTGCAACTCGGCACCTGGAGGGGCAAGTTGATACCTCTTAAAGCGTCATGTGACGTTGGACAGAGAGTCCAATTAAACTGCTAGCGGTCTAGTTTGGACCAAATCTCCACATAGAGAAGAATTGGTGCAAGGTACCAAGCTGAGTGACCAACCTAACCCAGACCTGGTCTGGGCAGTAGTTATCCTTGAAAGGGAGGGCAGAGGTTGCCAATGTGTTTATGGCATCAGTGATTATTTACCACCTAACTGTTGTGCCCTGCCCCAATCTGTGGCTGACCAAGTTAGAATGACTGCTCTTTCACTTTTTCTGGAAGAGCAAAAGACCACTTGTGAGGTGTTCTATCTGCTGCCAACAACCGTTAAAGGGTGGGCTGATGCCATGGCTAATGATGCACCGAGGCTGAAGCATCTGTGGCTCTACCTGGCTGGTGAACGGATGTGGTCTCTGCTTGCTAAATCAACATTTCCCAAGTTCACACATTTTTGTGGACTGGAATCCTTGGTCTATTGTAGATCTAAGTTGGACACTTGGTACATGGAGTGCTGAAAGGTTCTTGTACTTTTCTATCACTTGGGCAATGCCAGCAGTGGCAGTTCAACTGTGTCATTCTGTAGAAGGTTAGTAGAGTCGAAGTGTGAAGATACCTTAGAGGAGACCCTAGGCTTCAACAATGATCATCTCACCAGCCTGTTCCGAAGAACATTCAGGCCGGGGTCCCTGGATAATTTCCAGAAATCCCTGGCCTGGCAGTGTTATCAAGGCACCTTACCTGTCCAGGATAAGCTCGCAAGGCATGGCTACTCCATCTCACCGACTTGCCCAGGATAGGGAAACCGTCCTGCATGCAATTGTGCAATGTTTGGGTGTGTTGGATCTGTTGACTTATGTTGAACAACTGTTGTCAAGTGTTGGAAAAGTACAGCTGTCTGCTGAGTTAGTTGTAAAAATTGACCCACCTGCCTCCTTGAATAAAGAAGGTAAGATTTGTTTTCTTATAGTAGGGGCAGCTGTGAAAGAGGTTATATGGAAGACCAGAATGAAAGGATTTGCAACTGGCACCTTCATCTCTGGCCCTGCATTGGTGATTTTTTTCATTTTTCATCTGAAAAGGAAAATGGGGCTGGAGAGGAGATGCCTGTCAGCTGTTGCATTTTGGAAAGCATGGAAGAGTGTGGTATGGATGTTACGAATGAATGAACCCACATGAATATCCCATAAAGGATTTACCTAAGGTATCAGTGGTGGCATGGGTCTTGTGGAGTCAAAGCAGAACCTGTCCCCCCATTTCATTGTTTTATGTCTTGTGTTTGTACATACATCCGATTTTATATGTCATTAATTTTTAAACACTTTCATCTCTTTGTATACCATCTGATCCCATCAGATTGTATTGTCCCATCTTTGTTGACCCCTAGAGGGTAATAAAAAAATAAGAATGTGATTTTATAAGAATACCTTTTCTGATGAGGGGGACATTGTCCGCATGATTTGTAAGATTTTTAATTAATTTTTCTACAAGGACATGAACTCTGGAAACGGCTGTAGAAAGTGGACTTTCTCAAACTGTATTATATACCTTGTATACCATTTATATATTTTTAAAAAACACATTGAACACTATGGATCTTTGAATTGAAACTCTTAACTACTCTTAATTTTAGTACAAAAAAATTTTTATCAGTTCTTCTTTTCTCACACTTCCTTCCATATGTATCCCACACAAGTTTTGTTTACATGTATTTTTATGTATATTTATGTTTTATAAATATTTTTAAATTTTCATATGTGTCGATATGTATTAATATGTGTATATGCATTTTAAGTTGAATTTATAATGGTATGAGTATGATTACCTAATTTGAGTTTGTATCTTAATTCTTATTTTTTGTCTCAGGTTTGACTCGAGCACTTCTTAAGCAGTTCTATATTTTTCATAAGAAAAAACAATAATATTATATATATATATATATATATATATATATATATATATATATATATGCAGCCCTATGTAAAATTGAATTTAGTACTGGAAATTGTAGTTGTGGCTGATGCCAGTGCCACCTGATTGGCTCCCTTGCTGGTGGTACACAATAAGCACCATTCATACATGGGTTGTTGCCAGTGCCTCCTGTCTGGCTCCCTGTAAAAAGCACCATCCGAACGTGGTTGATGCCTGTCCCAACTGGCTCGTGTGCCAGTGCCATATAAAAAGCACCCACTACATTCTCGGAATGGATGGCATTAGGAAGGGCATCCAGCTGTAGAAACATTGCCAGATCAGATTGGAGCCTGGTGCAGCTTCCTGGCTTGCCAGTCCCCAGTCAAACCATCCAACCCATGCCAGTATGGAAAGTGGATGTTAAATGATGATGATGATGATGACTGGGTCTCCAAAAGTAGATTTTCCTTCATCATATGACTGTGATTTAAAATGTTCTAACTTCATTGTAAACAATGTTTAATTGTAAAAGTTCTTGCAGTGGGACTTGATGGATAATGGACAGAAGTGTCTTGTATATGATGAATGTTAGTTAATAAATAATTTTGATTTTCAGAAAACCCACTAACTGAAGAAACTGTGAGTGTTATAACAGACCACTTAATAACTGAATTGAAGAGCGAATTGGAAAACATCAAGCCAACAAGTATTGATCCAGATATTCATGAACAGTTAAAGATTGACCCTTCAAAACCTACTTCTGAACAAGAAATTTTAGAAGTAAGATTCTTTCTGAATATGTTTAATATTAGAAGTATATATAGTATTTGTGGTCATTAGCCTCAGCTCTGCCTTAATCAAGCAGTCCATTGATTAATCCCTTAGCATTTAACTGACCGTATCTGATCCAAATATTATCTGTTTTATGCTTAAACCTGCCAGATCTTGTTCCTCACACCTACCCCCACAATGTCAGTTATAAAAATATATAATCACATCATCAGAATTTTGAGACGATGAGATAATGCATGATTAAATTATTATCAATATGAATAAATAAGTATTACATTTGACAGAGTAATTTGAAGCTAAGTGTTAAAAGTTTTCCAGTCATGATTATCTTGTCTCTAGTCATATACAGTATATCTAGAACTGCATTATATTCCTCTATTTTGTAATATGGTAGGGTCTAATATGTACACATATTTTCTCAATATCTTAACATTAGTTTTTCAAGTGACTTCAGTTCAACTGGAGGCATTCTAATTTTTTATTACTAAATAGTGAAATCTGCAATGCATTTAATAATGGTTTAGTTAAATTCCTGTATTACCATTTTCACAGTAACACTTCATTTCAGTTATTTATGTTTAAACTTTATTCTTTATTCAGATTTAGTTCACTATGAAAATAATTCAATGCTACTCTATATAAATTCTAAGATAAATATTTTTATTATTTTTTAATTATATTTTAGTCAAAATCATTGAAGTTGTTGGAGGAATCTCTAAATCTGAAACCCAACAATGATTTAATACTGAAAAAAGATCTTCAATCTATTTGTGTGATGGAATCTAATTGGCAGCAAACTGAAGCAAAATACAAATCAGAACTTCAACAAAACAAAGGAGGAGTTGCTCAGGTAAAATATTCTCTTCAGGACATTCTAGAGAAAATCATTCATGCAGTAGAGGCCAGTATTTTGACAGAAAATATGAACTTACCCACTAAGGAAAATAGTGTTGCTAATTTCTTGCCTCAGAAACTATATCATTGTGTTGAAGAAACTTCAAATGATTGTGAATGTTTACAGATTCAAGTTAGTTCTCAGTCAGTACATCTTGAAGAAATGAATAACAACCTGAGTAGTTTGTTAAAAAATTGGTTTAAAGACATGGCCTTGGAATACAAAAAATTGCAAGATACATTGGTGGAGCAAGAAAAAGCACTTGAAAGTTACACAATAGCAAAACAGTCATTGGAAGAAACCAAAGCTGCCTTAGAAAAACAACTTGATTGCATTACAGTATCTCAACTGGAGGAAAATAAGAAGGAACTGACAAAGCAGCCTGAGGAACTTGTAAGAGAAAAGCAGAACATTTTAGGAAAATTAGAGCTAGAAATTGGAGATACCAAAGAGCATGTAACCACTTTTAAACCTAAACTAGAAACTATAAATCAAAATGCCAGTGAACAAAAAAGTAAATTAAAGGGTGATTTTGAAGAACCAACCAAAGTATATATTTTACAATTGGAGAAAAAATATTTGGAGACACGTAAAGAAGTGGAACAAATCAGTGTACAACTTTGTGAAAAGGACAAGAGAATCTGTGAATTAACAAAATCCTTATCAGAGAAATCTTCACTTGTTGAGGAATATCTGAATTCAAATAATGAACTGACAGAAATCATTACCAGCTTGAAAGAGAACGTTTCTGAGAAAAAAACTGAGACTAATTTACTGAAAAAGGAGTTAGAAGAAAAATCAGGCACCATCAGTGAGAAAGATGCTAAACTTGATGAACTTACTTCTCTTGTTGGAGAGATGCAACAGAAGATCTCAGAAATCTCTCAGAAACATTTTTCTGAAATTATGACAATGGAAGAAAAACTCAAAAATTTTAAAGATATCCAGGCTAAGCTTGGTCAAAAGGAAGAAGAATTGGCAAATCAGCAAGCTGAATATTATTCGGTTGCTGCTGCTTCTAATAAAGTCTATGGGCAGTATGAGGCATCAGTGAAAACCTATCAAGACCTAGTCTCAAAACTTTGTAATAAAGTGGAGAACCAAGATAAACAAATTGTATGCCTTCTGGAACAAATGTCAGATATGAAACTAAAAGCTGAACAAGAATACAATAAAATGAAGAGAGAACTAACTGAAGATAATGAAGAAGTGAAAGTTTCCGAGCAAGAATTGATTAAAATCCAAAGCGCCTTTGAAGAAACAATTGTGAAGAGTAAATCACTAGAGGAGCATCAAAAAATGTTGGAAGGTAACCATAATGCTAAAATAATTCTTGAATGAATCTTTCCAATCTGAAAATATATTTTTTTATTTTATTACAGCTTTCTACTTTTTAAGAAAAGACACTAGTACAGATAATTATTTTTACTTTATTTCCATACAGTTAGTGTCTCTACATTCTCACACAGTTTACTATATTATCTACTTGGGTATGATTCTCAATCACATTGAATGCATTGGTTCTTGTCCGATCACCAAAGTTAAACAACATTGAGCCTAGTTAGTATTGAAATGAGCAACCACTTGGAAAACCTAGGTGCTGTAAGCCTCTCACACTTTTTAAGCACAAGTGTTGCTGTGTGGTACGAAGCTTGCTTCCCAAACACATGGTTCTGGGTTTAGTCCCACTGCATGGCACCTTGGACAAGTGTCTTCTACGATAGCCTCGGGCTGACCAAAGCCCTGTGAATGGATTTGGTAGATGGAAACTGGAAGAAGCCCATTGTATATGTGTGTATGTGTGTCTTTTTTGTCCCCCACCATTGCTTGATAACTGGTGTTAATGTATTTACATTCTGTAACTTAGTTGGTTGGCAAATGAGACCAATAGAATAAATGTCTGGTTTAAAGAAAGTAAGTACTAGAGTCAATTCATTTGACTAAAAAATTCTTCAAGGCAGTGCTCCAGCATGGCCGCAGTTTAATGACTGAAACAAGTAAAAGATAAAAGATAGTATTATATAAATATCACATGATATATTTTCTCCAGTCGCTGAATGTCTCAGTCATATTTTTATGGTTAGTTGCTGTAAAGGAAATACTTTCATAAATGACTCAAGCTAAACACATTTTGTTTATTAGTTTCAGATGTATTATTGCAACCTGAAACTGATGTCATATATAGATATGACATTATTTCTTAATATTTCAAGAGATGACAATAACTCTCACAGTACTTAGCTGCTTTTTTATTTAGAATTATTGTGGCACTGACACAAAATTAAACACAATTTTCTCTTAACTATACTTAGTTGCGGCAACAGGAAGAGAACTTACAAGTAACCAGCTCACAGGTCATAAGTTGGTACCAGATTATTTGGGAAAGTTATCAAAGAGAGACAGGATTCCTGTCCAGGAGAAGACTTATCTCTCTTCTTCTTTCCATAAAACTGTATGTAACTACTTGTACTACTACCAGATAATTGGATAGAGTATAGTTTGTTACCTTTTGTCAAGATTTGGTGAGTTCAATATCAGTGAAGCATATACATATAAATATATATTTCTTTATTGCCCACAGGGGGCTAAACATAGAGGGGACAAACGAAGGGATTAAGTTGATTACATCAACCCCAGTGCATAACTGGTACTTATTTAATCGACCTCGAAAGGATGAAAAGCAAAGTTGACCTTGGTGGAGTTTGAACTCAGAACAAAAAAGACAGACGAAATACCACTAAACATTTTGCCCGGCGTGCTCGCCGCCTTATACATATACATATAAATATAGACACAAGCATGGCTATATGGCTGATAAATTCACTTTGGAAGTATACAGTTAGGGGATCAGTCTCACTGTGTAGACAGTTAGATGGTGTCCTTTATTATATCCATAGGTTAACAAACACCTTGTGATTGAAATTGGCAGGCAGAAACTGAAGAAACTTATTGAATATGTATATGTGAAGGTGATGATCATACACACATGCACACACACACACACACACACACATGCAATTGAAGCAGCTTCAAATTAAAAGAGCTATGTATTATAATTAATATATATACACCATTGGCAGGCAAGATATTTGCAACTACGTACCTAGATGAAATTTCTCACTTCCAGTATAGGAAACTGAATATATCTTGTGCTTTTAACACATTTTTATCTCATAAAAATCACAGTCTCTTGCTTGTCGATGTTTTAGATACATTAAGTATAACACATAGGTGACTATTTAAATTTAATGCTGCTTTGATTGTGCATACCAGATTTTTATTTAGCCCAAGTGACTAATCGCAATATCAGTAAATGTGTTATCTTTTATCTTTTACTTGTTTCAGTCATTTTGACTACAGCTATGCTGGGGTACTTCCTTGAAGGGTGTTTTAGTTGAACAAATCGACCCCAGGACTTATTTTTCAAAACCTAGTACTTATTCTATCAGTCTCTGTTGCTGAACCATTAAGTTACAGAGACATAAACACATTAACATCAGTTGTCAAGCAGTGATGGGGAACAAACAAAACACAAAGACACACACATAGATATATACATATATATATAGAATGGACTAAACACAACAGAGGGAGATGTAGGAAGGAGGGTCACTGAAGAGGTCACAGGTGTGTGATGAAAGATTTCCAGACAAGGGACATAAAATAAGAACAATAATAAACAAGTTAGGAACGAATGTATAGTGCATGTATTTATTTGGCAAGAAAAAAATGACCATCCTGAAATATAACAATATTTGTTTCAACACAGTTTCACATCAAGCATCTTACAAAACAAATAGATGAACATGAAGGTGCATGGTTCAGCAGTTAGAGCATAGAGCTCACAATCGAGAGGTTGTGAGTTTGGTTCCTGGACTGAGCTGTGTGTTGTATTCTTGAGCAAGGCACTTTATTTCACATTGCTCCAGTTCATTCAGCTATAGAAATGAGTGCAACATCACTGGCACCAAGCTGTATTGGGTTTTGCCATTCCCTTGGATTACATCAGCAGCATGGAGAGGGGAGACTGGTAAGCATGGGCGATTGTTGGTCTTCCATAAACAACCTTGCCTGGACTTGTGCCTCGGAGAGGAACTTTCGAGGTGCAGTTCCATGGGCATTATATAAAGGGTAATGGGTAAAGACCCCCTTTGGTCATGACTGAAGTGGAGCTTTACCCTTTACCTTTTATACATATATATATTCAACAGGTTTCTTTCAGTTTGCATCTACTAAATCCACTCACAAGGCTTTGGTCAACCCAAGGCTATAGATGAAGATACTTGCTCAAAATGCCATGCAGTGGGATTGAATCCTGAACCACATGATTAGGAAGCAAGCTTCTTATCACACAGTTACACAGGTGCTTATATTATTCACTGTTTCCTATATAAGAGGAAACAAATTGTGTCTAGGCATGTGGTTGTGAGTACATGTCATCGACAAGGCCTGGATGTTGAAATGCATCTGATGTTTTTACTAGCCACTAAATGGGCAATTTTTGTGTTGTTTTTGTCACAGCATGTTTATAAAAGATTTTATCCCAAATGAAAACTGCAGTATCTTGCATGCCAACATTATATATACATTAACTATGATATATAGATGGCTATATGTATATAGATAAATACATACATACATATGTGCATATGTACTAGATGCACACATACATGGATATATGCATATGTACATACATGCATACATATTTACATTAGAAATATGATACCATGTTGGCTTGGATAGTGTGTATGTAAGAAGGTTCCAGATATAAGTGTTTACATGGATGTAAAGATAAATATCAGAAGACAATGTTTTTTCATGCAAATGGACATCACAATTTATTTCGTGGTCACACATAAAGTGGTAGGCACACTTTATAGATGGCTATATGTACATCTGTGTTCAAGGCAACAGGGTGTAGTGAGACATAGGTTAATTTCTTAATAAACATCAAGGTAGTTGGATTCAGTACTTGGCTGTAAATCTAAAATATCCAATGAGTTTTGTAGTGGTTGTGAGGTGAGGTAAAAATCCCATAGTTGTATGAATGCTGTTTTCTGATGTCTTAGGAACTGATTCTTGCCTTTCAAAATTTGTGCTTCACCACTGGGTCATGTGTATTCTTCCATGGCCAGCAGTGATTAGATGTTTTGGGTGTAGCATGACTGTGCTATGCCACCACAACAAAACGGTGCTAACATGCATATGTGCAAAACCATATACATGCATACTTATGTATGTATGCATGTATGTACATACATACATGCATGCATATGTGCTTACATACATGCATATGTACTTATGTGCATACATACATGCATATGTACATGCACACACATACACACACACACACACACACACGAACAATACCTACATACAAAGTACACTGAAATAGAAATAATTTAACTTGGTTAACTTGAACTAAATGGGATGAAGTTGTATGTTTCATCAATTGTTATAACATTTCAGTCTTTGAGTGCTCATTTTAGTTGAAAACTTACAAGAAACAACATAACTCATTACCTATATCTTATATTCGCATGAGGTTAATATCGCACAAGAGAAGTCACTGCCATCTTGGATTAAAAATAAATGTAGAAATTAATAAATGGTAGTTGGTCAAAAGAGCCACATGAAAGTTAGTGAATTTGTAGCAGATTGTGGAGACAAATAAAGTCATCCAGTCTATTCTTTTCACACATCTGTCCATTCTAGCATTCATACTTGTGGCTTCTACAGCATTCATTGCATAGAGTATTACTGTGAGCAGCTATTACATACTCCTCTACATGTACAGTTTATGGGTATTAACATTAGTGGATAATTGTTATCATTCACCATCATCACCATCATCATCATTTAACATCCATTTTCCATGCTGGTATGGATTGGATGGTTTCTCAGGAGCTAGCAAGCCAAGCTTCACTGACTGTTTTGTCATGGCTTTTACAACTGGATGCCTTTCTAATGCCAACCGCCTTACACAGTGGATCGAGTGCTTTTTATGTCTCCAGCTCTGGCAAGCTCTGCTTTGGTATGATTTTTACACTGGATGCCCTTCCTAATGCCAACCACTTTACAGAGTGACCTGGGTGCTTTTTACATGGCACCAACATTAGCAAATGAATAATAATTAATTGAATAATAATAGGTTGTGGATAAAATAATGAATGAATTTGTGATCATACTGTTTGCTTTCCTTTTCACACATTCTCCCATTTATATCTTCATCCACTTGAGTACATTTGTCCTTGGGACATACTTGCATTCACGCTCATATTTATTGGCTGTACACTCGCACAGCATAAGATGGTTAGCATACATATTTCCACTATTTCCATAGGGCCTCATGGAGGCAAGGGATGAGGTGGTGAAGCACGATCTTTGAATGCTGGGCCTCATAGAGGCATCAAGTGACTGAGACCTTTGGTGATATGCTGTGCTTGAGAAAACTCAGCAAGCCATATGAAGTCATAGTTGTGGCCATTGCCAGTATCATGTAAATGGTACTTCTGAAATCATAGTTGTGACTGTTGCCAATGTCATGTAAATGGTACCCATGCCAGTGGCATATAAAAAGGATCCATTACACACTTGGAGTGGTTAGCATTAGGAAGGGTATCCAGCCATAAAAACTGTGCCAAATCAGACTGGAACCTGGTGCTGCTCTCTGGCAGTTCCAATCAAACCAGCATGGTAAGCAGATGTTAAATGATGATGATGATGATGATGGTGGTGGTGGCGGTGGCAGCAATGACAACGATGTAAACATGTATAATAATATATTTTTCCTTCATTAGTCACTTAAGTGTTCATGCTTGTGTTATAACTGAAACCTTGTTTGTATTCTTGCTCTTGCTTTTGAAGAGCCTGTGTGTGAGATGTATGGTACCCAAGGAATGTAGGCAGAGTGGGTGTAGTAAAATATGACAAAATAAAATGAATCAATATAAATAGATAATTGAGATGTGATAAACACAACTGCAAGGGATTATATGGGGTTATAAAATATTGTTTTATTTGGGGTGGCTTTGAAAGGGGTTGTAGACGTAGGGTTGTCACAGAGTTCATGAGTTTATTCAAAGTATCAAATAACTGGCACTCTGTTGGTTATGATGTTGAGGGTTCCAGTTAATCCACCCAAGGAATCAGCCTGCTCATGAAATTAACATGCAAGTGGCTGAGCACACCACAGACACACATACTCTTAACATAGTTCTCAGGGAGATCCAGCATGACACAGAATGTGAGAAGGCTTGCCCTTTTTTAAAATACAGGTACTACTCATTTTTGCCTACTGGATTGACTGGAGTAATGTGAAATAAAGTGTCATGCTCAAGGATACAATGCACTGCTGAGTATAAAACACATGACTTTACGATTGTGAACTAAATACCCTAGCCACTAAACCACACACCAGTAAATGTATAAGTGGATGCTGTAGGTGAATACCTCATCTATAAGATGTCTCTAAAGTGCAATGGCTGCACCTGCCATGAGCAGCTACTCTTGTAATCTGTGGTGATTGCATGATCAGGAATAGCATGTAGTGGCAAAGCCAATGTGTGAATATAGGCATTTTAATATACTCACACCCGCAGTTCATGTTATAAAGTGGTTGGTGACAGGAGTAATGTAAATGGTGAATGTTAGTTAATGAACTATTTTGATTTTTTTTTAAATTTCAGAAAAACAACCAACTGGATATAGTATAAGTGTTGTAACAGACAATTTAATGACTGAATTGAAGAGAGAATTGGACAACATTAAGACAACATGGATTGCTCCAGATATTCATGAACAGTTAAAAGCTGATTTTTCAAAACTTACATGTGAACAAGACATTTTAGAAGTAAGATTCTTTCTGAAACACTTCTTGTTGTTGAAAGTGGGTACATTTTATTAATTAGGATTTAACCCTTTAGCATTTAATCCAGTCATATCTACTTGTTTTATGTTAAAACTAACCAGATCTAACTGCTCTCACAACTACCCTACAATGTCATTCTAAAAATATACATACACACCACTGAAATTTTGAAGCTACAAGATCATGTGTAATTAATTCAAAACAATGTGAATAAATAAGCAATACATTTAACAGAATAATCTGAATGCTAAAGGGTTAAACTTAGTTTAGGTAGTTTTACTTAACCCTATCAAATTAAGGGTTACTAGTAGCATCTGTCATATCTGCTGAGCCTCAGTGACAATTTCAATGTGGTTGCTTGAACTGCTAGATATAGCAACCAAATCTCCCTTAAATCATATGCTGCTATCTTCAAAAAGAGAGACAATGGATAATGGACTCCAAGATAAACTAAAAGTTTAAAGGATCATAACTGGAATGCCTTTAATCATAGGTCTGCTCATTCAGGGTTGATTTGAAGCTATACAATAATATCAACTAGGTGAAGCTACGAAACCATAAATCCTGATCAGTTGGAAAGAAAAGAGAAGCAATAAACTACATTATGGAAGAGTTTGGTGGGTTGGGGTGTCAATTTGAATTCAAATTATGGTTACAGTTCAACATTTACTCAATTTTAAATAAATGAAAACCAATTTATCCCAAGTTGAAGTGATTTGAAGAACTATATTAAATATATGATGGAAAATTATGTTAATTCCCCTTAAAAGTTTATCCAAATTTCTAAAATTAATCTTGCAGTTGATATGATTCTACTGAAAATAATTTAATCATATCTTTTGTTAGCTATTACTGAAGATATAATGGTCTTGATACTGCTTTAACAGTATATTCTAGTTTTGTTATTTTGATTAGTGTTACTTCAATTATTTAAATTCAAATCTAAACTTCACCTGGAAATATAAACATTTGTGTGTTTATTGAGTCATAAATTTGTGTAAATTAATTTTATGTATATGTTTTTTTTTATAATTTTTCAATTATATCCTAGTCAAAATGGTTGATGTTACATAATGACTTCCTGAGTCTGAAATCCAACAATGACTTACTTAAGAATGAGATGGAAAAATTGAAAGTTGAATATAATAATGCACAGCACCAAATTCTGGATAAACAGCAGACTATTGAGATAATGAAAAAAGACCTTGAAAGATCTCCAGTAAAATCTTCTATACAGAACTTTGCTGAGAAAATTGTTCATGCTACTAAGACTAAAATTTCAACAGAAAATACAGAGTTTGAAAGAGTAAAATGGCAACTGGAAGAAAATGCAGCCATTAAGAAGAAACTGGAAAAACAGTTTAAGGAACTTACAGGAGAAAAACAGGATGTTTTAGAAAAATTAGAGCTAGAAACTGCAGATTCCAAAGAGCTTGTAACTGCTGTTTTAAAACCTAAACTAGAAACTGTAAATCAAAATACCATTGAACAAAAAAGTAAATTAAAGGGTGATTTTGAAGAACTAACCAAAGTACATACTTTACTATTGGAAGAAAGATATTTGGAGGCACTTAAAGAAGTGGAACAAATCAGTGTACAATTTGGTGAAAAGGACAATAGAATCTGTGAATTAACAAAATCCTTATCAGAGAAATCTTCACTTGTTGAGGAATATCTGAATTCAAATAATGAACTGACACAAATTGTTACCAGCTTGAAAGAGAAAGTTTCTGAGAAAAAAACTGAGACTAATTTACTGAAAAAGGAGTTAGAAGAAAAATCAGGCACCATCAGTGAGAAAGATGCTAAACTTGATGAACTTACTTCTCTTGTTGGAGAGATGCAACAGAAGGTCTCAGAAATCTCTCAGAAACACGTTTCTGAAATTGGAAAATTGCAAGAAAATCTCAAAGTGGAATATGAAGAGAAAATCTCTTCTATTACAAGTGAATATGTGAATAAGATAACCAACAACTATGTATGTAAGTCTTTGATGGAAATACGAGAAAAAGAACATTCAAATGAATTGGAGACTAGTAAAGAAATGTTACATCAAGAATACAATCAGAAGAGTTGCTGCCTTATTGAAGAATATGAAAAGAAATTAAGATCTGTTTCGGAGGACTTTGAGAAAAAATTATCCTCTGATTATGTTGCAGTTGGTAAGATTAATGAACAAAATAAAAAACATATCCAAGAAGTTATACAAATGAAAGAAAAACTTGAAGAATATGAAGGGAAAATAAAATCCCAGGATGAAGAACATAAAGAAGCTTTGCAAAAAGTAAACATAGAATCTCAGGAAAATATCTCCAAAAATTATATCTCAAAAGAAGTGTTTGAAGCTAAGCTAAAAGATGAGACCAAAGAGTATACACAACTTAAACGAAAATATGTTGAAGAAGAAGAAAAATTACAGAGAGTGTTGAAAGAACATGAGGAAAAATTAGCTCAAGTTACTTTGAATTATGAAGAGAAAATAGCTACTGACTTTGTACCTCGACAAACATTTGAATGTGAACAGGAAAAGCATGTTACAGCTCTTCTGAAACAAGAAACTTTCTATAAAGAGAAGTTAGAGTTACTTGATGAAGAGCACAAAATTTTCATTAATAATAAAACAATTGAATTTGAAAATAATATTGCAACTAATTATGTGCTGAGATCTGATTTTGACGATGTCCAAGCTAGGCTAAGTGAGAAGGAAAAAGAGTTCTCTAAACTACAAGCTGGATATGATTTAGATGTCACTGCTTCTGACAGTGTCAAGGAACAGTATGAGACATCAGTAAAGACATATAAGAAAGAGATCACAGAAATGTGTAACAAAGTTGAGAGCCAAAACAGACAAATTGAATGTCTTCAAGAACAAATTGCAGGGATGACAGAAAAAGCTGAACAGGAATACAATGAAATGAAGGGAGAGCTGAGCCGAGATCTGAGTAATAAAGATGAAGAAATGAAGACTTCCAGGCAAGAAATGATTAAAATACAAAGCGCCTATGAAGATGAGATTACCAAGTGTAAATCATTGATGGAACAGATAAACAGGTTGAAAGGTAACCATAATAATGTGATAACTTCTTTGAAAGAATCATTCCAGTCTGAAATAAAGCATATGAAAGAAACTTTTGAAAAAGAGTTTTACAGGAGAGAAGCTATCTACAATACTGACCTCAAAAAACTAAATGGTAAACCTAATTCATCTCTAAATTCTGTTTTTTGTTACATTGTACCATTCTGCTTTTTAAGGAAAGACAACTCTCGCTATTTTTCCATTGATAATGGTGTTGGCTATTTACAATGAACAACATAAATATTTGCTGACTAGGAGAGAGAGAGATTGCTCAGAAATTATAGAAAGCTATTAGTGTGACAATGTGGTCAGCCCAAAAATATACAAAGTCATTTGCATAAACCTTGATTCTTATAATAGTACTTTTTACTTCCCAGACCTTATTTATATGCATTTACTATTTCTGTGTGAAGACACATGGCCTTCGCACTTGACCTAATGGTTAGGCTTGATTCCTGAACTAGGTGGTGCATTGTATCTTCAAGCAAAGTGCTTCATTTCACATTGTTTCAGTCTACTCAGGTGAAAACACGTACCACCCTAGTTCTGGCACATTCTCTCTTCCTCCCTCCCTCCCTCCCCCCTCTCTCTCTGTCTTCAACTGTTACATCCTCCATGTTACATTGGGTCAATGGATAAGTGTGTCTATGCTTGCATGTGACTACATAGACACCTAAAGCAACTAGCATGAGTTTGATACATGCTACCAGCCCATACTCACTTTCAAGTGACAGCTGTATTTTTTTGACATTTGTACATTTTGGACTAAGTATTTTATCAAAGTAATGTTTTCCCACTGTGAACAATATGATATAGAATTAAATTTGAATAGTTGCTTTTAGCATTTACTCACCAAAAGTGTATTATGCTTTCTTTGTTACAGATTCCCATTTCCAAGAATTGACTTTATCACAAACCAAATGGGAGAAACTTCATCAGACTCAATGTGCCAACATAAGTAACTATGAGAAAATCCTGAGTGAGAAAGAACTTCAGGCTGCAGACATTAAGCAGCAACTGTTGTCTGAAAAGGAAGCCAGAGCTGAGCTTGAAAAATGTCTTGCTTCAAGCAAGGTAAGTTTATTTGGTTCATTATCTCATAAGGAAAGATCCATTTGTTTGTTTTCTTTTTGTGTGCAATGAAAGCAAATGGTTTTCAGTGGTTGAAAAGAATGAGGTTTGGATGTGCCATGTTAATATGCTAGAAACGCTTAGTGGAAGTTGAAAAAGCAGTTGTATGTGTGTATGAGTTTGTATTATCATCTTTATTATTACCAGTGCTAATGTTGTTATCATTAGGAAAACCATGAAGAAGAGATTAAGAAACTAAATAGCATCATAAATGAAGCTAGAGAAGAGTACCAGCAGCTGAAAAAGAAGAATAGTGGCACTGAAGCCTATTTCCACAACAGGGAACAGCAGATAACCACAGATCATACCAAGACTTTGTCCAAAGTTGAAGAAATGAATACGTCCTTGGCTAGTTGCTTACAGATTTCTCAAAAAGAGTTAGAGATATTTAAAAAGAAGCATGAAAATATATCTGCTGAGGTAATTTTCATTTTGAGCTGTAGTTTATGGTTATTATTTTTATTTTTAAAGGAAAGCTTTTATGTCAAATGACATAGGATTGAAAGATAAAACAGGATGGTCTATTGCGGTACAAATAAATTTTGCAGACATATATACAAGCATCAAATTGATGATAATAAATATATTCATAACAATGGCAACCATCATTATCATTTTTCAATTTGTCCCTTCATTAAGCTACATTTCACCTTTTAAAAGGAAATAACCATGTAATCCAGGATCTACTACTCAAAAGTGCTATAAAATTTTCAATAATAAGTCTGTCAAAGTTAATTGTAGTTGTTTAAGAAATGTAAGATTCCAGATACAAGGTAGTGTAGTAGAGTTATCCTCTATTATACTTTTGTAAGTTATTTTTTGGGGTGGAACAAATTTTATTATTTATCATTTTCCCTACATATTTCGTATATGCCAAAATAAGCATTAACTACTGTGTATCTTTGGCTTCCTAGCCCCTGTATAGTATGACTCTTTTTAGTCAGTAATTTTCTCTTTTTCTCTTATCATCTGATTAATTTGCTGATGAAGTAGAATATATGAAGAATGAATTTATCTTTAAGATAGTGTTTATCATCACTTTAACATGGGTGTTCTCTGAGAACTGATGATATTGCTATTTTAAACCCAGGAAAACATCTCCTCCAGCTGGTTATTCAGTGCACTTTCAAACCCAATATTCATTTCAAGCAGGAGAGAACTCCTGCCACCCTAGCTCAGGGATCACCAGATCACATGATTTTGATCTTATTGGATCACTTTAGTGGTGGACACTCATTTGCAAATGAAATCACACTAGTGCCTTCTGTCTCAAACAGAGATTTTCCAATGAATTTATTTTTATGTTAACTATATTACATAAGAGCATAGTTCTCACTATAGTTCCCATACAGCTCAACTAACATATATAAGTGAATTAAAATTTATTAATTGAGGAATATTTAAATGAAATGCAAAGTAAATGAAATTATATATAATAACAGGCCCGGGTGCTTTTATAATTCTATTTTCTGTTATTCTTGTTTTGTTATTTTAGTTTTGCTATCAATATATGTATCTTACTGTATTTATCTTGCTTTAACACTGCTGTTCATACTGCCTGTTTGTATCCAGATATACAGGGTTGTTGAAAGTTAAGTATCTTGGCCTTGTACCTTACCTGCTTAGTGGTTATTACAGTATGTTTTTTGACCCAGCCATCTCTATACCAGTACTGCAAGGAAACAAGAACACAATATTTCAACTGTATTTCTTTTTTTTTTATCTTCAGATCGATCATCTCAAAAAACAACTAAAGACAACCAAACAAGAGAGGCTAACTATTATTGGTAAACTCCAAGACTATAGAGTGTTTTATGTACTATTTACAGTAATGTTATGTTCCTTCCTCGTGGTGCCTATTTACAGTTAACCAACTGGGCTGTCTGATAATGACATATCCTGGCCATGATCTGAACATAGTGTTGCTGACAGGATACACATCACCAACTTTGATAGTTCTCTGGTATTCCTATTCATTTTTCACTATCTCAACAATACGCATACCAAAGTATAGTTCTGTGTTTGAAACCTATACACATGTGTGTGTGTGTGTGTGTGTGTGTGTGTGCATGCGCGTTTGCATATCATCATCAATCATCGTTTAGTGTCTGTATTCCATGCTGGCATGGGTTGGATAGTTTCACAGAACCTTACAGGTCAGAAGACTGTTGAGTTCCAATATCTGTTTTAGTATGGCTTCTATGGCCGAATGCCCTTCCACAAATGGTTAGAGGTAGGGAATATAGGTATGTATGTAATGCAGTGAACAGCAAATGGGAAGGGGTCATGGTCAAAATTGAATATCAGTTTGGAGGAAGACAAAGAAAATAGGAGTGGGTTAGGGAGGAGGATACATACGTGTGTGTGTATACACAAGGACTGTGTGGTTAGGAAGTTCACTTCTCACCTCATGGTTTCAGGTTCAGTCCTACTGCATGATTCCCTGGGTTAGTGTTCTCTACTATAGCCCTGGGCTGACTAAAGGCTTGTAAGTAGATTTGGTAGATGGAAGCTGATATGTATGTATCTATGCATCTATGTATGTATATGGGTGAATGGTTGTATATGTATTTGTACCACTTGGTCTTGACATCATATGATGTAAACTAGCATCACCATCATACAGTTACATTGCTTGGAATCAGGTGAGGGTTGGTGACAGGAAGGGTATCCAGCCTTAGAAAATCTGCCTCAACAAATTCTTGCTGATGTATATGAGTATGGAAAAGAAAACTGGATGTTAAAACAATGATAATGATAAACGTGTGTATGTATATGTTTAATGTTTTGTTTTGTTGTGTAATGAATCTCAGGAGAATATATCCAAAATTCTTGGTAAACTTATCACTAGCAAACTCATCAGTGTAACAATAGGCTTCTGGATCACTTGACATGGTTGGAGACTGCTTATTGTTGCTGCTTAATAAGGCAGTGAGCCGGCAGAATCATCAGCATGCCAGGCAAAATGTTTAGCAGTATTTCATCTATCTTTACATTCTGAGTTCAAATTCTACCAAGATTGATTTTGCCTTTCATCCTTTTGGTGTCGATAAAATAAGTACCTGTTGGTCACTGGGGTCAATGTAATCAACTTACCCCTTCCCTCAAAATTACTAGCCTTGTATTAAAATTTGAGACCATTGTTACTACTTAATCTTGTTCTGTGGTAAAAACACAGCTTGTAGCTATGACCCCTTCCCTTTAAGGTAAGTAACAGTTTGTATTTAACTGTTAGTTCAAGAGAACTGTTGGCTTCAGTAGAATCTGGTGACAGAAAATGATTTATAAACTAGTGGTGTCCATATTGTTTTGCTGAGAGTTTAAGATAGTCCCCCAACCTCATAAGATTTCTACAGCAAGGTTGCATGTGATTCAGTTGTGCTTTGATACTGAATTTATAATTTTCATATATTTGTTATAAGGAGAATGTGTTTAAGTTAAAACTGCAACTTACTCAACACTAAAAAAAAACTTACATTTATGTATTTGTTATGCAAAATCCTTGATGAAAAAAATTGTGTGTTGAAACAGATATTGTTATACTTGGGGATAGTCAAATATTTGCCAATTAAATGCTGGTTGCCTTTCCTGTCACTCACCTGTTTTTTAAGAGAGAGATCTCTTATTCTGCACATCTTCAAAGGTGTGAAGCAAGCAGTGGCAACATTCCCACTTGTAGATCAAGATTTTCATAGAAGCAGACACAATATAACCAAAGATAGACACACGCACACATTGTGTTCAAACAAATATGGAACAAGCAGTCATTGTGAGATTTAGTCTTAAAGAACAACTCCAAATGACACCTGCGGACTGTCAGACTACATTTGTTTCAGTGTACTTGTCTTCTCAGTGATAGATACCACTTCAATCATTTGTATTTTATTTGATCAGAAACCTTATGGTTAATCCACTAGAAGTCCTTTGAGGAAAGTCCAACCATCATGAAGGTTACCATCAGTGGTAAGGTTGCCATCAGTGTTCTTACCATTATATAGTATGTACACCTTGTGTAGTGAGCTCATTTTACCCAAGAAAAGAGGATTTGATCTCAAAGCTGACAAAACACTGGTCAATTTATACAACACACTGTACTTTTACTATAACAGCTATTCATAGTCCTGTGTTTGTTTGGTGATAGTATACAGTTGATTAGTTCTCCATCAATGACAGTCAGATATGGTAAATTCATTACAAATTATAAAGTTGAATATTTTTAATGAAACACAAACCAAATAGGTAGTGTGAATGTGTAATTACATTTCTGAAATAAAATATTACTCAATTAATAGAAATCCTCTGATATAACAAAGCCGGGACATTTGGAGGTGGTAAGGTATTATATAACTCATGTTGCTATGTAGGAAGTAAAAGTGTTGGCAGTATAACCGTTATTAGAATTAATTAGTCATAACATGTTTAGCATTGTTTTGTAAATTTGTCTTTTAAATTCCAGATGAGTCTTTGAAAAGTCCAGGCTTGAGCACAATGAAAAAAGTTCCTTATGATCTGAGGTGCAGAACTAGTAACACATGGAACAAGATGAAAGTAAAAGATTATAACACATCACCAATAAGGTTGGTTGTCTAAACATTTGATTAGGTCAGGCAAGTTTATTTCTATCTACAAGACCACTCACCACAACAGAAATGAGATCCTAAACCCAAGGTGACATACAAAAAGCATTGATGTGGTTGTTGGTACCTTGTAAAAAGTACTGGTACTAGTGCCATGTTTAACCCTTTACTGCATTTATTTTGAGATGCTCTGTGTTTCTTTCAATTACTTTAAATATAACAATGAGTTTAGTGAAATAACTTAGTTATCATTCAGCTAGTGTTAGGAACATCAATTGTGACTAAGGTTTGGTGGAAGATTTTAATTCAAAACTTATGAAAACAAGACATTTCTACTCAGAGCTAGAGCCAGTTTCAGCCAGGTTGGTAACAAAAGGGTTAAAAGGGTGATGGTGCTATGTAAAAAGAACCTAGTATACTCTGTGGAGTGGTTGGCATTAGGAAAGGTATCCAGCCTTAGAAACCAAATCAAAACAGACTAAGGGACTTAGTGTGGCCCCTGGCCTTGTCAGTTCCTGTCAAGCCATCCAACCCATGCCATCATGGAAAATGGATGTTAAATGTTGATGATGACAATGATGATGAATTGGGATTGTATGATATTTCATAGAATTTTCAAATGTTATTTACAATCCAGCTTGGAATACCTTTTTGCTGCTAATGCTAGGGTACTGAATACTAGTATAATTGATAATACAGCTGACTAAACCAAAATACCTTTCAGTATTTATTTATGTTCTAAATTCAATTTCCCATAAGGTTGGTTTTGCCTTCAATTCTTCTGAAGGTAATAAAATAAAGTACTAATCAAGGCTGATTTAACTGAATAGAGATGTAGACTTTGTGAGTGAAAACATATCAATTTGAAATCCAAATGATGTGAGCAGACTACCAGACACAGTGTTTTGGCATGGTTTCATATCTTCAATGATAGACTTCATTTAGAACTAAACTGAAACTTTTGTCTCTATATAGACTTTATGATTTCATCTGCTTGCTCACACCATAGTCTCAGTTCACAGAACCATGTCAATACCTACAAAGTCACTTCTGCACATATTGCCCAATTCCTTCAATGCAAAACTGCTTTCTCAGCTTCTTTATATTCAATCTTTTATGTATGTAATAGACTATAATTAGCCTGTTTCAAACAGAGAAATTGGTTGCAGTTTGGAAAAGATTCAGTTAATATACATTAAAATAAGGATTTTAAAATGAATTATTTGGTGTTAATAAGTAAGTATGTAATCCTCCCAGCCTGAGACTATGGGATGAATAAGGATTGATGATAAAAAATAATAGGTGAACAAGCATTAAGGTACTGCTAGAAATATTGGTTAAAATCTCTTTAGACAGAAAAATGAGATCTAAAGCTATTTTATGGCTATATTACATCCACACTTACCATCTGCACCTCCAGTCTGAAACCTCCATTCTGTCCAGAAACCAATCTACTGAAAGCTGTCCAGAGACATGGAGCTAGATGAAAACCCTCTTTGAATTACTTTCTGCATCTTAAACACCTTGCTTCTCTAACTTCAATATATAGTAGCTGACTTGATGAAAGCCCATAAGATTATCCACTACCTTTCCAACAATAACTTTAGCTACCATTTTGAATTCATTATCTCTACCACATGTAGACACACTTATATAATCAAAACATAGCACAGACCTTGTGACTTTCAGAAACTTTTTGTTTTTACAAGCTCAGGATTGTTGAAGAATGGAACAAACTACCCACATTATTTCTTAGCTGTCAGTACACTATATCCTTCAAAAATTCCATACTTTCCAAAATTTACCAACACTACTCCTGATGTGCCCATACAGCATGTTTTATTCTTTATGGCTCTTTCATTGTTCATTTTTCTGCCTTATTCTTTTATCATATGAACTCTGTTTCTTTACTTGATTTCTGCTTTCTGTGTTCTTTTACTCTTTTCTGGCAAGATTTAGTGCACCTCAGCAGTATATACTATAAGCTCATTACTATTATTTAGTTTAGCAACATCATTGAAAAAAAAACATATTCTCAAATTTCTCAATGTTTCAAAATCACAATCCAGAAATCAGCAGTGCTTCTCACAAAGAAAATAATTACAAAGAATACTGCTGGAGATCCTCACCACATATTAACAGATCCAACTTTTTTCCTTTTACTCTTTTTCAATTGAGGGGTACCCTGTTTTGCTTTACAAGTTACAAGACAACTCCCAACAGTGGTCATGCCAAAAAAGTATTCAATACATATCAAATGGTTGATAATTGATCTGAATAGCAATAATATAAGGCTGACAATAGCAACAATACAGGCTGAAAGGTCACATTATTCTTGTAGGTGGCAAAGCAACTTTTATTGTGCTGGTAACACACAAAAAAATACTCTCTGTAAAGTGGATTGTGTCAGAAAGAGAATTCAATCATAGAAACCATGCCAAAAAATGAGACATTGGGAGAAGATATAGTCCTCCTATGTGTTGAATCCTGTCAAACCATCCTTCTCATTGCAACTTGGAAAGCAGGCAAAATGGAATGATGATGAATAGCTTTACTGTCACATACCACTATTACTAGGCTCTTTGAATTCTTGTAATTTTCATTGATTAAATATTTTTATTTTTGATGTTAACTTAAAATTCCCATTTCAGCAGTTGCCTCATGGGAAGCCCTTGAGAAGAAATTTTACACAGACTCTTTGATGGTAATTGATGTTGTGACCTGTGTCATGCTTGTGCCTAAAGTCTATCCTGAGAATTCTGTCATTGATGAATCAATCAAATCTGACAAAGTATTGCTTCTCTATTTTTGTTTTGCTTATATTCTACATATTTTCTAAGATATTTTTTATTATATATCTCAAATTTCTTTCTAAATTTTCAACAATTTGCTTTTTCTAAATCCAAATAAACTCTTCAAATTAAACTATTTCTCTGTCCGCTTTTGAATTTTCTTAGAATATTGTGGTTATACATCCAGACAAAATATTTCAAAATTATGTATTTCACTTTTGCATACTTCCTCACTAGCTGGCTGTAAGCAGTTATGGACTCATCAGCTCCTATAACTTATTTAGCTATACATTAAAAAAGCATTTGTTAAATAATTAATTTCTTATTTCTCAACCAATAAGAATGTCATTTATTTGTTCAGAGTATAACTTTCAAATAAAATCTGCTTTTGATAAAGCAATGCAGATTTGTTGGGCATGTGCAACCTCAGTTGTTTGATGCACTAAAATGCATCATAAAACAGTCAATGATAATGCAGAAGCAATAGTCTGGCCAAGGGCATGACAATGTCTATAGTGTTTGTATCATGATAAAATACCCTCAATTCACTCTGTAAAGTATTAGATGTTAGGAGAAAGAGCATCTAATCATAAGAACCATGCCAGAAATAGAATGTACAAGTGAGATTGGTTTTCTAACCATCTTGGAAGGCTGATCAAACACTCACAGAGATTCAAAATCTGGCACAGAATGTGACTCATCAAGCATCATTACTGTCTTCATTTAATTGCTGGCAAGGCCACAGTGATTCGTTTTGCAATCATATTATACTATCAAATATATTACAGGTTTACAAGTCAATATCGTGTTTTATGATAAGGTGGCAATCTAGCAGAATCATTTAGCATGCTGGGCAAAGTGCTTAGCAGCATTTCATCTTTCTTAATGAGTTCAAATTCTTCTGAGGTTCACTTTGAGTTTCATCCTTTTGAGGTCAATAAAATAAGTACCAGTTAAGCATCAGGGTCAATCTAATTGAACTATCTCTCCCCCAAAATTGCTGGCCTTGTACCAAAACTTGAAAGCAATATTGTGTCTTACTATGTATTAGCAGTATGATATTTTCATTTAAGCATAATTAAATCTCAGAATGAGATTGAAACAGTAATCACTCGATAATGTAAAGTATAGAAGCCATCTTATCATGGCTAGCCACATTGGGGAGGAGGTGTTACTGTAGCTTTATAGCCCCAAGAGATCTTCGTCTCTAGCTGGCTCTAGACACAATATCTGTGTCCTGAGCATATCACTCAGGCTTGCGAGGAAGGGATGGCCTCCCTTTGCAAATACTCCAAGGACACAGATATTGTGTCTAGAGCCAGCTAGAGACGAAGATCTCTTGGGGCTATAAAGCTACAGTAACACCCCCTCCCCAATGTGGTTAGCCATGATAAGATGGCTTCTATACTTTACAATATATATATATATATATATATATATATATATATATACATATATTAGCATTAGGAAGGATATCCAGCTGTAGAAACCATGTCACAACAGACAATTGGAGTCTAGACAGCTCTCCTAGCTGACCAGCTTTGGTCAAACTGTCCAACCCATGCTAGCATGGAAAACAGACATTAAATGACGATGATGATATATATGTGATAAAGATAGATAGTCAGGTGGTATGAGATGAATATATTTATTTTACCACTTGATATCCATAGAGTGACAGTCGGTTTACAGCTAGCATCATGCAAAAATAATTAATTTTAGTGTCTAATAAATTATTTTGCATGCTTACACTAGTATGTATAAAGTACATAATACTATTGTACATTTTACAAATGAACACAGGTCCAGAAGGCTAGCTCATTAGATCAGCAAAATATCGTAGTTACATCAATTTTTTTCCAACTACAGTATACACATACAAAAAAATCATCTTCAAAATGTTAATGTATGGAAGACAATAATTAATAAAGAAATTTACTATTAAGGGGAGGGGAGGAGACTTACTAAGGTAGTAAAAAGGAAACTGAGTAGTAGTGATGAATGTGAAGATGATATATAATATCAGATAGAAAGAGTCAGGTAGGTTTTTATCAATAACCTAGAGGTATTAATGATAGAGAGAGAAATGAAAGTGAAAGTTTAAAGGAATGAGAGAAGTTTACAGATATTGTGTTTATGAAATATAGAGAGTAATATCAAAAAGAAAGAGAAATAAAGTGAAACTAGAATGGGAGAGAGTGGAAGCCAAAGTAAGCACAATAGAATTAGTATGGTAGACTGGAGGATACTGAGCTATCCTCAGTAAATAAAATGTGGTGAATATTTATCAGAACAGAAAATAGTGAGATAACTAATTTTAGTCTTAAGACATATATAATTAATAGCATAATACAATTGGTTATATAAAAAAAAATGGATAGTTTATGTTAACTGTTAGTATTGAAAATAGGGTTAAAATTAAATTGGTCAGCAGATCCTAAGTACCTAAGTAGACTAAAAATAATCCAGGAAATAGAAAATAGGTATATATCTATCATCATCATCATCATCGTTTAACGTCTGTCTTCCATGCTGACATGGGTGTATGTGTGTATATATATATATATATATATATAAATAGGTATATCCATGTACGTATGCAAATATAATATACACAGACACACACACACACACACACACGCATATATATATTGTATATATCTACAGGGGTTGGATGAAATAATGGAAACATCTTAAAATTTCAAACAAATTTATTTTAATATGGTGTAGGACCACCTTTGGCAGTAATTACAGCTTGAATTCTATGAAGTATAGACTCATACAAAATTTGAATTGTTTCCAAAGAAATTTTTGTCCATTCTTCAGCTAAAACAGTCTTCAGTTCTTGTAGTGATGATGGTGGAGGATATCAACTCCTTACTTGTTTTTTAAAATGCATTATAAATGTTCAGTAATATTGAGATCTTGGGATTGTGGTGGCCAGATAAGATGTTCAACTTCACTAGTCTGATAGATCTGTCATTTTAATGAATTTTAATTACCTTTTTCTGATGATATCTGAAAAGAAACAGCAATTTTAGCAAAACATATTAAGCAAAACTAATAATAAATAAAAAAAATAAACAAGCTTTGAAGGTTTTATAGATATTTCAGAATTATGATGTTAGGTGTTTCCATTATTTTGTCCAACCCCTGTACATAGATATATACATTCAGACATAAATTCATTAAGGCAGTGTTTAGAAATATATAATTAATAGTATAAGACAGCTGGATATTAAAATTTAACCCTATTTTCGATACTAACAATTATTATAAACCATCTATGAGTATATTTATATATTATCATCGTCATTATCATGCAAGTCTATGTGGTTAAGTACGTGTGTTTAGCCCAAAAAGCTTCAGAAGTCATGCATCCTTGAGAAAAACAAATGTGATTTTTGAAATCTGCATCCCAAAGATAATGTTGTTCTTAAATAATAATAAAAAAAATATAATTTGCTACAAGAAATAACTCAACTTTTAAGTTGATAAATCTCCTGCTCTCTATCACCATCAATCTACCTCTCTCTATATATATATTTACCATAGTGTTTGACATTGACTCTCTTTCTATGTGTATTAACTCTTATGCATTGCTTTCATTTTGTTTAAAACCTCATCTTCTAAATGTGTATCATTTTATTTTGTGCAGAAAATGCTTAGCTTTCAAATCCTGTTTTCTGATTGGGTAAAAATGATCAAATTTTAAGCCTCTGTAACACTTTTCTAAAAAATTTTCTGAAATAAATGAATCACAAACTTGGATTCAGTATGAAAAAATACATTAACAAACCTAATTTGAAATTTTTCATTTAATTTTATAAAATTTCAAAATCTGCGATAGCAGAAACAACCAAAAGCCACAGGGAGCAAGGTTTGGACTGTAGGGAAGGTGACAAACAGTTTTGTTGCCCATCTCTGTCAAGTAGTTGAATACCAGGATGGAATCATGGATTGGTACATTGTTCTGGTGCAGACGTCACTGACCTGAATGAGAGACCTCTAGACTTTTGTGGTGAAATCTCTTCATAGACTCCCTCAAAACCTCCACAAAGTATTCTTTGTTGACTGTCTGGCCAGAGGGAATCCAGTGGATGTTGATGATGTGATGTCTTTGCTGTTGAAAAAAGGGGATAATCATGAATTTCTGGGTTCTTAGGGAGCCAAGATGCTTCCATTGGGTACTCTGTCTCTTGGTCTCTGGATCATAACAGTAGTTCCAGCTTTCGTCACAGGTCACCAGAGACTCAAGTACTCTTGGATTGCAGGTAATGAGCTTAACCATATCCCTGCTGTCACTAATGTCTTTTTGTTTGTTACTAAGCACCCTGGGAACAAACTTTGCACAAATTTTTCACATTTTCAGATCTTCATGAATAATTCTGTGTACAATTGCCACTTCAACACCAACTATATATTTATTGTCTTTATAGACACACTATGGTTTCCATCCAGAAAATTATGAATTTTCTCAATCAGATCTGATGTTCTGACATCTCTCTCCCTCTCACACCTCACCTCATATCTCACCTCCTCTCTACCATCCTTGAACCTCTTACGCCAGGGAAAAACATATAAGTTAATCTTTAATCAGGATGAACGTGTTTTGATAGGGTCAAATGTCATTCTTGGCACCTACTATCTACCAGTATACAACCATGTTCTGCTACTACCAGCCTTTATGAACAATGTTGCCAAGTTGAATGACATCTTTGAAATAGGAATGTCTTTAACAACAATAATAATCCTTTCTACTAAAGGCACAAGACCTGAAACTTTGTGGGGAGGAGGATTATCGATTAAGTTGACCTCAGTGCTTAATTGATAGTTGTTTCATCAACCATGAATGGAGGAAAGGCAAAGTCGAGCTCAACAGAATTGAACTCAGAACATATAGACTTTGTGGGGAGGAGGATTATCGATTAAGTTGACCTCAGTGCTTAATTGATAGTTGTTTCATCAACCATGAATGGAGGAAAGGCAAAGTCGAGCTCAACAGAAGTCGAGCTCAACAGTGAACTCAGAACATATAGATGGACAAAATGCCAATAAGCATGTTAATGATTCTGCCAGCTTGCTGCCTTTATTAATAATAATATTGATGATAATAATTACTAATCATATCATCATCATCATCATCATCATCATCCTTATCAATGTGGCAAGCTGTTAGAATTGTTAATGCCTCAGAGAAAATACTTAGCGGCATTTTTTCAGGTTCTTTACATTTTGGATTCAAATTCCTCCAAGGTCTACTTTGCCTTTCATCCTTTTGAGGTTGATAAAATAAGTACCAATTGAACACTGGAGCTGATGTAATCAATTTACCTCCACCCTTAAAACTGATGGTCTTGTGCCAAAATTAGAAAGAATGATGACGATGATGATGGTAATATCATTGTTTATATATTAATATGCTAAGGCTCATAAAATTAGTTGAAGGGAAAGGCAAAAGGCAAGAGAGAAAGAGGGAGAGAGAAGTGTTAACAAGTGAGAAAAAGAAAACAATCATGATTATGTAGTTAAAAAATTATTTGAAGGGAGTGATATAGAAAAGAGAGTTAGAAATAGAATGTTTAGCAGTCGTGATCTGGTGGTGAGGTTAAAGAAAGGCAAAGAGAGAGAGGGTGGGAGAAGAGAGTGTAATGATGTTATTGTCAGCTGATACATTTGGCTGTCATGTGGTTAGTGGATGTGAGAGGTGAAGAAAAAGAGAATGAGAGTAATAACAACATGAAGAGGATGACACAATTAAAAAGTTTGTTGAAGTTAGAGGTAAAGAGAAAAAGAGAGAGTGAGAGAAATATAAAATGTTTAGCAGATGGAAATTTTAAAAATCATATATTATTATAGGCAGTGGTGCAGACATCTAAAATTGCTCTAGTTTTTTTTTTTTTTGTGACCCCCACATGGCAACTACATGAAATTTTGCACAATGGTCGAGAAAAATATGAATAACAACCACACAAACTCGTCAAGTGTGGAAAGTGCACATTAATGAGCTATCTTATTTTTAATATTTCATAATTAGTCTGTCGCCCCTTTGAGTCCAAAATTAGAAACTAGACCAGTGGCGTGTGTATTAGACCGCTTTTTTGTTGTGAAGGAATGATTATGATGTACAGAATGTTGAAACAAATCTGATTTCAGAATAAATAAGATTGTGAACTTAAATTTGCATACTATTAGAGGGTCTTTTTCTTGGTTTTTACTTTAAATATTTCCACTTACTAAGACACATTTGCAAACCATTTAAATTAAATGGAAATGGGGGAGTGAGGTTATGAAAGGTAAATTTTGTCTGATCTCTGAAGCATATCAATACATGTAGTAATCTTAAAAAATAATGAGGAGGAGGAGGAGGAGGAAGACGGCGATGACGACGATAATACTTGTAATAAACAAGACCAAAGAAACTCATCATGTTTCGGAGATCAAGTTTCCCTACCCAGCAATAACAACCAAACATTGAAACAGATTGCAATCAGCTTTTATTGTAACTTCTTTGCCTTTTACTTTAGTTGTTGAAGCTTTGTTCATTGTTGTGAAAGTTTTCCTTTTCTGCTTTTTGAGGACCTTGAACAAGTCTCCATCTCCTTTGCAAATGTTCTTCACAAAATGCCTTGAAAGCATCACCTCCACTTGTTTATGCAAAAGTATAGTCATCACAGACATCAGTGGAAGCTATCACTCCTGATGCAATGTACACGAGTTCTTTGGTATTTTTCTGGACATGGCCTCTACTGTTTCAACAACTGTACAGATATCTTCATATTTTTCCATGCTGGTCACATTAAGATCTTTTTTTTTTCTGTGGCTCCGTTGTCTTTCCCTGTCATCTCCTCACAATGTTTGTTGATAGCACTTTGCTCATGTTGGGAAAGAATCCAGCAGGCAACTGCACCTTTGTTCCTTGTGAATTCAAACATGCCACCTTTTGTTTTTGTGTCCCTGTTGCATGTTTGCTCTATTGTCTAATCACAAGTAACTCCGCAGAATCCGTGGTCTGTCTGGTGATGGACAACAAACTTCCCTTGCATGAAGGTCTCATGAATTTGTGTCAGGTAGTTGACTCATCTCATGCCAATAAACTGGAAGATATCTGGCATAATTGGCATGGTCATATGCAAAGAACCAGGGTAGAAAACTGCGAAGAGAAGAAAGGTGTAATTCCTAGTCTCCTTGCCTTGTAGCCCATAGAAATAAGAGGATGACTTAAATCATCTCAATGTAACTTGACCACAGAGCGAATGTTGGATCTTTGGCTGAATGTTGTTCCACAAAAAAATGATAGGAGATGCCACAGCCTGAAATTCTTCTCCCTTTACAAACTCTATGAAAGAGGAAGAGGGAAATCAGCATGAAGCTTAGCAAGAGTTTCATATGTCAATGCATAGTCCACATCTGAGAGGGAGCTCATGTAGGCTTGCCAATGCAGATGTTCCATGACTTCCACGACACACTTATAAACTCGGATGTTGTGATTGTAGTGGTGTCCACTGAGAACACTGTTAATGGAACCTTGTACTATGAGGTTTGACTCTGTCATAATGTTCTCCGAACCGTTTCCCAAGACATGCAAGCATAGATAGGACAATATGAAATGCACACAAACGAATGACAATAAAGTTCATTAACCCATTGTATCTGCTGAGCCTTTGAATAAAAGGCCTGGTCGCAGAATCATCAGCTTGCTGGACAAAATGCTTAGTGGCATTTCATCCGTCTTTGTGTCCTGAGTTCAAATTCTGCTGAGGTTGACTTTGCCTTTCATCCTCTTGGGATTGATAAAATAAGTACTAGTTGAGTACTGGGGGTCGATGTAATTGATTTATCCCCCTCCCCTGAAATTAGTGGCCTTGTGCCAAAATCTGAAACTATTATTATTATTATTATTATTATGTTTGACTTTTGCTTTATATTTGTACAAGTTGGCTCCAAGTCTCACCCAGAGACCTCAAGAGACAACAGGTTGGAAGTTCACGTTGTTGTTATGCCTAGTGTACCATATATTTGGTTGTTGTTTTTTTTGTGTTGTACTAGTGGATGTCTAAAAAAAAAAATGTTTGTTAAAACCTTGAGATTACATAGAAAGTATTTTGCGTAGGATATGAGCAGTTCCCATGAGCACTATCTTTTGAATTTCTGCCATTTTGGGGTTTCCTGGTATCTGAGTTAGGTAGCAATCAGCCCCTTTTGCTATCATTCCCAGGGCACCTATGACAACAGGTATTGTTTTAGTCTTCAGGTTCCACATTTTGCTGATTTCTATTTCAAGATCTTTATATTTGCTCAGTTTTTGGTAGGTCTTGACAGATACGTTTATATCGATTGGGACAGTCATATCAATGAGGAGGTATGTTCTTTGTCTTTTACTATGATGTCTGGCCTATTCGCATCTATCTTTCTGTCACTTTGAATGGTGAAGTTCCAGAGGAGTGAGATGTGGTCATTTTCAAGCACTGGAGGTGGTTTGTGTTCCCACCAGTTTTAATCATGGGGCAAGTCCAGGATTCTGCAAATTACCCAGTGAATGTATTGTGCAGCTCTATCATGCCTGTTGAGATACTCTGTAGGCACAAGAAGACTGCACTTGGAGACAACATGAGCATTGGTTTCATTTTGTTGTTGCATACACGACATGTTGGGCTACTGCCGTTCTTTAATATGTTGGCCTGGTAGTTCCTTGTAGGTAGGCATTGATAATTATCATCATCATCATCATCATCATCATCATCATCATCACCACCACCACCACCACCATCATCATCATCATCACCATCATCATCATCATCATCATCATCATCACTATCACTATTATTGTCTGATCTGAAAATGGTGTATATGTGTGTGTAGCAGTAATCAATGAGTTACAACTGAACAGCTGCAAACAAGACATTTCCAATGTATATTATTTGCAAACCAATGGTGTATGACCTGTAGCAGGTCATGTTAGTAGTTGACTTTCCTCTATACAAATGTATATCTATATATCTGTATTTTTATATTTTGCAATGGATTCTTGCTCAATGTGTGGAAAGCCAGTACTGCTCACATTACTTTTTGTTTGTGTCTTTGGGTTGCTCAAAATTGAAAATTTAGATGTGAACACTTCTTTTGTCCAGAAAGCAGCTAATTATGCTGTTTCTCATATTATTTGTCCATGTGCAATAAAGAATAATGCATATTCATCTCTCCATCTTACATCAGTTGTGGAAGCACAAAAATGGGTCAGTATTTTGTTCTTGTTATTCTTTTAGAAGATAACTTTTCCATTTTTGTTTTTGATTGTTTAATTAAGTTTTTTTTACATGGCAAATTTGTTTCTTTTGAATGATATTTCAGAGATAAGATGCCACCTTATGTTTTCGTAATGAGTGGTTACTTATAAAAACTTTTATTCCAATGTTACATAGATATGTATGTGTATATATGTTTCTTTTTAAGTGTTTGTGTGTCCATATGTATGTATATTTGTCTGTCGACTATCTATCTATCTGTCTATCGAACTATTAATCGCTCTCTCTCTCTCTCTTCCTCTCCCTCTCCCCCTCTCTCTCCCTAGTTGTCTGGCTGGCAGGCTGACTCACAAGGCTAACTGGCTGGCTGACTGACCAGCTGGCTGGGTCTGGATTTATCCTTAGAGTTGACTCTCAGTCTTTCTCATGGATGAGTCTGGCCACAAGGTAGCAGAAGTTTCAAATCAGAACTTCTCCTCTCCTAAACGAACAGTCTTTCTAATCTGATGGATTTGTTCTGTCCAAAATAATTGTTCATGTTGCAGAGAACACTTTCTCCTGTCAGTAGTAGAAAAGGTAAAGACAAAGATAATTTTTGTTATAGCCATCAATCCAGGGCTTGGAATCTTGTGTGTACACACATACACATGCATACACACACACACACATTAAAAGTTACGTTTTCACTTCTTCACTCATCTGAAGAAGTTTCTGTTTTTGTACATTCCTCAAGGCAATATGTGAGGTTACAATATGTTAGGTTACTAACTCCACAAAATTTTATTCACTTACCTAATTTCCTGAAATTAATCAGTGGAAGATTGTACTAATAACCAGTATGATTAAATATATATTTTCACTGAAGGATATTCTTTTACTAATGTTCCTGATTATATTTCTTTAATAGTATTGTTACAGTTGGGTAATTAGAAGTTCTTTTAGTGTAGCATAGATCTTCATTTGGTTTTCTTTAAAGATGCTACTTACCAAGTCTAAAATAGTTAATGGTGCTTATGTTAGTTTTTATGATAACTTTTAGGTTAAACTAGCAAACACACCCATCCTTTGGGCGGTTTAAGTTGCTTTCGTGATATTTTTTTCACCAAATAATTGAACTACCGAGAAGGTTTATGTGTAGCATGGCAATCTGTTTCCGATTAACCTAGGAACGAAAAATCAAATTGAAGGCTGGTTATTGTGGAGGTCATTGCACTTTGATTATCATAGAACATATAAGTTTGCAAGCGATGTAAAGTAGAACTACTGAAGTGTTTGGGGAGTAGATTACGGATAATGACTACAAAATATAGTTGTTTTACATGAAAGTGAAATTTCTTGTCAGAAACAGCCACATAAATGGTGTAAGGAAATTGAAGGAAGATGTTGAAACTTCCTCTCTGTGAGTTTATTTTTTTCAACAGCAAAGGGAGCTATTTTTTTCGGAGAGAAAAGCTAACAAAAGCCCCTTTATTCTATCTTCCCACATAGCGTACACATAAACTAACAGTGAATGCTGCATAAAGTTAAATTGGTATGGAGCTTCCTGAAAGATACGGATAGCTTTTGCTAGTGGAAGCAAAGGTTGATTCTTTGGGATGAATCATATGTGAGTGTTTAAAAAAAGGCTAGAATGACAATGTTAAAACCTATTTGAAACAATGAACAGCAGTCGAAATATCATAATGGCTGGGTAAAGAAGTATCCTTAAAGTGAAACAACAGTATCAAAGGTTAAAAAAAAAAGGTATCAACAATCAGAAGAGAGGGAAGGGAACATCACTTTTCAAGTAACTCAGAATAGGTAAAGGTAAGCTTGCCAAAGTTTAATGCAGTTTCAATATGTAGATTAAAATAGTTTGGTATTGGATATTCATCACGTATAGTTTTCCTAGTCAACTGAATCACCGTCGTAAGTGGACAGCAGAAATAAATAGACGAAATCCTTTCACTTTTATAAAAAGATTAAATCGAAAATGAGGGCAATGAAAAATCGTTTCCTAGTAGCTGGAATTTCACGACAAAATGTATGTTTATTAAGCACAACAGCCTGCAGTGCATGCCACTGGGCATTAAAAGCCAACCGCACAAACCTAGAGGGGATCTGGGCCCTCTTGAATCGATAAAAAAATCACTCTTTTTGCCATAGCAAGCATATCTTTATAGCTTGAAAATTTTAACCATTGTGGGTCTCATCCTCACCATGCATTTAGTATCCCTGCCAATTAATCATCAAAGCAAAATGTGCATACAATTTTTGTCCAAGGACTGTTTTATAGATATAGATTTCTTTAATTCTATTCAATTTTTTTTTTAGTTTTTAAGCTGTAATCATTTATGTAGCTTAAGATTGCAGGCCTGTCATCTATGTATAGTCTAGAGTGCTGAATCTATTTCCAGGCATATTCAGGTTCAGCAATTCACCCTTTTAGCCTATATATCAGCAATTGCTTATACTGATAAGAAAATAGCTCATCACCTGACTTTTTTATACTCAGAATATCATCAAAGACATGTCATGTCAAGCCTAAAATTTATTCTGTTAGATGTAACAGTTAGTGAGTATTTTCCAAACAGCATACCAAATGAATACCTTCTCTATCGTCATCGTCCTCCTCCTCTTCTTCTTCTTCTTCTTCTCGTTGTTATCGTCATCATCATCATTGTCATCAACATCATCACCACCACCACCATCATCATCATCAGACATGTTCCTCATGGAAGATTGGAAACAATTATCATTTTGTTTGATGGTGAAGCTTATTTACAGCCACCATGTGATGTCAAGTGAAATCAACTTATAGCCATGAAATCATTCATGAATTGAGGGAGAAACTGTAAAAACAATAGAAAGAGAAGAACAAAAAAACAGAAAAAAGAAAAATCACCTTGTTCAGTCTCCCCTTAAGTATGATTATACTGTTCAATTAAGATAGAAACTTCCTAATGTTAAAAATAAAAGTATTTCCAGTTCAAACAAATACTGCCAACTGTTAAACAAAGCAGCATATAAAAGTTGCATCAGAAACATCACTACTTCTGATAGCTCAAACAGATTGAAGTAACCACACACCAAGAGACAAGCCAAACTTACCATACAAAAATATTGCCTTCAAACAGTATGGAGGTCATTTTTGTTCCTCCTTGATCAGATCCAGCTGGAACATCTCTCCACTGTCTCTGATATTGCCTTTAGGGCTTTCATCCTGTTTTTTCCAGAGGTTGAGAGTTGTTTCATTAGATCATAAGCATATTTGTCCATTGATCTGGATGCAACCTCTGTAACAAGAAGTTGGCTTCCCTTAAGCCTTTTACCTTACAAAAACAATAATCTTGATCTTGACCTATTCTAAATTAAGCCCTAATTTCAAACAGCAACTGGAGTGAAGTTGAGGTCAGCAGGACATACCTATAAATAACAACACTCCCACCTTCCACAGAACACTAACAAAAATTTACTTCAGTCAGTTTACTTTGAGGATGACCAAATGGACAGACCCTGATGAAGCTGCACGGACAATTTGTAACAGTGAGTAGTCAAATAAAAACACATGTAAGTCATTATAATATGTTGTATATAACTATAAAATAAATTTTGTGGATGTACAAGTCTCCATATTCTTTATTATTGATATTATATATACACACACACACACACAGAGTGGGCTTCTTTGGTGTCCATCACACAAACCTCCACCCAATGTTTTAGTTGCCCTGGGGCTATAGTAGAAGACACCTGCCCAAGGTCCCATGCAGTGGGACTGGGTCCAAATCATTAAAAATCAAAAGAAGATTAATATCAAGAAATTTTCTGCCATTATTGTTTATTTAATTTTCTTTTATTTTATATTTTTAGCATGGAGAAGAGGAAATGGTACGGATTGTTTGTCAAGTAGCTTCAAAGAAGGAGATGAAGCTGGAGGTATGTATGGGTTCTTTCTGTTGTTAATCTCTCAGAATATTCCAGAGGTAGTGGTATAGTAGAAATGGTTGTGCATGAGACCAAATACTTTCGAAGATGCCATTGGTTTATGTTTTACCAACATAACTTTGACTTTCATCATTTTAAAAGATCAATAAAAATCTTTTACTTGTTTCAATCATTAGACTACGGCCATACTGGGACATCGCCTTGAGGAATGTTTAGTCAAATGAATCCATTTTTTAAGTCTGGTACTTATTCTATCGATCTCTTTTGCCAAACTGCTAAGTTACAGGGATGTAAACACACCAACATTGGTTGTCAAGTGGTGGTGGGGGACAAGTACAGATACAAAGACACATGCACACACACATACATGCACTTATATGTGTGTGTGCGTGCGATGGATTTCTTTCAGTTTTCGTCTACCAAATCTACTCACAGGGCTTTGGAACTGAATCCAGAGCCATGTGGTTGGGAAGCAAGCTTTTTACCATGCAGTCATGCCTACCTATGCCTATAGTAAGCATCAATTATACACAGGAGTCATTTCAATCTAGAAACATTTGTTGCTTTGTGATTTTAAAATAATTCTTTCAGAGAAAACTTTGGTGACCTTTATTCAAGCAATCTATGTAAAAGAGACAACCAGTTAGTGCATTGCAAGTAACCAATATTCTTGGGTTTACTGTATAGGATATGGTGTACATGTTCTAAAACTAAGATATAAGAGCAGGCACGTCTGTGTGGTTAAGAAGTTTGCTTTCCAACCATATGGTTTCAAGTTCAGTTCTATTGCGTGCTAGGTGTGCAAGTCTCTCCTATTATAACTCCAGGTTGACCAAAACCTTGTGAGTGGATTTGGTTGATGGAAACTGAAAGAAATTTGTTTTATAAATAAGCTTGCCCATTCGATGAAGGGATATAATAAATATCCTGGAATCAGCTGTAAGACATTCTATTTATAAATGTTCTAAAATCTTCACTGCCTCGATTTTTTATCTCATTCTGAAAAAAAAACATTTTTATATATACACACACTGATATATGACCTACGTTGGACTCCTTATTTGCATAATCACCAAACCTGGAGCTTAACTATGGTCTATTCATAGCATTTACTCAGCATTACCTGACACCTTTGGGTCTTACTGACACCATTATCTCTCATAACCTCTCTCTGTCTCTCTCTCTCTCTATATATATATATATATATATATATATATATATATATAAATCTTCTCCATGAAAGCTCCTCTGGCACCACTGCTCTATCCCACCAGAAGACAAAGCTCTGCATCTACAATGCATCAGTCCTCTCTATTTTCCTCCATGGAGCAGAAATGTGCCCCCCCCCTTGAAGACGCTAGCAAAGAGGATTGACAGCTTTGACAACAGAGCCCTGAGAATTATCAAGAACATTGGATGGTATCATCACATTTCCAACTAAGAACTGCATGTGTGCATGTATCAGTCTGCAGCCTCCCACGTCATAGCTATGTGTTGCATGCACTGGTAAGGACATGTCCTCCATTTCTCGCTAGATCATTCTACTAGGGCTTTACTCTTATTTGATACAGCAACTGCAGGATGAGGCCTCATGGTGGGCCTCACACCAGATGGCTGGACATGACTGAGG
Source organism: Octopus sinensis (assembly GCF_006345805.1). Classification (NCBI taxonomy): domain Eukaryota; kingdom Metazoa; phylum Mollusca; class Cephalopoda; order Octopoda; family Octopodidae; genus Octopus; species Octopus sinensis. Next base: position 60,767,451 of record NC_043007.1, on the reverse strand, counting down.
AAGATTTTCAGAGGCTCAACATTACTTTGAAGGATGCAAAGCGGCTGGCACAGGATCGCCAGCAATGGAGAGCACTAGTGGACCTGATTGGCTCTACACATGATGACACCTTTGAGATCACTAACTTGGAATGATCCTAGCCCTATCAAACAAGAGCACGAAGCCAGCCTTTTAAATTTTAATTTTGTTTACTATTTACAATTTACATGTATTGGTGGTAAATATTTGTTTTTTTTATTATTTACTCATTCATATTTCAAAGTCTTGTTATTGTTGTTGTGATTGTGAATAACAGGCAGTTTATAATAATATAGCATTTAAAAGATTTTATAGAATATTTAAATAGAAGACAAAAGACTAAAATTAAAAATAACTGTACATCACTTACACCTCTGTCTTCCCACTTTATCCCTATACCCAAATAAAATTTTAACCACCCAGCTAGTGGAGAGTCCTGCCCACTTTAAAAAGTACTGGTGCTGATAAATGGAAAACTTAGCTGATCAGGTTAGGATTTGAACTAGAGAACTATAACTTCTAAACCTGTCCCTGGGAAGTATCTGTATTAATCTACCATGTAATTATATGACCATTAGATTAATATTTTTTTTATTGCAGTATGGTCATGAATGTACATTCTACCTGAACATCTACAATGAGACTAATTTTACCTTGGAAAAGTACACCTGCTTTAAATATGTAACATCAAAAAGTAAAAAGATTCCAGCACCTTCCATCAATATCAAACGGCATGAGATACAATCCCTAAAGCCATTCTTGAATATGTCTCTGAAAAAATATGATCGCAGATTGGTTAAAATTCTCAAGGCTTATAAAAAGGTAATCTTTTACTTATTAAGAACACTTAGGGAAAATATAACCACTACAAATTCCTGTTTCCTTTCCTGTTTATTTATGGTGGTTCATGTTTATATAAGAAATCATCTTCATCATTATCATCACCATCAAAATTTTCTATTCCTGCTTAAATATGGATGTTCTGTTTGAACAAACATTACTGTGGTAGATACCATGAGAGAGACTCTAAGATTAGCTTTTGGTGCAAAATGCATTCTTGTTTATATTGCTAGTGAGGAGGTAAACCCCACCAACTCCAGTGCCGAGACCATCAGATCATGTGATTTCAACCTCCCTTGGTCTCATCTGTGATGGATGCTTGATCACTAGAGATAGCAATGACTCATCTCCCTACCAGCGATATATAGAAAAATTATCTCCCTACTTGCGATAAAAACTAGCAGCATATTTTGCACCAAAAGCTTATATGAGAGTTTCTCTCATGGTATCTACCACAGTAAAGTTTGTTCTAACTGAAGATCATCATCATCATCATCATCGTTTAACGTCCGTTCTCCATGCTAGCATGGGTTGGACGGTTTGATCGGGGATCTGGGAAGCCAGAAGGCTGCACCAGGCTCCGGTCTTATCTGGCAATGTTTCTACAACTGGATGCCCTTCCTAACGCCAAAGATCCATGTTTAAATGGGAATAAATATTATCTCTCAGTATTAATATTTCCTCTGTTGCTAATATATTTTTCATAAAAATTTTGGGGAAATGCTTTGCCGTTATTATTCCAAATCTTTATAATATGAGTTAAAATCCTTCTGAAATCAGTTTTGCTTTTCATCCCTTTGGGGTTGATAAGACAAAGCACTGGTCATATATTGTGGTTGATATAATTGACCAACCTTCTCACAAATTGCTGGTCATATGCCTAAATCAGAAACCATTATTATTATCATCATCATTTTTTCAACTTAGGTTCTGTTGGAACTCCTAGAGTCTTGCATGAGTACTGGGCAGGCTGCCTACAGTCTACAGTACAATGCTATCTGTTCTCTCTAACTATATTATACTTTCCTGATGATTCTGGCCATGCCAAGAAAGCAAACTTTTTGCAACAGTGCAGCTGAGCACTATATTCCTGTTTCCTTTATATTCTTCTTAACATCTCCTGAATTTGTCCTTAAGGCCCCAACAATAATAGGCACTATCTTCACCTTTTTCATTTTCCACAGTCAAGTTATTTTGTATTTAAGAAGATTGTATATATGTCTATTTTTTTTGCCTTCCTTCTTAACTAATCATGAGTCAAAGAGGTTCGCAACATCAATTATAGAGCATATATCATTTACCTTGTCCACCACCATTAGGTCCAGCTTGTTTTGCTGAAGTACATAATCCATTTGGATTGGAAAATCTCTCAGGATTTTGCAGGTCTCTGATTCAACCACTCTCTTGTTTGTGTTTGTATCACATCTTGCCTCTCTCTAATCCTCAGTTTTCAGTTTCCAGTGTAGCAGTCTCAATGCCCTATCATGTCACCACAACTTATATTGGTCTTGGGCAAATTGAGGCCATTCATTCTCAGTATAAGTAATGGTTTTATCAAATACATTCCAAATTTGGCACAATGGAGACACTTGCTTATTCCTTAGATTGACCCTCCAATTTGTGGCCAAAGCTTGGTCTTGCATTGCAAGTATAGTACTCTCAGCCACTTTTTTATGTGTTCCTTGCTTTAACCAGTCTCACCTATGTTCTCCAGCAGCTTCAGTTGTGACTATGTGGAATTGAGTAGGGCTTCTTCATGTCTTCTTGTTTTGTTCTTTTTTTTCCCATTCTACAATATGCCCTACTCTCTAACTGCCACTTTGGGTTAGATATCTCAGCAAGTTCCCATGTTCAATATGCATGCAGTCTTCCACATTTATCAGTCCCCTTCTTACATTTGTTCTCTTAATATATAGACAATCAATGTCTGCACATGGATGATGGGTTCCAAGCAGGGTTAGGAGCTTTCTTGTCTTCCTGTCCAACTCCTTTTGCTCATCTTCTGACCACTTCAGAATTCCAGATCCATACTGAACCACTACAACTTCACGTGAGTTTATTGCTGAAGTTATATTTCTGGCATTCAACTTTAAATTCATATCTTTCTCAATTACCAAAGATACCCTTTCTTTGTCTTTTCTTTCATATCATCATGCTTAATTACATCTGCCTCAAGTATTTTCAAATATTTATATTTAGATTCAGGTTTAATTGCCTTCATCATTTCACCACTTGATATACATATACCTTCTGTTCTGACAAACTTTTCTCATCTCATCACAGTTACAGCACATTTTGGAAGTCCAAATTCCAAGTCTTCACAGACTGGACTAGACTGTTCAGTTCTATCTAAGTTTTTGTGAACAACCTCAAAACATCCATAAATAGCAGGTCATTAAGCTTTCCTTTACCACTTTCCAGATCATACACCAACTTTGTCTTCCACAGTATTTCACTCAAGGGAATTATTCCCAGCACAAAGATCAATGGGGATACACTGTTCCTCTGAAAGATCCCTCTCCTAATTTTCACTTCTCCTTACACCTGATTCTCTGCTGTCAATTCAGATCTCCAAAATTTCATACTGTTCCATATACGGTTTCTCATGTCTTCTTTTACTCCATACATTTCCATAGTTCTTGTTATCCAAGAGTATGATATCATATCACATCCTTTATGATATTCAGTCCATGCCATGCTCAAATTTGTGTGCCTTCTCTTGCAATTTCTGATGATTAGCTTGTCAATAAATAGCTGATCTTTCATTCTCTGGCTCTTTTTTTGATACCCATTCTGTTCAATCAGTAGCAGCCCACGTTTTTCAAAGTATCCATACAATTCACTGGCTAAAACACCTGAGAGTAGCTTCCACATTAGCAGAAGTTGGTTGGAAGTTGGATACTTGAAATATAGCTGAGACCAACAAGATTATTAGGGTTGCAGTAATGAATGGAAACATAAAAATAAGGCTGGAAAGAACATATATAATAAAAGATAAAGGATATGTTAAGATCTTTGATGCATAACATTGTCTTTCTTTTTGTTATCTAGCTGGGCACTGAGCCTTCCTGCAAGCACTTATCCATCTATTCTGCTATCCTTTCATGGAGTCCTCCTAGTTTCTTCATCCAATATCCTTGGACACCATCTGGCCTTGGGTTCTTCCAATTTGGTATTTTACTTATGTCTTTTTATCATTTCTGTTTTTGTTTTTATGTTGTCTTGACCTATTTTCTTAACCTATTTTGGATTGCATGCAGTCACTCTGCATTATCATTATGCTCTACAGGTTGATCCCAGATTCCCCACCACCACCACCAAAAAGCTTTAGATACCAATGTTGGGTGTAATTGTCCATCTAATTCCTCAAACAGTTTTCTCTCATTGGATTCATATAATTTGTTCTGCCTCAATTGTTTTGTTCTATTGTCATATCTTTCCAATTTTGCCTTGATTACTACTGCTCTTTGTTTCAATTTTTCCAATATTATGTAAAATCCTTTATTTTTTATTCTATATGTTCTTATTTTTATGTTTTCATTTTTGCTGCAACCCTGATAATCTTGTTGGTTTCAATTATATTTCCCATCTGAAATTGTCAAACAACAGTATTGTTTTTTTCCCATTTCTGTTTTTAGATTGGGAAGTGTATGATCCTGGCCTTCTCTAATATATTGGCATGTTATCCTCACAATATCATGTTGATCATCATCGTATAGCTCTTTCCATTACTTCTGCTTAATTTTCTGGCAATCCATTTACATCTTGCCCTACATTTTCACAGTCACTGTTCATTTCTCTGTCCTTAGTAGGCACGCTATTTACTGGTGCAGTATTATCTTTGTTTTCTATTTGCCTTTTTATTTCTTCAATCTCCATGTCTGTTAACCACCCATTTGTTCTTATTGCTCTTACCTGATTGACTAACTATTGCTCACTTATCTCAAAGAGTACTATTCCATTTTGATTTCATGCATTTTCAAACCCCCTTCTACTGGGTTCACTTCTGATTCAGCACTCAATTACTGTTCAATTTACCTCCTTGTCCCATCTTTTTCTCTGCTTCTATCATTAAATATAAGCTCTCTCTGAATGACAACCATGCCTGTGCTGCCCAACCACATGACACCTGCTGAGTGAAAGACCTTCACCATTAGTTCCAGCCTCATTAACACCAAAATTCAATACATTCGTATTGGACATTTTATTGAACAGAGAATTATTTTAAATCTTCATTCGCTTTCTTTGAAAGTCTACTGCATTTATTTTAAAAAACAAATAATTGATCGTTCTTCATTTTAATGCTATATACACCAACACAACTAAACCAGTGGGAATAGAGTGGTCATCTGTTGTAGTTGCATAATATTTCATATACACACAGGTATTAGCTGTTTTGTTAAAAAATTTGCTTCCCAACTGCATGGTTTCAGATTCAGTCTTACTACCAGAAACCTTGGGCAAATGTCTACTACTATAGCCACTGGCTGACCAAAACCTTATGAGCAGATTTGGTAGGTGGAAACTGAAAGAATATATATATTGAGCATTGCCAGCATGGACAACAGATGTTAAAAATCTATATATATATATATTTTTCACGTAGCAGGTGCTGTTGATAATGCCTGCATTTGTGGTGTAGTACACATTTAGATACCATGATGTCATGATGTAGTACACATTTAGTACACTAAATGTAGTACACATTTAGATACCATGATGTCATGATGATGATCATGATCATCATCATCATCATTGTCATCCTTGTTGCTGCTGTTGTCATCATCATCGTCATCATTATCATCTTATGTCTCCTTTCCCTATTGGCATTTGGAGCCAAAGCTTTCAAAGACTAGGTGCTCATACTTGCCATTAGGCCTGGTTTCTATGGTTGGATCCCTTTCCTAATGTCAACCAATTTACAGAGTGTACTCTGCATCGACACTAGAAAGCTTGAATAGTCCTGTTAGACAGGTCTAGAGGCACCTATTAATCTACCCTTTCTGTACTTTTTTAGTCAACTATTTTGCAATATGAACAGGCGGTGGGTGGTACCTTTTACACAGTAAATTTGGAAATGGAACAATGAGGAGAGGAAGGTAATAAATGTTTATTAGAGAGGTGGGGATAAGGGAGTAAAAAAAGGTATAGAATAGGCATGGGCAAGCTGCATGAGACATGACCCATCATCAGGCAGGCTGCATTACTGAAAATATTCCAGGTAATTTTTCATTGGCATGTAATCCAGAAAGCGCCATGGGCTGCAGTTTACCCATGACAGATTTAGAGAGTATTCAGTAAATTAAGGAATGTACATTTGCATAGGTGACCAAGGAGAAAAACTGTAGAAGATGAATAATCATATCAGAAGGCCCAAGATGGGTCAGAAAATGGAAGAACAAGAGTATTCTATAACTGTCCTCTAAATTTTAAAACATTTATTTTACACTGACGTTTTTTCCTTTTTTTCCTTTTTACAGTATGAAATTGGAGTAATCTATATTGTAAATGTTGAAGTTATAGAGTTGGAATCACCTAGACAAAAACCAGTAAGAGTATTCTCAGTGTCTCATTTTCCTGTTTGACCCTTTAGCATTTAAACTAGCCATATATGCCAAAATATGCTACCTGTTTTGTTAAAACTAGCCATATCACACCTACCCTACAATGTCATATTAAAAGCAAACAATCACATTGTCAAAGGTATTAATTAATTCAAAACAATGTGAATATGTATTACATTTAAAAGGGTAATCTGAATGCTAAAGGGTTAAATACCTAATACCTTTTGATCTTGACTATCATCATCATCATTGTCCTCCTCATCATCATCATTATCCTCACCACCACCATCACCACCACCCCTAGTGGTGGTGATAATGTGTTGAAGGTGGTGGTGTAAGTGATAAACTAACTATTTTAAAAACTATTCATTCTCTAAAGTAAAATAGTCAATAAAACTTTTGAAATCATAAGTTTTAAAAAATTGATTTTGTTAATGTTTAAATCAATTATTATTTAATCAATTTATTATTGTTGTTGTTGTTGTTGTTGTTGTTGTTCTTCTTCTTCTTCTTCTTCTTCTTCTTCTTCTTCTCATCATCATCATAATCATCATCATCATTGAGTGAGAGAGCAGTACATGCCATCAAAGTGACACTGGGGTAAAATATACGACGGCCCAGTATACCTATCATGACTCCTTATCTGACAAGGGTACGCCAAGCACTTGCATCACAACCATATGTGCATGACAAGGTGATCTCATATCAAAATGAACAACATATGATCTTGCAGATGGGGCCCAGCTAGAATTTTCTTCAGGTCGAGTAGCCCATCCCTCTCAAAAGGTCCTTGGATAAGGGTTGTTTAAGAATGTTGAACGAAATACTCATGTTTCCAGAAGTTAATTATTCCGACTCCAAAGAATTTCTTTCAACACATGGCTATAATGCTCCCCTACAACTTCTGCTCACCCCCAAAATTCCTGGCCTTGTGCCAAAACTTGAAACCATTATTATTATTATTATTATTATTATTATTATTATTATTATTATTATTATTATAATCATCATTATCATCATCATCATTAAGATGGCAAGCTGGCAGAATCGTTAGCACGCCAGGCAAAATGTTTAGTGACATTTTGTCCATCCTTACGTTCTGAGTTCAAATCCTGCTAATGTTGGGTTTGCCTGTCATCCTTTTAGGGTTAATAAATTAAGTACTAAGTGAGACACAAGGGTCAATGTAATCAACTAGTCCCCTCCCACCAAATTTCAGGCGTTGTGCCTTTAGTATAAAAGGATTAGTAGAATTATTATACTGTCAACTTCCCCTTTAAAAAAAAAAAAAGGTGGCAAGCTGGCAGAATCGTTAGTGGTGTTTCATTTGTCTTTACATTCTGAGTTCAAATTCCACTGAGGTTAACTTTGCTTTTTATCCTTTTGGGGTCGATAAATTAAGGACCAGTGAAACACTGGGGTCAATGTAATTGACTAGGCCCCTCCCCCACAATTTCAGGCCTTGTACCTATAGTAGAAAGGATTATTATTATTATCATTATTATTATTTTGGTTTGCCTCAGGTTTGGTCTTATTCCTGGTAAGAATTATGTGGATAATAAGTTACTACCTTAGGTATCCACAATTAATCAGCAGCCTTTTAAGTGCTTAGGATACTCCTGATAATCCTTGCTGTCTCTAAGAGATAAACTTTCTCTAGGAGCTCTACCAGGCATTCTATTTCAGTCTCTTTCTGCCATTTGTTTATATCTTTGCTTACTGTTCTCAACACACCTATTATTATAGGGACAACGTTTACTGTTCACATGCTCCAAATTCTTCCTATTTCAGATTTTAAGAGATTGTATTTTTTTGTTTTACTTCCTCTTTCTTTACAATCCTGGAATCAAACAGGCATGATGGGTCGATAAGTAAGCAACTTCACTTTTCCTTATCTATAATTGTTATGTCTGGTCTATTATTTTCAAAATTATTATTATTACTAGCTGGCCCCATGCCATCAAAAATGATGGCTAATTGTAGTATTTTATATATAAATAAGGTACAACATAAAGTACATAGTAATCTTTTCTACTATAGGCACAAGGCCTGAAACTTGGGGGAGGGGGCCAGGCAATTAAATCAACCCCAGTACACAACTGGCACTTAATTTATTGACCCTGAAAGATGAAAGGCAAAGTTGATCTCAGCGACATTTGAACTCAGAACGTATAGACAGATGAAATACCAGTAAGCATTTCACCAAAATGTACTAACGATTCTGCCTGCTCGCCACCTTAATAAGGTACATAATAATCACAGATACAAACATTCACATACTTCCCTTGTACACACACATATATACTCACACAGAGTTGAAATGCTGATTTATTTTCACCCCTTCCTTTCACATTCATATGTTGTGACAGAGAAAAACAGAAGATACACGACATGCTCTTTGCCACTTCCTTTCTCTCATTGCTGTTACTTTCTCTCACTCTCTCTAAGTTAGAGCTATTATTCTCACTACTTCTTCACTGAGTTACTATTTTCTCTCCTCTCCCTTCACTTACACTACTCTTTCACTTACTCTCTCCTACGTGATTTTGGATAAATATATATATATATATATATATAAAAGTACAAAGTGAGATTGGGGTTATGAGTGTAACCCACTATGGGATATCATTTATCCAATATAATTAATTAATTAGTTAATAAATTATATGAATTGATATTATCTGGAAGTTGATGATTGAAAGGAATCTATTCCTCCATTTTCTTATTTTGTATATATATATATAAATATATATACATACAAATATATAAAAACACTGTGTTCATTATTATATTAGGAGATTATTATTATTATTATTATTATTATTATTTATTATTATTATTATTATTCAGTAGTTTTATTTTTATAGTGTGCTTTCACTTCACTACCGAGCGCAGCTCTGTGTGCCTTGGGTATGTGCTGTGATTTGTTGTGATGCTCTGATGGTTATTGTATGGAAAGTGTTCTGTGTAGGATGTGTGCAGTGCCTAGTAGTGCAATTTTCTGTATGTTATATGTGTTTGTAAGTCCTGGTGTTTTTGTTATGTATTTGTCTGAATATTTTTTTATCATGCCTAATGCACCTACTATGATAGGAATTGTTTCTGTTTTTAGATTCCACATTCTGGTTATCTCTATTTCCAGGTCTTTGTATTTTGAAAGTTTCTCCATTTCTTTTAGAGACACATTGTCATCTGCCGGTGTTGATACATCAATTAGAAAGCATTTTTTTTTCTTCATGATCTCTGACAACTATATCTGGTCTGTTGGCCTTAATTTCTCTATCTGTGTGTATCGGCATATCCCAGAGTATGGTTGCTTTCTCGTTTTCTGTGACCTTTTCTGGTGTGTGCCTATACCATCTTTTTTCTGTTGTTATTCCATAATGTTGGCATAGCTTCCAGTGTATGTAGGTTCCAACTCTGTCATGTCTGTGAATATATTCCTTCTTAGCCAGAGATAATATGATTTATTGTTTCTTGTCCATCTCTTATTATTATTATTATTATTATTATTATTATTATTATTATTATTATTATTATTAAAGCAGTGAGCTGGCAGAATCGTTAGCACACCAGGCAAAATGCTTAGCGGTATTTAATCTGTCTTTAAATACTGCTGAGTACCAGTTGAGCACTGGGGTAGATGTGATTTACTATCCTATTCCATTAAATTTCAGGTATTGTGCCTATAGTACAAAGGATTATTATTATTATTATTATTATTATTATTATTATTATTAAAGCGATTCCACCAAGATCGACTTTGCCTTTCATCCTTTCGGGGTTGATTAAATATGTACCAGTTGTGCACTGGGGTCAATGTGATCAATTTAATCCTTTCCCCCAAATTTGAAGCCTCGTGCTTCCAATAGAAAGGCTTATTATTATTAAGGCAAGGTGGCAGAATCGTCAGTGCACCGGACAAAATGCTTAGCAGTATTTTGCCTGTCTCTACATTCTGAGTTCAAATTCTGCCGAGGTAGACTTTACCTTTCATCCTTTCAAGGTCAATAAAATAAGTACCACTTGTGTACTAGGGTCGATGTAATCGACAATCCCCTCCCCACCAAATTTCAGGCCTTGCACCTACAGAGAAATGATTATCTTTATTATTATTATTATTATTATTATTATTCAGTAGTTTTATTTTCATATTGTGCTTTCACTTCACTACCGAGCACAGCTCTGTGTGCCTTGGGTATGTGCTGTGGTTTGTTGTGATGGTTACTGTATTGAAAGTGTTTTGCATAGGATGTGTGCAGTGCCCAGTAGTGCAATTTTCTGTATGTTATATATATTTGTAAGTCCTGGTGTTTTTGTTATGTATTTGTCTGAATATTTTTTTTATCATACCTAATGCGCCTACTATGATAGGAATTGTTTGTTTTTAGATTCCACATTCGAGTTACCTCTATTTCCAGGTCTTTGTATTTTGAAAGTTTCTCCATTTCTTTGAGAGAAACGTTGTCATCTGCTGGTACTGGCACATCAATTAGAAAGCATTTTTTTTCTTCATGATCTCTGACAATTATATCTGGCCTATTGACCTTAATTTCTCTATCTGTGTGAATTGGCATATCCCAAAGTATGGTTGCTTTCTCGTTTTCTGTGACCTTTTTCTGGAGTGTGCCTATATCATCTTTTTTCTTTTGTTATTCCATAGTGTTGGCAGAGCTTCCAGTGTATGTAAGTCCCAACATAGAAGGCGGCAAGTTGGTAGAAACGTTACCACGCCGGGCGAGATGCGTAGCTGTATTTCGTCTGCCGTTAAGTTCTGAGTTCAAATTCTGCTGAGGTCAACTTTGCTTTTCATCCTTTCGGGGTCAATAAATTAAATACCAGTTACACACTGAGGTCGATGTAATCAACTTAATCCATTTGTCTGTCCTTGTTTGTCCCCTCTGTGTTTAGCCCCTTGTGGGTAGTAAGAAATATGTATGTAGGTCCCAACTCTATCATGTCTGTGAGTATATTCCTTCTTAGCCAGGACTTGGCAGCCAGAGATAATATGATTTATTGTTTCTTGTCCATCTCCACATATTCTGAAGTTACTTGTTATGTTTCTTTTCATTATATGTTTTTGGTAATTTCTGGTGGGGAGGCTTTGGTCTTGTGCTGCAATTAAAAATCCCTCCGTCTCTGCTTTGAGTCCTGAGCTTCTCAACCACTGCTGGGATTTTTCTCTGTCTATTTCTTTTGCATTTAGTTTAGTCCAGTATTTGCCATGAAGGAGCTTTTCTTACCATCGTTTTATCATGGTCCGTTGCTGTTCTAGTTTTAGTTTGGTTTTCAGTTGTTTTATAGCTTTTGTTGTTTCTTTTTCTTCTTTATATTTGTTAGGTAGTATGATTTCTTGTTTGTATTTGTCAGCTTCCTTAAATACTGAGAACAATTTTTTGTTTTGCTTGTGTTTTGTGGCTATTTGTATCAGTTTTCCTTGCTTCTGAAGTAGGTATTTTTGCAGTCCTATGGTGGTTATTTTATAATAGTTTTCCAGCTGTATAAGGCCTCTACCACCTTCTATACGTTGTATATATAGCCTTTATATGTCAGATTTTGGGTGGTGCATCCTATCCTGTCATTATTTTTCTGGTTTTCCAGTCTATTTTGGTTAGTTCATTTAGTGTCTAGTTAAGGTTATTGTAGCTGTAACTTATAACTAGGATGGCTAAAGTGTTAATACCTATTATCTTATTTTTAGCATTGAGCTGTTTTTAGTTTTGATATAACTTGTCTTTAGTATTCTTTCTTTATTTTCTCTTTCATTTGTGTGTGTTGTATCATATCTAGTCCATGGATTCCTAAATATTTGTATGTTTGGCTTTGGTCTAATTTTCTTATTTCATTGGCTTTATCTAGTGTGATGTTGTTGCTCTTAACTAGTTTTCCTCTTTTCAGGGTTGCTTTGGCGCATTTTTCTAATCCAAATTTCATATCTATTTCTTCAGTAAATCCATCTTCAGTAAATCCATATACTGTCTGTAGTAGTGTTTCCAGCTGTTTATCATTTGTAGCATATAGTTTTAGGTCATCCATATATAAAAGGTGGCTGATTGTTTTGCCGTAACATTTGTATCTGCAATCGGCTCTATTTAGCATATCAGATACAGGTGTCAGTGCCAAGCAGAAAAGGAGTGGAGAGAGTGTGTCTCCCTGGAATATTCCTCTTCTAATGGGGATGGCTTTAGTTTTCACGAGTCCCTCTTTTGTTTGGAGCTGTACCACTGTCTGCCATTTATTCATATAGTGTCTTATGTATTTTATAATTATTGGTGCTACCAATAATAATAATAATAATAATAATAATAATATTATTATTATTATTATTATTATTATTGTCTTTGTATTTTTCAAACAGATACACTGTATGACAGTTATATTATATGAACCCTGGCGATACAATCGATACAAACTAATTGATGATGATTGCCACTCACAGGTAATGAACTTTTTGTTTTAAACAACCACACAATGTTCTGTCACTTCTTCATTTTCCTGTGAGGAAATGATTTAATCCCAGCTTTGGTTGATATAACCACTCTTCGGGTTCCTCACTTTATTCAACACTGCAATAAATGTTATTTGCACCCTTGGTGATGCCCTGTACCCATATTATATCCATGTATGTATATATATATATATAATATATTATTTATTATTTAATTGAATGCGATGTGTCCCTTTCTAAATAAGTATATATGTATATGTAAAAACTAACACTTCTTTTTCCGGGCTGAGATTCGAAACTGAATCTAAAGATTCTCGCTTGTCTGATCCACCACTAGCTAAACAGGCACAAAAGAAATTTCTTTGTCCTGTCCAAAAGTGATGGATAGATTTCTCTTTGACCTATGACCTGAAATGAGTCATTTAGGGATCAAATGGACAGGAGGCGACCTACATAGGTAGAAATTACTCCTGTGGTATGTCTGTCCTTCTAGCTATCA
>NC_043007.1:60494082-60749082 GCF_006345805.1 Octopus sinensis | reverse complement strand
CTTATATATTATAGTCATATTGATTAAGACGGAAGGATCTCCACCCTATCCTTCTGGCTGAGATTACGTATTACTACGCCATAATCCTTATACACAGTTCGTTATACTGCTTGCAAACATAATAAATTAATTTTGTTTATTTTTTGCCCAAGGTGTTTAATTTACAGAAATAAACGAAATAATATTTATAATTTATCCATAAATTTATGAAAAGAAAATTTCCATAATATAATTATGAAGCATTCAGTTGCAAGGAGAACAATAACTGAAACTATTTTTAATGTATTACAATTTTTTTCTTATGGTGTTTAATTACTTCGAAAATTTACAAAAGTAAATGAAACAGTATTTATAATTTGTATAGAAATTAATGAAAAGCAATTAATTTTCTTAACATAATTACGAAACATTCCTTTATAAGGAGGCCAATAGGTGAAACTATTTCTTTTAACGTAGAAAAATATGTCCACTGCGGTTTCAAATCTGTTCCTGTAGATTTCGGAGGCTTTTGAGTTGCTGGGGGAAAGTTGAGACTTTTGACACTTATAAATATAATATTCGGGACCTTGGAAGAAACAAAACACGAAAATTTTCATAATGTGTAAGAAAGCGACTTGTGATACCTGTGGAAAGACAACGTGGATTGGTGAGAGAAAGTTTCTATAATTTATTTCCAAATACAAAACTTTCTGTCAGAATGTAATTTCTCCATATAGGATGTTATAGCTTTTTTATTTTTTTTTTGTAATGCAGACATTAAGAAAAAAAATTAGTTTATCTAGCTTAGGCATTATTATTTTTGTATTATTCTGAACCTCATCGAAGCACGATTAATCAAAAGTGCAAGTACATTTTTGTGTTTGAAATTCGAGTCGTTAAAAGAAACGTAGGGCCATTTCATCGGAATTAATTCCGATTAATTGTATAAGATTTATTCGAATTTTAAGTAACACAAAACAAAATGTAGCATAAAAATAACCATTTATTTGATTTTCTATGCATAAAATGACTGTGGAAGCTTGTTTTATGATGAATTAAACTGACAATAGTCAAACCAGGAAGTAAATCGAAGTTAATCTTGCAATATCAAAACATTTAAAGACTGTTGAAGTTCGATTCCTTTTATATTTTGTTTCTGGTCCCGCTGCGTAGTCAATTTCTTCAAAAAATCTTTGTTGTAGATAAAATTTGTAAAGCAGTAGTTTTGAATCAAAGCGGTGAATGGACGTTTTTTGTTATTTTCATTATCTATTTCGTGAACCGGCGATTGAGGCAACTGAATTTTCTTAATTCGCGTAACCCAAGTTATCGTTATTTCAAAGTATATGAAAGTCGATGTTGGGGCTTATGGATGGGCCTATGGATCTTGTTAAGTCTGGGTAACTGGAAAATATGAATGGGATATGGCAAAACCTCAGTTGATAATTCAAATGATCTTCATGCCAACAGATGATATGTATTGATAATGAAATAGCTTCTACCGGGTGGAAGATAAATTAGATGTACATAAGTAATGGACTTGATCATACCAAGCTTGGAGTAAGCTGTCACCTTCTGGCTCTTATAAATCGATATTCAAATTATATTTATTCAATTGAGTGGTTTAGAGAAGACAAAAACAAAAAAAAATGACAACCAAGAGGAAAAGAAACGATCTGTCAATCGCTGACCAGTATGAAGCAGTTATTCTACTGGGGCAGAAGATGTCCCAAACAGAAGTGGCAAAGAAACTGGGATGTTCACAATCCCAGATATCCAGACTGACCGCAAAGAAAGAAGAAATTATAGCAAACTATCGATCTAATGCCAATCCAAAGAGAAAAAGGCAAAGATCTGGAAAAGATGCTGATGTAGAGGGGGCATTATCTCAATGGTTCAACAATGCCAAGTCCAGAGGCATTCCTTTATCAGGACCTATTCTGTCGGAAAAGGCCAAAGATTTAGCAGAGCATCTAAACAGAGCAGAGTTCAATCCTACAAGTGGATGGTTATCTCGATGGAAAGTAAGACATAACATCAGATTCAAAAAGCTTAATTGTGAGAAGAAAGATGCAGTTGATAACTGGACACGTACAGTATTACCTGAGATTCTACAGACTTATAATCCCGATGACATCTACATTGCAGGTGAAACTGGATTGTTCTACAGAGCCCTTCCAGATGTTACGCTTACCTCCAAGACAGAGACAAAGAGCAGAACCAAAAATTACAAAGATAGAGTTACAATTATGGGGGCATCCAATATGTCAGGAAATGACAAAAGAAAATTATTAGTGATTGGCAAAAATAAAGACCCCAGAAGCCTCAATGGGAAAACACTTCCGGTGACCTACAAACACAGTAAAAACGCTTTGATGACTGTAGAGATATTTACTACATGGCTGAGAGAATTTGACAGAGAGCTGACTCGAAAGAAAAGAAAAATTGTATTACTTGTTGATAGTTGTACTGCCCACCCAGCAATTACAAATCTCAAACAAGTCAAACTGATGTTTTTTCCATCAAAAATAATAAAAGTAAAACAACCATGCAACCAAGGCATTATAAAAGCTTTGAAATCACTATATAGAAGTGCCTTGGTCAGAAATCTTATTCTTGACATTAATGGTCATCCAGAGATTAAAGCAAATGCCAAGAAAATCACATTATTGGATGCTTTTCATTTAATTGCAAAATCATGGAACAATTTGAAGACTTCTACAATAATCAGTTGTTTCCAGAAAGCTGGTTTTACATGTGTTGACACTCCACCTGCTGAAGAAGATGTGGTAGTCCCTCCTACTATGTTGACAAAAGAGCAGTTTGAAGAGTATGTAGCCCAAGATGATGATCTGGAGTGTTACAGTATCCCAACATATGAAGAACTGGTTGCCTCATTCATGAATGATGATGCAAAATCAACAGATAGTAACAACAGCAATGATGAAGATGATAAAGATGTGATGCTACCTGTCTCTACAACAGATGTTGGACTTGCTCTGTCAACGGTGAGAAGATTCTTAGAAGAGAACAATTGTGAAAATTTTGACAGTTTTTATGCTGTTGAAGACTTATGCGAATCCATAGCCGCTCAAAATCATAGACAGTCAAAGATCACAGAAGTTATCACCTGGATACCATAATGATGACATTTAAAACCTCATACTTGTGCAAATTACAAATTTATTTTAATTAATCACTTGTTGAGTCTTGTACAGGAAATGGATTAAGACATGGATACTTGAACAAATGAAAGTAACATTCTACCTCCAGAAAACATAAGAAATAATTAATTTATTAGTTTCTTGTTAAAGAAAGTTGTTGTAGATCGGTTAAATATATCATTCGAAGGGTAACAAGGTTGATCTATAATAATTTTCTAATACATTAAACAAATAAATATTATTTCCCATTGCTTCAGAAATAACACAAAATATGCTGTAAGTAAAAGAACAAATTCTTGTTTTGTGATCCATTGATGTGTAATGTAGCTACAATAGTTGAAGGAGCCTCTTTGTGGTTGCTCATCTTGCTAGAAAAAACATTGAAACCTTTCTCAAATCATAACCTCTGTCTTAAAGAAAGGATGCATTGGATGATGTAGAGCTCTATATACACTGTCTGTAGAAGTAGTATATCTGAATGGTTTGCTTTAGAACCACAAGTTTTCAGGTTTGATTCCACTATATGGTATTTTGGGCAAATGTCATTTTCTAACTGCAGGTCAACTTATAATCTGTGAGTAAATATAAGTAGCTGGAAACTGTAGAAGCCTATGTCACACTGATTTTGCCTGAGAATTACTTTAAAGATATCCATGTCTGTGGAATGTTCATCCACTTAGCTCGTCAAACAACTGTATCCCTGTCATCATCAGAATTCTACCATCCACCAATATGCATTGTCTGTGAAAAGGTAGGATAGTTATAGTTAGAATCATATATCTGTTCAATACTGGCCAACCAAAAGCTAAACAATCGTGGTTGTTCTTCAGTCAGAGATAAAGTAATATTCCATTTTCAGAGTTAAAAAAAGAAAATTGTTTTTATATTAACTTTATTGAATTTATTTTTGTAATATTAATAGGTTACACCCTTTCAGCTGTACTATAGTGTTTAAATTTTGCAAATACTCAACCCAAATAACATTCATTTTTCTAAATATGTTTTGTTAGTTTCAAATAGGGTAGGTGATGGTTGTTGTTTTTTTTCCGAGAAATAAGTGTTTTTAATAGTTGTGTGAAATCTTTTGGTGTATCAAAATATTTAGTATTAACAAATACTTGACACCATTTTTATTGTTTTGTTATTTGCTTTGATCAAGCAGAGTTCTGATGAAAGGCATCAGCCATGACTCTCCGTGCATATATCAAGCATAGTGCATCTAAGATGACTACATTATATAATGGGTCCTTCATTTAAGAGAGCAGGGTATAATGTGGAGGAGATTTGGTTGCTATTTTATCAGGTTGAACAACCACATTGAGGCTCACACACAGGTTTTAATGGAGAAAGCACTATCAATATATTTTACCAACTAAATTGTTTGATTTTTTACAGTTGTTAACTGATTTGACTTTGTTTGTCAACAGTTTGTCTTGAGAAAAGCATAGCACATAATCTCACATCCTTTTCCTTAGAAATCAATTTTTTTAGCTGCTCTTAAGTAGGATTATTATTTAAAACCTCATCATTGATATTACTGTTGTTATGATTCTTAATGCAATGTTTCTTTTGGATAATTGAACTCTTTCCTGTAAATAAAGTATAAGTTTGCATTTTGTTACATATTGTGATATTGACAATGTGAATAATGAAAAGGAGTAGTATTTGTTTTTTAAAAAGAAATTGCCTTAAATTTAGAATCAGGCAAGTTTTCATTATCACTAATAGACCTCACATCGTGATTGGCATACCTAATACATGATAAGCAGAACATGCAGCATGTTTAAAGTTTTCAGAAATATTTTGAAAGAAATTTTTACAGAACAAGAAAATGCATGCATGCATTCTTACACACACACACACACACACACACACACAGATAGATATAGATATGTACTTTCATTTTTCTCTTTTTTCTTTAGTCCATTTTCCAATTTTTACCATTTCTGATACAAGGCCCTATTTCCTTTTCCAAGTGTAAAGGATAACATGTTTTACTGATTTCTAAAAAATGTAAACAAACATACATGCATGCATAATTCATATACTCACACATGCATACACACATGTATATCTATGCATATCCATAGGTATATATGAATATGAGTATAAATGTGTGTGTGTGTGTGTGTGTGTGTGTGTGTGTCTGTATGCAAGAGAGAGAGAGATATGTCTGTGCATTTATATGTGTATATAAATGTATGTTAATATACTTTGTGGTGGCATCTGTGTGTGTGTATATATATGTATATAGGTGTATATATATATACGTGTGTATTTATATGTACATATATATGTATATGTACAGATGTGCGTGTGTGTGTATATTCACACATTATAATCGTATCTGATTGTTCAAGTGATTCAATTCTTTGTATGTACATATACTTACTAGATTGCTGACAATTATTAATGGTTTATCTCATATTCTATCATTAATAAAACTCTGCATATTTCATGACACAGGTATGCTGGTGTGTGTGTGTGTAAATATACACTGGCGAAAATAAATTTAAGACCGATGATAAAAGTTCTATTTCTTACAAAATATTTTGTTACTAACACCATACAAATTATTTTTATCTTTTACACCTTATGCAGAATGTATTTCTCTTTTGAATGATGCAGACAATAACTATTTTTATACGACTTGAAGAATTCTAATGCTAAATTAATATAAATGTTTCAAATTTACCGGCAAAATTAATTTAAGACCATGTAATATGTATGCAAATTTTTTTGCCAAAATGGGTGATCACACAACTAGCCTAACTGCACTATATAGTGTTATAATTTAATGTTATTATACAATTGATTAATAATGGGAAAACAACGTAGCTTCAGTCCTGTCATAAGAGCAAAAATTGTATTGCTCCACCAGCAAAAAGTTTCCTTTACATAAAAATATGTAAAACAAATGATAGACGAACAAAAGACAAAACAAATGAGGTCATGAAATGGGATTATGCTCCAACCCCACGAGCCCTGTCCCACCACTGATACTTGTGATAAGGTCTATGGCATGTTCATGAGGTATCTTTCACACTCAGCACTCATGCTACATGCTTCCATCTATCTTTGAACATTTTCTCTGACAGGCATTTCCTTTTCAGGTGAGAAGTGAAAAAACTCACTAGCCCCAGACCAGAGATGAAATTGCCTGTTGCCATTCCTTTCATTCTCAACTTCCATATCACCTCTCTTGTGATTGCTACTACCATGGGAAAACAATTCTTACCTTTTTTTGTTAGAAAATCAGGTGGGTTAAATTTTATAATTGACTCAGACGACAGCTGTACTCTTCTTGTGTCAGACAACAGGTGTTCTGTATAAGCCCACACTTCTGACACTTCCGGACATTGAACAATAGTGTGCAGGATGGTTTCCCTATCCTGCTCACATCTTGGACAGGCCGATGGGCTGGGATGACCGTGTCTAGTAAGCTTATCCCAAATGGGTAAGGCCCCTCAGTAACATTGCCAGGCCAGAGACTTTTGGAAGTTATCCAATGTCTTCAGCCCAAACATCCATTGGAACAGACTGTCCAGTTGATTATTATCGAGACCCAGGGTCTCCCCTAGGGCATCATCACATCAAGACTCTACCAACCTGCTATAAAATTATGTGGTTGTACCAAAACCACTGGCATTGCCCGAGTGACAGAAAAGCAGGAGAGCCTTACGACACTCCGTGTACAATGTACCCTATTTCGATCTTCGATGGAACCAGTTTTCTTGTCCACCAAAACTAGTGAACCTGGGAAACATCCGTTTCGTCAGTGAAGACCACACCCATTCACCATCCAGGAGGAGCCAAAGATGCCTCAACCTCAGCACATGTTTGCGCATCAACAGCCAAGGTATCCCTAGTCCACACTTCAATGGTGTTTGACAGCAGATAGAATGTCTCACAAGTGGAGTCGAGCCTTTCCACAAGAAGTGGAAGATCTGTCTCTCCAACTTGCCCAACAATAAATCTTATATGATTCCCTTTGAGTCGAATGTTTGCATTTATACATGATTTTTTGACAGTCTTTCCTCTTTTTTTTTCCTTATACTGTTCATATTTCACTACAGACGGTGGAGTGTCATGCAACCATATCCTGTCCATCACACTTACCAATCCACCGAATGCATCCACAAATCCATCAAACCCCACTGTCCCGCACAAGAACTCCTCTATCATCTCTGTCAAACTCCTCTCTCAGCAGCTTCACTCTCACCAGTCCCTTCCACTCTGCCATTCTTTTCTCCACCTCCACACTCCTTTTGCAGACCATCAGAATCCCTTTCAATTACATTCCTCTTTCTTTGTTGTTCCTCTTCCTGCTGCTTGCGTACTTTCAAGTTTAGGTTGTTCCTCAACCCTTTGTGGCCTCCTCTTGGCTTCTGTTGCTGGTCCCTGTTCTAGCCTTCCTTCCTCTTTTGGGGCCAACAAACCCATCACTCCCCTCCTCGACCTCTTACCTCAATTCCTTTCTTCTCCCTTGCATCACTGCCACACTCAATATTGCTCCTGTCCTTCCCTGTTTCAGCTCTCCCATCTCCTTTTCCTGCTCCCCTTCTCCTACCTTCGAGCATGCTCAAACCTGGAGCACTGTGTCTTCACATGACCCCTCACTCCACATATACAACAATTGGGTTGTCGTCCCTCTACAACAACCTTCAACACACCTTCCTCTGCTATCTCAATCTGGTAGGGGACTCATCCTATGTCCCCAAACATGGCAAAAATCCATATCTCTACACTGAATCCCCACCAGTTTAATGTATTTGTCTCTCCCATTGGTCCCAGTTCTGAACTCTCCTCAGTGGCAGCCAGAACAGCCACTACCAACCACTCTGTCTTGATTTCAGGCAGCACTCTCGCCACTCTGACTCGAACTCTGCACTCTCTCCCGTACATGGGCAACAGTGCTACCCTGCTTGACCACAGAATTGAGGTGAAATGTGAGGCTGCCTCCTCTTTGGTGACAAATCTCACCTCCACCGTGCCGTATCCTCCTCCTCTGCCAATAAAAGTAGCTTTCCTCATTACGTCTCCCAGACACTCCTCAACATCGTCCTCCAACAACCTCTCCATCCTGCTGGTGGCGACTGCTTGTGTGCGGTACACTACCGTCCCATCGCTCCCATCCTTCACTGTTTTCTGTGGAGGGACCAGCTTGATAGTGTCTCCTACCCTCTACATAAGTTGTTCACCTCTCAAAACCTCCTCCATATCAACCTCCATCTGCCTTGCTTCCAACAGTGCAGCAGTCCTTGCATAGCTTTCCATGATAGGAAAAGCTAAGCCTTTTCTCACCCACAATAGGGAGAAAAACAGCAAATAACAAATACACATAAGTCACTTCAACAGTAATGATAATTGTAATAACAACAGCAAGTCTCAAAAACACAATTCTCCTCCATTACACTGTGGTCAGAAATGACTAAACTAGAAAAATGGCTGCCATCATACTTGATTCTTTATTATCCACTAGGGGCCAACATAGATGGGGATAGTACAATCTGAGGGGTCAGATACAACAAAATGAATTTTACAAGAAAATGCAGTTAAAAATTTATATATAATACATACAAAAAATGATGACAACACAACAGACAACACAGATGGAGTGGTGTTTGGGTTCAGCTCTGACCCCACGAGCCCCAATTCACCACTGATACCTTTAAGACACTTTATGGTATATTCACACAGTTACAACCACTCGCAACACTCATGCTACATATTTCCAGCTTTCGTTAAACACTTTCTCCAACAGACACCTCTTCTCTATCTTTGTAAGGCAAGGCCAGAGATGAAGCTGCCTGTCATTACTCCTTTCGGCATTCCTTGACAAAACCAAAACAAACATTCTACTGTTTCTGTGACAACTCCACAGACCTCCGTGACAGCTGCTAAAATGGGAGGAGGAGAAGAAAGCTAATGGGTTGTGTGTGCGTGCTTTTTCTTGTCTGTGTGTGTGTGCATGCTTATTCTTGTCTACACACAGACAAGAACACGCACACACAGACAAGAACAAGCACGCACGCTCACACAGACAAGAACAAGCACGCACGCACACACAGACAAGAACAAGCACGCACGCTCACACAGACAAGACCAAGCACACACACACACAGACAAGAACAAGCACACACGCACACACAGACAAGAACAAGCATGCACACACAACCCATCAGCTTTCTTCTCCTTCTATTTCAGCAACTGTCACGAAATTATTTGAAGTGAATTGTCGAGTTGTCATGGAAACAGTCAAATGTTTGTTTTGGTTTTGTCAAGTTAAATCGAAGGAACACCTTCCTTTCATTTTTGTCTTCCATACCATCTCTTTCGCTATTGGTACTACAGTGAGAAAGCAATTCTTACCTTCATTTGACAGAAAATTAGGCGGGTCAATTTTTATAATTGACTCAGTCGATAGCTGTATTCTTCCTGTACCAGACAACAGATGTTCCGCATAAGTCCACATCTCCGATACCTCTGGACACTGAACAAAAGCGTGCAGGACGGTTTCTCTATCCCGCTCACATCTTGCGCAAGTTGGCGTATCACATTGACTGTGTCTTGGAAGCTTATCCCAAACCTCTGTAACATTGCCAGGTCAAGGACTTTTGGAAGTTATCCAGTGTCCACAACCCAAACGTACGAAAAAACAGGCTGTCAAGTTGAATATGCCTGAGACTCTGAGTCTCTACTGTAGTACTGTCACCACTGGCATTATCTGAGCAATGGAATAGCAGGAGGGCTATGTGACACTCCGTATGCCATTCACTCAACCTAGATCTACGAAAGCACCAGGCTTCCCATCCACCAAAACTAGCAAATGAGGGATACGTTTGTTTCACCAGCAGAGACCACACCCGTTCACCATCCAGAAGAATCCATAGATGTCTCAACCTCAGTGTGTGTTTGCGCATCAACAGCCAAGGCATCCCTAGTCTTCCCTTTAACAGTCTTTGACAGCAAATAGAGCGTTTTACAACTGGCTTTGAGCCCTTCCACACAAAAATGAAAGAGCTGTCTTTCCAACTTGATCAACCATGAATCCAGCAAATAATAATGGTTAGACGGTAGGCCAATGTGTTCATCACATTGGTCATTACAACCGATGCGAGGAACACATTGGCCACCTCTGCCCGCCCTTTCAGGGACAGCCACTGTCAAGACCAGGTTCTGACTATGTGAGCCACTCTGCTCGTAACTTCAGCCCAGTTCTTCTCTACATGGAGGTCTTGACCAAACCAGAACCCTAGCAACTTAACCGGGCCCTCTGTCAAAGTCCTACGACGCTGTCTGAAGGCATCGACTTGCCCCTCCAGGTACCAAGTTGCAAGCCGACCAATTTTTCCAGGTTAATCTTTGCTCCTGCCACCGTCTCATAAACCTCAATGGCCTTGCCTACCTCCTGTAAGTGTTCCATTTTCGTCATCTGCATAAGCTGAAACCGACTTTCAACATCCTGGCACTCTTGGGATGTCACTCAACCTTTTGCAGTAACAGCTCAAGAGCCAAAACATACAAAAGCAATGAGAGTGGACACCCTTGGTGACCGAGTGTTTGATCCAGCGGATCATGCTAGCTCCATTTCTTTCAAGCCTACGCGTGTCCTCCGCAGTCATGGCCCATGTTTCACTACTGTGAAGCATGGCAGTTCGCACACATGCGTTGTACAATCTACCTTTCACTCAGAACGAGAGACCCTTTGTTGCCAGTAGAGGAAGAAGCTTTCTAAACTTCGTCCAGGCTATTTCTTATTCTAGTGGTAACACTCGCTGAGCATCCACCCCAACTAATAACTTGGTCACCTAGGTAGCGGAAGCTATCAACTACTTCTAGTTTCTTCCCCTGGAGTGTGATGGAATCTGTTTTCTGAGTATCTGTGGTGTCTATTACCCCTGTGCGTCTGCCGTACAAGAATGCTATCTTCTCGCTTAATTTTTCTTTGATGTTGCTGCACTTCTTATGTGTCCATAGCTTACACTGGGTACATCTTATGGAGTTTCTACCTACACCTTTTCTACATATTGAGCTGGGCCACCTACCTAAGGGGTGTGTGATGAGTTCACCTTCCTACTTACTAGAACTTTGGTCTTTGCTACATTGACTCTAAGGCCTTTTGATTCTAAACCTAGCTTCCACACCCAAAATTTCTTTTCTAGTTCCGGTAGTGATTCTGCTATGAGGGCCAGGTCATCAGCATTGAGGAGCTACCAGGGGCAACCTGTCTTGAATTCCTCTGTTATTGTCTGGAGGACTATGATGAATAAAAGAGGACTGAGGGCTGAACCTTGGTGGACCCCTATTTCTACCCGGAATTCTTCACTATACTCATTGCCAATCCTAACCTTACTAACGGCCTCTCTGTAAAGGGCCTCTACAGCCCTTGTTAACCATTCGTCAATCTCCAGTTTCCGCATCACCCACCAGATAAGAGATCGGGGGACCCTGTGAAAGGCTTTCTTCAAGTTCACAAAAGCTTAGTATAGGGGTTTATCTTTAGCTAGGTATTTCTTCTGCAGTTGTTGAACCAGGAATATGGCATCAGTGGTGCTTCTACCCGGCACAAAACCAACATGCATTTCATCTAAGCAGACACTCTCCCTAATGAGATGGGCTATGACCCTCTCTGTGACTTTCATCACCCGATCCAGCAGTTTGATACCCCTGTAGTTAATTCTATCTAGCACATCACCTTTACCCTTGTAGCAGTTGACTATGGTGCTGCTACGCCAGTCGTTGGGTATGACTCCATCATGAGTACCTGGTTTACAATGCGGGTGACTAGGCCATAGCCCACACCACCAGATGTTTTAAGCATCTCAGCAGTGATTTCTGATGGGCCGGGGGCTTTTCCTGGCTTCATACCCCTTAATTGCTTTATCTACTTGGGAGCTGTCTATTTGGATAGCTGGTCCCTCTACTGGGTCAACACTTGGCAGCCTCTCCTCCTCCCATTCATTCTCCACATTTAGTAGTCTTTCAAAATAGCTTCTCCAAGCCTCTTTCTTTTCAGAATCATTAAAATCAAGTGCACCATCATTCATGCACATTTCTCTCCTGTGACATCACAATTTTCTCTCACACAGTCTTGCAATCCGAAATACCTCAGTTCTTTGGCCCTCACGTTGCTGGACATTGGCAAGCTTCTTCTTTTCCACCTCGCTCTTGGCTGTGTATACCTTCTGCCCAGCCTCCTTTTTGGCTACCTGATACAGTTTCCTACAACTCCCATTCTTCCGGGCTTTCCAGGCCTGTTTCTTTGCTCTAATGGTCCTGTCTACCATACTATTCCACCACCATGTAACTCTAGGTCTGGAAGGGACTTTGCACCATCCGCAGACTTAGTCTGTAGCACTCAGCAAGCTGTCCTGTAGGAATTTCCAGCTACCTTCTATGTCCAATGTTTGTAGCTCCTCCTCCCTCTCCTCAAATTTTTTGATGAGGATATCCCTAAATCTTTGACCATGTGAAGGGTTCTTTATGTTCCAAATCCTTCTTTTTTGGATTGGTCTGCTTCTTGGTATCCTTCTGGTCTCGAGCCCAAAGTCACTAACGACCAGCCTTTGCTGGGGAGTACATTCTTCACCCGGAAGGGTCTTTGTATTTAAGAGTAACCCTGCGTCCTGTTGTCTGGTGAGTATGAAATCAATTTGGCTAGCAGAGTCCCCTGATTGATAGGTTATAAGATGGCTGTCTGGCTTCCTGAAGTTAGTGTTGCAGATTAAAAGGTTTCACGCATCACAAAACTCCAGTAGCCTGGTTCCCTCATCGTTTCAGGTGCCAATACCATGGCCACCGTGTACCCCAGTGAAGACACCAGATTCCTGCCCAACATGCCCATTAAAGTCTCCAACCACAAAGATGAGGTCATTGCCACTCGTCTTTGAGGTAGCCTGTAGAAGGGTATCATAAAAGTGGTCCTTCTGATCATTTTGTGGTCCTGCATGTGGGGCGTAGGCAGAGATAATTGTAGCTGTGCTGTTCTGCAGGACTAGCCTGAGCTTAAGCACTCTATCGCATACCCTAACAACCTCTATGACCTTATCCACCCATTTCTCTGTGAGGAGTATGCC
This sequence comes from Octopus sinensis, assembly GCF_006345805.1. NCBI lineage: Eukaryota > Metazoa > Mollusca > Cephalopoda > Octopoda > Octopodidae > Octopus > Octopus sinensis. The sequence continues at coordinate 60,735,860 of NC_043007.1, read as the reverse complement.
TACATCCCTTACACCATCCATGTTGCCTTGCCAGAAGACTTTATACCTATGTACCTTGCCTGTGAGGACCCTAGCTGAAGCTCCTCTCCATCTTACCTCTTGTATGCAGCATACATCAACCCGTCTCCTTTCAAGTATTTCTGCAATCTCACTAGACCTACCTTTCAGTGTGCCAACATTGACAGTGCCAAGTCTGAAAACTGGGAAGGGAATGTAGGGTTAGGTTTGGGGAGGAGGGATGTTATTCAGTGTCTGAAAAGAAGAGGGTTGTTGCGGTGTTCGTTTTTTAGGCATGCTTCTTCTGTTCTCTCTTCCGACCTGACAACATTCAAGCATGTTAAGATTGTTGCCCCTACTGGAGGTAGGAGCCGGTGTTAGCGTTGTAAGCATAAGCATTATGGTCATCGAATGATGTAGATTCAAGCGGTGTAGCAAAAATATGGATATTCCAATGTTAGGTTAGGAAGGGGTCAGCTGAAACTGGTTGTGTTTGTTCCGGTAGAGGGGGATTGCAGGTATAATGGAGGGTACCACCAGCAAGGAAGGGTTCAGACAGAGAGAGAGGAAAAGCTCATTCCTATATATACACAAGCACACTCACACACAGGAACAAGCACACAAGGACAGCCAAATAGCTTTCTCCTTCACTTCGTAAGGCCAAGGAAAATTCCTGGGTAGTTGTTGTCATGTTTCTATACAGAATGAAAATGGAATGAACGATAGCTGGTTAAGTAGGTGGGCAGATAACTTGGTTGCGTTTGTCCCAGTAGAGAGATAGTGAAGGTGCAGGTAATAGAAGGAACAGCACCAGTGAGGAGGGGGGAATTGGGAGAAGAGATAACTGGAAGGGGTGGTGACAAATTTCTAGACAGAATGAAACGTAAGATAGTCAGTGAAGTGGGTGGGTGGATGAGCAGCTGGGCTGGTTGCATTTGTCCTAGGAGAGAGAGAAGTGAAGGTAATATATGGAGAACAGCCCAGTGAGGAGGAGAGTGGGAGAATAGACACAGGTAATGGTGGTGGGAGAAGGGATATCCAGTGTAGATGGTGGGAAGATAGAGATATCCAGTATTGGTTGTGGTGGTGGGAAGATAGAGATATCCGGTATTGGTGTTGGGGTGGGTGCACTGTAAACAAGCAAAGATTTGTTTGGGGGACAGAGGAGAAACACACATATGTGTACAATGTATGGCGGTTTAGTTCACAGGTGATCCCAGTGATTAGGTATGCTAGGTAAGTGCTGTAACGGATTACTAGGGCTCCAAGTTTATAGCCAAGATGGCAGTTATGGAGACATTGCAGATTTCCGATGCAGTGGATATATAATTGTTAAACAGGTCAACAAACATTAAGGCAAGGCAAACATCTCGAGTGATATACACTATTATTATAACAAGAAATTCAAAGTCTTATAGCTGTTTGGGGGATATTCCATCATCACAAAGAAATAGCGGGTAAAAAATATGGAAAATGAAAATGGTATATATCAATATGATGACAACATAGAGGAAGGGTGTAAAAGAATAAGGAGATGGAAAGCGAGAAGAACAAAGAAGCATAAAAGTTCATAGTTCAACTTTCTGAAGTTACAGACACCAGAGAATGAGTCCTTAGGTGCAATCCTACGTAGATCTATGAGTGTAAGTCTTTTGGTGCAATCCTGCATATATCCATGTGGGTTAAAGTCCTGATATAGTAGACATCCCAAGCAAAAGACGCGAATATATCAATGTTCTATAACAGAATGGTAGCAGAGGTAGCTATTAATTGGTGAAAGTAAAGAAGAAGAAAAAAGAAATAGGAAGATAGGTAGATAGAGTGAGGGGGGGGATTTCAGGATCAACTATAGGACAAAGTAAGGTGCATATGTGTATGGGGTAGCCGAGAAGATGAGAAAGAAGTAGAGGTACCCTATCTTTCATCCCTTTTCATTTCTTAGCCCAAGTGTTGATAAAATAAGTGTTATTGATATTGTTATTAACATAGTTTATTTAATTCAGCTACATGCCTCTTGTCCTAAAATCAATCTCTTGTACTTAACAAAAGAAATTGGTGGTTGAAGTTCTATATATTTTACATTTCAGGTTGTGGGAAGCACGTTGAAAGTGTGATGAAAGATGTTCCAGATGAGGACAAATGTAAATGTGAGGTTCACAACCCTAAATCATGTTCAGCAATTTGAAAATAAGTTTATTCCTTCAGTTTATCAACTGAAAATGCAGTAGCATGAATATTTTGTTATCTCTATTTTCATCAACCATGAATCATTAAAAGTGTTAAACAATGTCGATTTTGTTGAAGTTTTTCTTTCATATGTTTTCTCATGAATAATACCTGATTATCTTACTGCACTTCTGTTTTTGATGTGGCAGTATTTCACTTGAATAATGGTGTTGCTCTAGTGTAAGTATTACAATCCAATTTTAGTTCCTAGTTAAATTTCCTTTACATTTGTAATGCATTTCAAATACTTGGCTGTTTTAAATTTTTATTCTTGTCCTCATTTTTATGAGGATGAGACCTGATTTTATACTGCTATAAAAATACAATTTGGTGATCAGAGTTTTTTTTTATCTAATCTTACTTGGAACAAGAGTCTAGAGTTTTTTAAGTAAAATTCAAAAAAAGTATTTAGATATTTGTACATTTATTCAACCACATATGTCACGTTTTGTTCCATTACCTTTTGCCATATTTAAGGCAGTCTCATGATCCCATTCTCTCAGAACTTGGCATCTTTCTGGATCATGAACTGTTCTAAGTGGTTTTTACGAACTTCCAAAGAATCGAAGTCTCTCCCATTAAGAGAATTTTGTAAGGTTTGAAATAAATGGTAATCTGAAGTTGCAAGATCGGGTGAATACAGTGGATGTGGTAGGGCATCCCAACCAAGCTGTACCAATTTCTGTTGGATCTGCAAGGAAACATGAAATCTAGTGTTGTCCTGAATGAAGATGACACCCTTCTGATTGACCAATTCTGGATGTTTTTCATCAATTGCCTCCTTTAATTGGTCTGATTGGCAACAACAATTGTCTGAATTCAACCGCTGAATTTGCACGAGCATGTAATACACAATACCCTTCCAATCCTTCCTGATACTGAGCATCAACTTCAGATACTACCAGCTTTTGGAGTGATTAAAGGCGGTTCATTTTGTTTTCTGATGAACTTTGTTTACTGTACATTGTTGTAAATAATCCATTTTTCATCATATGCGATTGTTCTATTCAAAAATGGCTAATTTTTGTTGAGTTTGAGCAGAGAATTCAAGATGGAAATGCAGTCCATTAGATTATGAGGCACCCAAATATCAGCAATTTGGGTACCCAAATAGTTGTAAATACGTTATGACACTCATAAGAAATATGTGAAGTATCTCTGCAACATCTTGTCGTGTGACCTGGATTATTTTTGATTAGCATTTCAGTTTGGTTGCCATTAATGCAAGGATGTTCATGGTCTTCCAGTTCAAAATTTTCACTCCTTAACCTCATGATGACTTACAGTCCTCTCAGCTATGGTACTATCTCCATAAATTGTATCTTTTTTGCTGTTTGTACAGCATTTTCCTCCTTTCTGGAAAAAAAGAGCATCAAACGATGAAAATGTATCTCATATTCTTCCATTTTCATTTTTAATGTAAAAACAGTAGAAATGGGTGGGGGAAGGAATCATAGAGACGATGCATATCCTGCACACAAGGTTAAAATAAAATTTAATTTAATAACTATATTCTTAGACGAATTCATATTTCAACAAAATGACATCAAGAGTTATTTCCCCTCCGTATTTATACAATATGTAACAAAGTATAAAAAAGGCATTTTGATTCACCCGTCCACCAAAATTTTATGAGTTCAAGCCTCTCAACCAATGAGTATTTCTGCCAAATTTGGTGCAAATCCATTCAGCCGTTTTCCAGTTATAAACTATTCCCACAGTAATAATATAGAGACTTGTTGAAACGTCACCCTTCAGAAAATACATATATGTCATATGCTTCTATCACATGAGATTTAAATCACCTTGTTTAAATGCCACCAATTGAAAAGTGAAACAAACTTGTTCCAGCTCTATGTCCAACTTTTTCTCTTAAACTGTTGAGTTATTTTGTATTAGATATAAAACGTCCAGTGATGGCTGGAAGAACTGTCTTTTTGATGTCACTTGAGTAAATCCCCATGCTTATTAACAAATCAAAAGTTTATGCATGGTCTGTTATTGGCAACTTATGACTATGTTGTCAAAGTTGTATATATTTTCTTAATATGCACAGATATTCACATCAAGGAATACACATATATGATGTGTAACAAAAACAACTGATCAATGCTTTTAAGGGAAACAACATTGGAGAAGGAAACCAGGTGTGTCTTCTATAAGGAGTAATGAAGTAAAACCATGAAAATGGTCTATCACACAAACTTCTTTTTTCACATCAAAAGAATAGAATGAATGTGTTTACAGTCTTATACCCTCGCAGCTAAGCATTCTAATATTTAAAGTTTTATTTCTTTTCTAATTCATGCTGTGTTGTGCATCATCTATATTGTTTAATTAATGAAAATCTATCTGAAGTACTATTATGCACATTAAGCTATCCTCTTCTGTGTTAGCACAATCTATTACTGCTTTACATGCTAAATATCTCATGGGAGGAAGATACTGGGTATGTCTTTTCTATGGAAGAATCAACAAACCATGAAATTTTCCACCAGGAAACTCTGCTGTTCTTTTTTGTTCTGCACAGTCTAAAAATGGCTGGACAATTGTGAAACATGAAGAGGGAGCAGGATGCCCACCAGCCCCTACCACTGACAAGAAAATTCAACACTTTCAAGAGATGGTTCTGGCAAACCAGTGAGTGACCATTGATGAGATAGCATGTTCTCTGCAAATTAGTCATGGTTCTGCATACAAAATCATCCATGACAGATTTCACCTCTGCAAAGTCTGTGCAAGATGAGTACCAAGAGAGCTTTCTGAAATGCATAAGTAAAATTGTGTGGAGATCTATCAATGCTTAGTTGACCACTACAATGGTGAAGGCAAAACTGTTTTAGGAGAAAATAGTCACAGGAAATGAGACCTGGGTTCATCATTTCAAGCCAAACTCCAAAAGGCAGAGTATGGAGTAAAAACACCTGCAATTGCCAGTGAAAAAGAAATTTGAGACAATAGAAAAAGTGGTAATAAGTTTTTGGGGATACACAAGGGCCTATACTGGAATATTACCTGGAAAAGGGGGTTTACAGCCACCAGTGAAGGGTTTGGCCAACAAACTGAAACAAGTAATTTGCACCAAACACCAAGGTCTATTGTTAAGATAAGTGTTATTGTTTCATGACTAATCATGCCACACCATTGAAACCATTGAAAAATTAGGTTTCAAGTTACTCGAATACTCTGCATATTGTCCAGATCTCACCTTTTCTGACTATCACCTCTTTTGACTGCTCAAACTTCCTTTATGAAAAAGCTCAGAAAGCAGTGCATAAATGGCTGCATTGATGAGATGGTATGTTCTCTGCAAATTAGTCATGGTTCTGCATACAAAATTATCTGTGGTAAGCTTCACTTCTGCAAAATCTGTGTGAGATGGGTGTCAAGAGAGCTTAAGCAAGCTTGTTGGCTGCTGGAAGAAGTGCATCAAAAAGCAAGTAGACTATGACAAAAAATTATGTAACTGTTCAATGCCGTGCTTTTGTTTTAATAACTTAGAGAAACAAGAGTGTGTGCAATTATTGACTTACCTGCATATATGTTTTTTTTATTCATTTTCACGTGTGTTTTTTCTACTAGCATGTATCGATGTATATATTATTGAGACATTGTTTTACAGCTGGGTACCCTTCCTGTCACTAAACCATGCTAGGTTTCAAGAAAAGGATCCCATAATTTAGATGTCTTTGTGTGAAGTGAGTTGATAATTCATTGACAGCAGTGCCAACAACACTGTTCATAGCTCGCAACTTTCAAGGAACACATGCAAATAAATACACAGATACATATACATACATAGACACATACACGTGTGTGTGTGTGTACATATATATATATACATATATATACATACATTTATATGTATATATCTATATACATACGTAGACGTAGGACCAGCTTGCTTATGAACCACATGGTTCTGGATTCAGTCCCACTGCATGGCACATTGGTCAAGTGTCTTCTACTGTAGCCTCGAGCTGACCAAAGCCTTGTGAGTAGATTCGGTAGACGGAATCTGAAAGAAGCCCATCGTATATATATGTGTGTGTCTGTGTTTGTTCCCCCAACATCACTTGACAATCGATGCTGGTGTGTTTACATCCCCGTAATTTAGCGGTTTGGCAAAAGAGACCGATAGAATAAGTACTAGGCTTACAAAGAATAAATCCTGGGGTCGATTTGCTTGAATAAAAGGCGGTGCTCTAGCATAGCTGCAGTCAAATGACTGAAACAAGTAAAAGAGTATATATATATATAGATAGATAGATAGATTGTCAGTATAGCTTATATGAAAAAAAGCACACTCTAAAGAATAGCGCAGTAAGTATTAAAGCAAAAGTTAAATTTTGGTCATAGAGTGACCAATGGTTTCGTATCCACAAAAGTTACAGCCTTGTGCACAGCTCTTTAGACTCTATACAAAGGCAAACTTAACTTTTCCCTTCCCCGATGTGAGGAAACGCTAAGATATCGAAATCTAGTGGCTGACCTACAAAAACGTTAAATCTCCCCTTGACCATTGGATAAATAGAAGCTATAATCAAAATCTTTACGGTCTAATAGTTTAACCAGCAAATGGGGAGATCCAATTTTCTAGTAACACATTTTGTGAAAATTTCTTTACAACTATTTAACGTACCAGCTAAATTGACCAATGTACAGGGAAGGGCAGAGAGAATAAAAGATGCAGTAAATAATAGTAAAGGAGTTGGTGACGTGATGGGTGGTGTTGGAGAGGTAAGGGCAGGTGCCACAGCACGAGTGAGAGCAGAGTAAGGAGCCAGGCAGGGGTAGGGGAGAAACTGGACCAGGAGGTCACGCAGGTTGTGGGCTCGTTTGAAGGAGGGAAGGGATAGCTTAGTGAAGATGTACAAGGTGGAAGAGTCGGAGAATGATGCATTGGAGGGGTAGGTGAGGGGAAACAGGAGACGGATAAGGGCGGTGTGGGTGTGAAGAGAAAGAGGAGAGGCATGGTCCACAGACTGTGCCCAGGTCAGGGTATTGTGAATAATATATATATATAGAGAGAGAGAGGTGTAACTATGTGGTAAGAAGCTTGCTTCCCAACCACATGGTTCCGGGTTCAATCCCACTGCGTGGCATCTTGGGCAAGTGTCTTTTAATATAGCTTCAGATCAACCAAAGCCTTGTTAGTGGATTTGGTAGATGGAAACTGAAAGAAGCCTGTCATATATATGTCTGTGTATCTATGTTTGTCCTCTCACCATTGCTTGAAAACCAATGCTGGTGTGTTTACTTACCTGTAATTTAGCAGTTCAGCAAAAGAGACCAATAGAATAAGTATCACGCTTATAAAGAATAAGTCCTAGGGTCAATTTGTTCGACTAAAGGCAGTGCTCCAGCATGGCCACAGTCAAATCTCTGAAACAAGTAAAAGAATTAAAAATAAAGAGATATATATTGTATAGAGGTAGTGATGGATGTGCAGCATATACCACTGGTAGACCTGCAAAAGATCTTCCTTCCACTCCTTCACATCAAACTTTGCCTCATGGAAAACTTCGTAAAAGCAATGACACACGATGGTTGTGCTTCCAGTACCCTACAAGTAAACTTGGTACAGAGCAAAGTGATGCAAAACTGAAAGCAGGCATTTTCATTGGACCCGAGATCAGAGAATTGATGTCTGATAGCAAATTCAGAGATAAACTGAATCTAGTTGAGTTGACGGCATGGGATTCATTTGTGTTAGTTGTACAGAACTTTCTTGGAAATCATTGAGCTGAAAACTATGCTGATTTAATAAACAACATGTTAACGATGTATGAAAGAATGGGATATTGAATGTCTCTTAAAATGCACTTCTTGCATTCTCATCTCGATTTTTGCAACGAATCTTGGTGCCATTAGTGATGAGCATGGTGAGAGGTTCCACCACGACATTGATGGAAATGAGGTATCAAGGCCAGTTCAATCCACACATGATGGGTGACTATTGCTGGTTCCTACAATGGGATGCATAAACACAAGAGCAAGTGTCTCAAACATTTTTTACCCATATTTGTAAGTACTCATTTTCCCTCTCCTTATATCTTATTCTTTTTCTCTCAACATACTTTTCTCCTCTGCTACCATGACCCATACTGCTTTACCTCAATGCTTATTTCTTCCTGCCTCTTTGTCTGGTCTGATGACATTCCTAATTGAGTTATGATTTGCTTAGCATTAACTTTACCACCTGTAACATTTTGTTTCAGTTGGCTGATTTTAATTTTATTCTTTGCCCTACTCTCTTCTCACTGTCTCTTCTATTTTATCCTTCTTCCTTTCTTCTTATATTCTAGAAGTTCTTCCTCTTATCCTTGATTTTGTTCTGCTTCCTCTACCTGTAACTTTTCTTTTTTTTTTTTTGCTAACACTACTACTATATGAATTGCATTTGCCAATCTTCTCTTGGTAAAGGAAGCCAGACATATTGTAATATCTTCATATGACTGGTTACATACCTATGATTTTTTGCATATTTCATTTGCAAATCATGATTATTATCATTATTAGGTGACTTTTGGCTTCCTGAAACAGATGTCAAAATTACAGCCATTATGAGATTACATATTTTATTCTATATTTTTTGAGCTCCATATAAATATATTTATATCAAGCCTGTGTTTATCTCCATTACTACCTCCATATCAGGTCAATTTGGATTTTTCTTATAACCACTGTATGCCTTGTCCTGGATGAAGACTTTGCAATATAAGTTCAAAACCTTTTGAGTACTACTATGTGTTTTCAATACTAAGCATGCACAGCTCTCACCTCTTGTCTGCATATATATATATATATATGCTCATGTAGAGCACTTGTGAAATTAATAGTGACAGTTGTTTGTTTAGAAAACATCTTAGTGAGAAACTAAAAACTGCTCTGTCACCCTTCCTTCACTGTCATCTGAAAATTTTATATGGGAATGTTATATCTGGTGTATAGTTTCATCAATATAGTAAAGAAGAATCTAGTTCATTTCATAGGAAATACTATGTAATTTATAGTGTTTTCTATTAATACTCGCTGACTGACATTTCTTCAATGGTCAGCTCTCTGGTCTGATTCAACAGTGAAGTTATGAGAGATGTTATAGTGGAATATGAAACTGCTGTCATGAACAAATTCTTTCTTAAACACACACACACATGCTGGTATATAGGTGCAAAACAAGTTGAAGAAAATAGCATTCAAATATCAAAGGTAGAGAAAAATATAGTATTATTCTATTGAAGCCAAAAATCTTTACAAACTGCTACTTAAAGTTTCATGTAGCCAATCAAGAGAAAAGATCTTTTGAAGCAATAGGATGGTTTATACATGCTTTTAAATGGTGCAAGTTATAATCAGTGGTATATACTCATAAAGACAGGAAGGCGTAGAATTTGATAAGATGGAGTACTCCACATTGATCCTTCAGTTATGTGTCATTCTTTGTTAATAACTGTTTCCTGTTGAAGTATTTCTTGGTATAGATATAAACTTTCTTTGTGACTAATTAACAGATGGCATATTCAATAGAATGTGAACTGATGCTGACTGATCCTGACTTAGTTGACACATGGTTAGAATGGTTTTTGCCTCCTCAAGAACAAAGAAATTGCATGATGGTCCAAAAGGGAGAACAGACACATATTTTATACTGAAAGCTGATATCACAACTATACTGAAGACATTGCTAATGGTTCATCTGAAAGAGCTGGGGGACATGTGCTCAGCAAAATACATATGATTATAATGAAGAATATGTGGCTTACAAAGAAACTGGTCATTGCTGAACACAAGTGTCAAGAATTGTCTGAGCCCATTGCAAAGTTTTTGCACCATGTTTGTAACAACTTGATATTGTGAGTTTGATAACATTGGCCAAAGTGACCAAAGTATAAAAGAAGAATTAATATAAATGAGGCTATTGAAGGCATTTACCAAACTTTCCATAAATCAAGACTACTGGAATAAGTACAGCTGAGAAACATGTCATTTGATACATGGGTGAACTCCATACAACAATAGATGATTTCTAAGATATCACTACCAATAACAGCCCTTCTTGTTTCTTGAGATGGACAAGTATGTTACATGGCATGAAAACCACAAGTGCCGTTTTCCAACATTCAATAAAAAAAAATTTTTTTAAATGGAAGCCTAGCTATATGGTTTCGGGTTCAGTCCCACTGCGTGGCACTTTGGGTAGGTGTCTTCCACTATAGCCCCGAGCCGACCGCAGCTTTGTGATTGAATTCGGTAGGTGGAAGTTACTGCCGTGTGTGTATGTGTGCGTTTAGCTGCTCAGTGCCTCTCCGAAAGAGAGAGAGAGGGGGATATGCTCATCACAACAGAATTGAGATCCTAAAACCAAGGAGCCTCATAAAAAGCATTGGTATAGGTATGGGTGCTGGTGCTATGTAAAAAGCACTGGTGTTAGTGCTATGTAAGAAGTACCCTGTACACTATATGGAGTGGTTGGTATTTTAGAACAGCATCCAGCCATAGAAAGCAAACCAAAACAGACTATGGAACCTGGTGCAGTCCCTGGCCTTGCCAGTTCCTGTCAAACTGTTCAACCATGTCAGCATAGAAACTGATGTTAAATGTTGATGATATACATACATATATATATATATATATATATATACATATATATGTTGATGATATACATACATACATATATATATATATAAAAACACACATATGTTTGTATGTATTTGTGTGTGTGTGTCTGTCTGTATGTATATTTATATATATATATATATATATATATATATAGGATCATCCTATAAATAATGCAGTTTTTTTATACTTCTTTTATTTTTCAAAATTAAGATAAGGTTCTCTTGTCATCTAAAATATACTCTCCTTCTCTTTCTATAATGCTCTTTCATCTATCTGGTTAACTTGCAAGCTCCCTCTTCCAAAATTCACTTGCCCGTTATGAAAAATACTCCTCTAGTACTGTTCTGACCTCATATACAGAATTCCTGCTTTTTCTGTACAAATGATTTTGAAGACTGTGGAATAAATGATAATCAGATGGGGTAGTGTGTGGCAAATATGGTGGGTGGGGCATTATTTCCCATTCAGAATGATCCAGCCTTTCGAATGTCATCCTAGCTGTATGTGGCCAAGCATTATCCTGATGGAAGAACACCGTTTGTCTTCAAACCAAAGATGGTCGTTTTCCTTCTAGTACTGACTAGAGCCATTCAGGCTGCTCACAGTAGATTTCCTTTGTTATCATTTGGTTTGGGTTTAAAAGTTCAAAGTGGAATAAACCTTTCATATCCCACCAAACAGATATCAACACCTTACATGGGTGAAGACCTTCTTTAGCTTGGGGTGCTGGTGTTTCTCCTTTCCCTACCTACTGTCTTCGGCACTTGACATTTTCATAGAGAACCCATATTTCATCACTAGTCACTGTTCAGTCCAAAAAAGGTCCATACATGAGACATGACAGCAAAGAAAGCATACATTCACTCTGTACACGTAATTAGACTCAGAACGTTTGTAAGGAACCCATTGACCCAATTCGCTGACTTTTCCAATGGTACACAGGTTGAATGACCAAATCCAAGCTTCTCTGCTAGTTCCTCAACAGTTACGATGGGATTTGGTCCACCAGGGTATTGCAGGATGTCCTCATTGAGCTCTACAGATCTTCCAGAACAAGGCTCATCTTCTAGGCTGTAATTTCCAGCTCAGAATTTCAGGAACCATCCTTGACACTGGCTTATGCTTATTGTTTGATCCCCGTATACTGCATTAATATTCCTCACACTTTCCATCACATTGTTGCCTTTATTGAACTCATAAAGCAAAATGTGGTGAATATGCTCCTTTGCCAGCTTTGAAAAAATAACTGTTAAAATCGAACTGCACTCTTCAAAACTTTCACTAAGAATAAAGACAAGGTAAAATTACTACCTGCTTTTATAGTAAGTTGATGCAGGTAGTTTATCCTATCCCCCTCTGACTTTTAGTTCATGCAACTGAAAAAAAACCGCATTATTTATGGGATGACCCTATATATATATATATTTGCATGGTCAATTGCATCAAATTGACTATGATTTGTTTATAGTGATGAAATGTATGAGCTGTACATTAACTCACTCTCCCACCCACCCCACCCCATCAAATCCACTGCATACTTAACCCTGGAAGAGTGAAAAGCAGAGTTGACCTGGCCGTGATTTCTTAATTCAAAATTTAATCCAATGGTACAAAATATTTTATCTGATGCTCTACTGAATTGCCCAACCACCATTCATTTATACAGTATTTATATTGTATAAATTTGTCACTATCAAGGCATGGCTGTGTGGTTAAGAAGTTGCTTCTCAACCACATGATTTCAGGTTCAGTCCTGCTGTGTAGCACCTTGAGTGTCTTCTATAACCCCAGAATGTCCAAAATGAGTGGATTTGGGAGATGGAAACTGAAAGAAGCTTGTGTGTGTATGTGTGTGTGTTTCTGGATTTTAATGAACTAATGCTCACATCCTCCTCCTCCTTGTCATCACCACTATCATCATCATCAGCAGCAGTTTTCAAAGGGACAGAAGCTAAACTGGATTCCTGTAATGTTGGTTTAGATACAGTTTTGATTGACTCCATATATTCCACAGAAGAAGCTCCAGAACTTTCGATTTCAACACAAGATTTCTCTTTTTCTTTTCTTGATCATCAATGAGTTTAATGGTTTCTTTCTACCTATCTGAAGATAGTTTTTCACTTTTAATAGACAAGACACTAGCTATAAAGAAGGATTCTGTATACTGGTTAGTGTACAGGATTGGAGCTGTGAGGAGTTAGATTATGAACAATGTGTGCACCTGGTGTAAGTGACACAATACCATCCAACTCTGCAATGCTGAGGTCAGTGAAGTGTCAGTAGAAAAAGCAGAGTGATGCAATATCACATTTGGGCTAGAGGTTGGCATGCGTTGCCAAGCAACTCTTTAGAAATCTGTCTGGCAGCCTTTTTAACAATGTGGTGTAGGATGTCCAAAAGTATAGCAGTATAATCCTAGATATGAGAGCAGTTTTCTATTGTGGGTCTCATTTGAATTTATAAGAAAGTTAAAAACTGTTGGAAGTTAATGTATTTTCTGACCCTAAAGAGGAAGGCCAGTCTTTAGGATGTAATTTTTGCTGCGTTGTGGATGTGGAACCACCAGAGTTGATCACTAGTGAGTGTGAAACCTTGTAGTTGTAATAACTTTGATTGTCCATAATGTCACTGAGTAGATGTGGTAAGATTCAAGCCAGTTTCTTTGTTGTGTACTTTATGCTGTTGAAAGTAACAAGATGGATTGGCTGCTCCATTGGAGAATGTTTGCATAGTTTTTGTTCATGGAAGCATTGCAGGTTTTTCATGAGGTGTCTTAAGTTGCATGTGAACAACACTTATGATATGCAAATATTAGGTAAGAGTGAAGGTGAAATCATTTGAACTGAAGGTGATGGTAAGTAGATTGTTGTAGTAAAAAATGGAAAAGTTTGGAAATATAACTTAATTTCTCCAGATGGAGATATAACTTAATATAACTTAACATACATACATATATAGATACATACGTACAAACATACATGCATGCATGCAGGGATATGTAAGGTTTTTGAAAACACTGGAATTTAATGGAGAACTAAATTTTCAGCAAGTTTGTTAACAAAGATTATAACTCAACATAGATTTTGTGCATGATTCTCAAATGAGAATTTTATACAGGAGTGCCCCTCTTAAAACTGTACCTAGAATTGAGTTACTTGTTAGAGAGAACCAAATTCACTTATCTCATTGAAAATGTAACATTAAATTGAATGAAATTGACTGCTTTCTTACAGAGCACTAAGTCACAACTTCTGAAGTGGGGAAGGAACAGTCATTACAGTAATCCCTCACCATATCATGGTTCACCTATTGCAGTTTATTATTTAAGCTTACGTCAATTCCTCCATGGTGTTGTTTTGCATTTATAATAAAATAAGCATGTACAAATTATAAAAATAATTCTAAAAAAATACAGTACTGTTTCTACTTTGTAGATTTTCACCAATTGCGGGTGTTTTTGGAACATAACATCTGAGATATTAAAGGGATTACTGTTTATTGAATCCAGTACTTGACTGGCACTTTATTTTATCGCCCATAAACAGATGTGTTGCAGTGCTTAGCATTTGAAACAATGTCAGCCCTGTAACAGGCAAAGACTACAACATATCAGGTGATGTTAACTTACATTTTAGCCAGTTGGTGTCCTGGTACATTTGTGGGAACATTAAGAGCAATGGAAAATTCCATGCACTTTCACGCTGAATGATTGTAATAAATTGACATGCACATGAAGTACAAACCAGAGGTATTATTGGTCAACAGGTAGTTATGCTACCTTGAGCTCATGTTAAAAGACCGCCTTGCCCAACATGAAGATTTACATTTTCTCCTCTTGCCAAACACACATTCTCACACACTAGCTACTGGCATTTGGCATAACAGCCTTTGGCAAGTAACCTTTGTAGTGTCATTATCGAAATAGATATAATTCGTCATCATCATCATTTAATGTCCATTTTCCATGCTGGCATGGGATGAACAGTTTCACAGGAGCTGGTCAGCTGAAGAGATGCCCAGGCTGTTTTAGTATGGTTTCTATGGCTGGATATCCTTCCTAATGCCATCCACTTAACAGAGTATACTGGATGCCTTTATGCAGCATTGGCATGGGTGCTTCTACATTGCACCAACATGGATACTTTTTACATAGCATCAGTACCCATGAGTCTGCAAGATTAGAATCGCTCAGCTGTAGAAGGATATAGGGAACTTGCCTGTAAACATTGACAACCACAATTTTTCTTAGCTTGATATGTATTCTCAAGCACAGCAAACAGCCAGATGTCGCAGTCCGTTGTCATTATTCATTAAAATTAAATATCGTTGATTGATTTTATGTGGGAAATGACACAGCTTGAACAAATTTTCAGCTCCCAGCTGACCATAGCAAGTTTGAACTTGTTAAATTAATAACAAATAATATGTGTCTACTGCCTTTTCTATTGTATATAATTGTTTTACACTACGCACTGTTGTTTTACACTGCCAAATGTGACGAAGGGGCGTGCCGGAAAGAAAAGTTGAAAGTCCCTTGCGTTACACCACTTTCCAAAATTTCTTTTGACTACTGTCATATTGAGGACAATGATGGTGAAATTTGTAGTGCATGACTATAATTGTACCATCTTCTTCGAGAGTGATTTTAATGTACTGGTAAAGAGTATTAGATAGCAAAACATTATATGATTAGAAAATTGTGTTCTTTTTATGTGAATAATAGAATTTTAAAAATATATATTACATCGACTAACAGTGTATTTCGCACTTTTGGAACGTAATTTGTTTTCCCTTTAGTTGAGAGGCTGCGTTAACACAATCTTTCGGTAAAAAAAAAGAAAAGAAAAATATTTATTACTCTAAATGTTTAATTAGTATCAGTGTGCACGTTTCTAGGAAAAGTTGAATATAGCTGTTGTTATACTTTAAAAAACCAAACATTCGAACAGGAATAAGCAATTGTATTTGAATAAACAGCTTGTCAACAACTGAGAGACTGTTACGCCGGGTACCTGCTGGCAAAGTGGTCTAGGGTACCGTGTGAACGAAAGAGAGAAAACTTGAGTGACATTAGAGAGCTCGGACTGGAAACATGGCCGCTCCCACATCGCAACTAATTACTCTGTGTTTATCTCTTAACCTCGTTTGTTCTATTGTGATAGTCTTGCTCAACAAACTTATATATGTGAATTATGCCTTTCCTAACATGACTTTGACGTGTATTCATTTCTTCGTCACTTCTGTGGGTTTGTTTATTTGTCAGCATCTCAATGTTTTCCAGCCGAAACGTCTTCCCTTCTTAGATCTATTGCCACTGGCCGCTTCTTTTTGTGGTTATGTGGTCTTCACAAACCTTTCACTACAGTATAACTCGGTCGGTACTTACCAACTCATTAAGGCAATGACAACACCGTGTATTATTTTCATACAGACGTATTTTTACCATAAACATTTCTCGTTATATGTCAAATCGACATTGGTAAGTAGCATCAATCACATGTTCTGTTGTTATCACATAGCACTTTCATTTAAACATTCTGTTAAATTACGATATTTTTCTCGCATTACAAATTTATTAGCAAAGACCGTGGAAATTCCACTGTAGAACGAAAACAATTTATAGATACTTTTGCAAAAATTTTGATTTACATTTAATATTTTGATTTACAAGCATTTAAGTGCATGGATGCCATCCATCATAACTTGTAAGACGATACAATCTATCACTGATATAATTAATATTTTAAAACATGCAATTGAAATTATAAAGATATTAACGGACATCTAGGAATTATTCGAATTTTAATAATGAAATTTCTATGATTTTCAATATAATTGAGCGCGAGTAATATATATTTTCCTGAATTATCTTTTTGTCAGTTATACAGATTTATCATACACATCAACAGTATTAGAAGTCGAATAAAACCAAAATGTATTAAAATCTAAAAAAACTTTTAATCTGTGTATTTGATATATCTAGATTGAGGATGTTTTTATGTTTGCCAACTTTGAAGACAAACTGCTCTCCCTTTTACATTAATGTTATTTTTCTTTTTCGCCGTTTCTCCTAATTTGAAGATAATTTTCTCATTTTTTATCCATAGTGTCACTTCTTTGTTACATCCTTTCTCTATATTGGTTACCTATTGAATTTCTCCCGTCCCATCGCAATTATTACTTTGGTCTTCTATGCCCTTTTTGGCAGTGCTCGCGCCGTATATAGGGTCAACCCACCTAACTGTCCCAAGGACAAATGCAGCTGGTTTGCATTCCAGACGATTACATTATTCCAGGACAGCACTCACACGGAAGTGGTTGCCTTATGTATACGAATCTATATTTGCCGAAAATGCCCTCCACCCCCTCTATTTTGTTTTAAAAAGTTTCTTTGGATTCGTGTGATGCGTCTAGCTATATCAGTGGTTCCCAACCTGTGGTCCGTAAAGCTAGTACTGGGGGTCCGTGAACAAGTTAAGCTGACAAACCTTTCAATTTCCTGGGGTCCGTGGGAAAATTCATTTAAATAAAAGAGGTCCTTGGTAGTGAAAAGGTTAGGAACCTTTGAGCTATGTAAATATATGGATGCGCATGGCTTAGTGGTTGGGATGTTGCACTCACGATTGCGAGATCGTAGTTTCGATTCCCAGACCTGGCGTTGCGTTGTGTTCTTGAGCAAAGAACTTCATTTCTCGTTGCTTTGAGATCATTTCATCATTTGACATGTGGCACATGGTGCACCTGTACAGGTAACGTCGATATGATGGATGGAGTGAGCTTATTTGAACACAAAAATTTGATCACTATAAACAAATCATCTGTGTGGTTGTTCAGCAAGAAATTGCCGAACCCTCATACATTGTCTAACGACAGGAGAGTCCATGATATATATATATATATATATATATATATATATATATATATATATATATTTTGGACTAATGGGTATATGTCGAGTAGTGTGTTGGTGTGTTGAGTAAAGCACTGGTATGGTTTGGGCTACCTGGTGTCATCCTCAATTGAGGTATATTTCAGTTGGATCTACTTCAGGAATTCCGAAGTGTTAGTTGAGATAATAATAATTAAGTAAACAGAAGATGGATTTGGTATTGGTCTTTCTTTTTTACGCAGATGGGTCGAAACGATCATTATACAAAATAAACCACATGGTTCCAGGTTTAGTTCCACTGCGTGGTAACTCGGACGAGTGTCTTCTATTATAGCCTCGGGTCAACCAAAGCCTTGTGAGTGGATTTGGTGGACGGAAACTGAAAGAAGCCTGTCGTATATGTATATATATGTGTGTGTGTATGTGTTTGTCCCCTGCATCACTGCTTGACAACCAGTGTTGGTGTGTTTACATCACCATAACTTAGCTGTTCTGCAAAAGAGACCAGTAGAATAAGTACTAGACTTAAGAAATAAGTTCTGGTGTCGATTTGTTTGACTAAAACCCTTCAAGGTGATGCTTTAGCATGACCGGAGTTAAATGATTGAAACAAGTAAGAGAATATATGTACACACACAAGGTCTTCAAACATTTGTTGTTTTGGGGCATATGGATATATATATTTATATATAAAGCAACAAATATATGAAGAACCTCAAAATAAATGACATTTTTTGTTCAAGTCACTCTTTGTTCCATGTCTTGATTGTCATTTCTGTTAAATGTATGAACATTGACATTATTGAGATACTTGTGTAAGCGCTGGTTGCTTCAGGAATATTTTGATTTTGTCAAATTGAATCCTTTATAATGTGATGAGTGTTGGTATCACTAGGATTCAGTGAGATTCTAGGAATGAGCATACTGTCACCTCTGTGTGAACCAGTGATTAAAGATGCCTCAACACAGTTTTCATGGAGTTGTAGTACTTTCAAATATGTGCACTATATATATATGTATATATATATATATATATATAGAGAGAGAGAGAGAGAGCAATAAGAAAATGGAGGGGATCAATAGGTGGTTCATCAACTTTTAGGCATTGTATTATGTCAATTTATTTATTTATTTACTAAAATGACAATTACAAGAATATGCATACATGTACAACATAAAAGTTGATGAACCACCTATTGATCCCCCCTTATTGCTCTATAAATTAATGGTAAAATATCTCTTTACCCCCACCCATTTAGTACACTCTGTAATGTAATTTCAATGCAATAAAAACACTTGTGTATTAATAATTGGGTATTCTACCAGCAGTATATTGGATAGATATGATAGATATTATCCCTTAGTTGGTTGGATTCACAACCTCTAACTTTCTTGGAATATATATATATATATAATAAGACCTGTTTTCTGAAATTCTTTGACATGTGCATGTGCCACAGTTACACACAAAATGTCTTTCATTAATGTCTCCCATTAATTCATTAAGTTGAGCTTTGTAGACATATGGCACTAATCTGATCTGTTTTAGTAAATTCTGTGGAGCTAAGATTGTTGGTGACTTGGTTGCACATATATGTTAAAAACTATTAGGTTTCTCATTATTGCAAGTAATGGCCATGGTATCTTGATAGAATTGCTGCATATTTCTAAATATATGAACACATAATCTTCAGATTGGATACCATTCAAGTTAATTTGTTGTTAAAAGGAGGTAGGAATAATTACCTTAACTCTCTTAATATACAAGCAGAGAGGTATAAAGTTAGAAGTGATGGACTATCAAGTGGACTGTCAGGTTCAGATGCATGCTGGAAAAAAATTCTTCATGTTTTTTGCATAACTTTGAATTATTACATCCTTCACTGATCTTTAAGTAATTAAATCTGTAATCAATTTTCAATCAAATTCATTACCCCATAACATGCTAACAGATCCTTGCGGGATTACTACAGCTTATAGTATTGCTTTACATCAGCTATCTATTATATATGACTATTGTTCATCTACACTTACAGTTTGCATCTCCAGTCTGAAATCCCTCACTTCCTAGGATATCCATCTAGTGAAAGCTGTCTAGAGGCATACAGCTAGATGAATATCTTCCATCTTTGCTTACCATATCCTAAATGTGTTGCTTCTCTGGGTGTGTCTGGATATCAACACACAAAGGCTTTGACATTTAGCAGCAGCTGCTGAATCATTAGAAGCCTTTGAGATTATCTGCCATCTTTCCAACAGCAACTTTGGTCATCATTTTTAATTCAATATCTCTACCTCTTATCGACACATTTATAAAATATTTTAAAAAATCCCAGCTTAGCACATAACTTTCAGAAATATTTTTTAATGCCTTGTATTGTTAAAGCATGGAATAAACTACCTATGTTAGTTGTTTTCTGTCAGGACACTGCATCCTTCAAAAATATTATGGTTCTTGAAATTCATCAAAATTATTCCTGATGTGTCTATGCACCTTTTTTCTGTTTGTGATTCTTTTACTGTACACTTTTGTCTTTTGTGTATAATTCTGTGTACTATTGCATGCAATTTTAGCTTTTATTGCAGTCTTTCTTTACTTATTGCTACCCTCTGTCCTCTCTTTTACCCTTCTCTGATGAGTTATAGTGCACCTGAGCTCTATATAATAAACCCATTATTATTATATTGATCCCAAGTACCAGTTGAGCACTGGGGTCAATGTAATCAACTTAACCTTTCCCCAAAATTGCTGGCCTTGTACCAAAATTTGAGACCATTATTATTTTTATCATCATCATCTTCATTTGTTTTATCTTAGGTTTTGTTGTAGCTCCTGGAGTCTTGCATGTGTAGTGGGCTTGCTATCTGTAGCCTGTGGTACCATGCTCTCTGTTCTTTTCAACTATTTAATACTTTCCTGATCATTCTGGCCATGCCAAGGAGGCAAACTTTTTGTAACAGTTCTACTGGGCACTCTATTCCGATTTCCTTTATATTGTTATTATCATCATCATTATTATTTTGGTTTGGCTCACTTTGGTCTTATTCTTGGTAGAATTTATGTGGGATACTACCTGTAACCTTAGGTATCCACAAGTTTTCAACAGTCTAAGAACCCTCCTGATAATCCTTGCTGTCTCTAAGAAACAAGCTTTCTGTAGGAGCGCCACTGAGCATTCTATTTCAATCTCCTTCAGCCATTTGTCTATATCTTTGCTTACTGTTCCCAATGCACCAATTATTACAGGTGCAACCTTTACTGTTTGCATGCTTGCATGCTCCAAATTCTTCCTATTTCAAATTTTAAGGAATTTTTTTGTTTGTTTTTCTTCCTCTTTCTTTACGATCCTGGAATCAAATAGGTATGATGGGTTAATAAGTAAGCATCTTTGCTTTTCCTTATCTATAATCATTAAATCTGGTCTTATTATTATATATGTTAGTGTGTTAACTAAAATTTTCTGATTCAACTGATTATATTACATTTACTTTACACTATTATTTTCCCCTTGCAAATTATATTTTCTATTTTATTTCAAGATCCCTATCACCATTGGTGTGTTCTTAAACAGTTACTATGACATCAAGTACAATCATTTAGGAGTCATTTTTGCAACTGTTGGAGTCTTGGTTACATCACTCTATCAAGTGGTAAGTTGTTTATTCAGTTATTTTTAGTTTTCTCTTTAACAGTATTAAAACATGAACCATGCTTCCTAAGTTCAAAGTACAAATGTAAAGTTACAGTAATGTGTACATAGAAAAAATGTGAAATGAAAATAAAGTTGGTGAATCACTATACCAATTTCACATGGTGGCAATTATATGTGAAACAAGATATTATACGTTTCTTTTATATTTTCTGTTGACCGTTCTAAAAGCATACAAAATTAGATTAAATATGGAAGGACCATCGAGCATCATCGTTACCAGCGTCGCCTTACTGGCACGTGAAAAAACATTCGAGTGAGGTCATTGCCAGTGCCGCTGGACTGGCTCCTGTGCAGGTGACATGTAAAAAATACCATTTGAGCCTGGCCGTTGCCAGTACTACCTGACTGGCCCTCGTGCTGGTGGCACGTAAAAGCACCCACTACACTCTCAGAGTGGTTGGTGTTAGGAAGGGCATCCAGCTGTAGAAACTCTGCCAGATCAGATTGGAGCCTGGTGCAGCCATCTGGTTCGCCAGTCCTCAGTCAAATCGTCCAACTCATGCTAGCATGGAAAGCGGACGCTCATCATTTGCATAAGAGTTAGCTTACTAAATATTGCGTTCACCAATCTGGGGGAAAACCAATCATATATATGTAATATTCAGAGTTGAAAAACTTCTATTTACCGAGATACTGGAGTCGATTCATTTAACTAAAAATTCACCAAGGCGGTGCCCCAGCATGGCCACAATCTAATGACTGGAACAAATAAAAGATGCATTTTAGAAGAGAAATGTTTCCTCTACGAGTGTTTAAAAAGGAAAAAAGGTGGGGCGGGGGAGAGACCCAACAAGGGAGGTAACTCTATCAACTACTTCTCCCTTAGCCCTACTGGTCATATTTTATTTTAATGCTAACATGGGTTTGAATGGACATGGGGTTTATTTGAGGCAGAATTTTACGGCTGGTTGCTCTTCGTGATTATTTTCCCAATAGGTCTATGAAAGCGTAGAGACCAGTCATAAGGTCAACGAGGAATATATATATATATATATATATATATATATATATATATATATATATATATATATATATATATATATATATACATACATACATACATACATATCGTTTAACGTCCGCTTTCCATGCTGGCATGGGTTGGTCGGTTTGACTGAGAACTGGCAAGTCAGGAGGCTGCACCAGTCTCCAATCTGATCTGGCAAGGTTTCTACAGCTGGATGCTCTTCTCAGCGCCCACCACTCCAAGAGGTTGGCGTTAGGAATAGTGGATGCTTTTTATGTGCCACTGGCACTGGCATCAGCCACGCTCAAATAGTGCTTTTACATGCCACCGGCATGGGTGCCAGTCAGGTGGCACTTGACTCAACAGGTCTTCTCAAGCACAGCATATTGCCCGACCATTGAAGGGTACTTTTAAACAGGCCGGTTATGCGACACTGGCCACGGCTACAATCTCACTTGGTTTGCCAAGTCTTTTCACGCACAGCATATCTCCAAAGGTGCTTTATCACCTCATCTCATGTCTTACTGGGTCTACCTCTTCCACAGGTTCCCTCCGGTGTCACAACACTTCTTCACAGCTGTCCTCATCCATACACAATATATGACAATACCAGCACAGTCGTCTCTCTTGTGCACAATACCAGCACAGTCGTCTCTCTTGCGCACCAAATCTGATGCTTCTTATGTCTAACTTTTCTCTCAGGGCGTGTACACGCTGTAGTGTATGCACACTGGCATTACACATCCAGCTTCATTTTTTTCAAGCCTATGCATATCCTCAGCAGTTACAGTCCATGTTTCACTACTGCTTAGCATGGCTGTTTGCACACATGCATCATACAGTCTACCTTTCACTCTGAGTGAGAGGCCTTTGTTACCAGCAGAGGTAGGAGCTATCTGAACTTTGACCAGGCTATTCTTATTCTAACAGCTACATTCTCAGAGCATCCACCCCCGCTACCGACTTGGTCACCTAGGTAATGGAAGCTATGAACTACTTCTAGTTTTTCCCCTGGCATGTGATAGAATCTGTTTTCTATACATCTTTGATGTTTATTGCACCTGTACATCTGCCACACACAAAAACTATCTTCCCAGTTAAACTTACTTTGATATTGCTGCGCCTCTTATGTGTCCATAGCTTACACTAGGTGCATATTATATAGTTTCTACCTACACCTTTTCTACAGATTGAGCAGAGCCATCTACCTGATGGGGTTTGTGATTTGTCTGCTTTCCTACTTATTAAGACTTTGGTTTTTGCAACATTGACTCTAAAGCCCTTCGATTCTAGATGTTGCTTCCACATCTGAAACTTCTTTAGTTCTGGTAGTGACTCAGCTATTAGAGCAAGGTCATCAGTATAGAGGAGCTCCCAGGGGCATCCTGTCTTGAATTCTTCTGTTATTGCCTGGAATACTATGATGAATAAGAGGAGGTCGAGGACTGATCCTTGGTGAACCCATCCTTCTACTTGGAATTCTTCACTGTACTTGTTACCAAACCTCACCTTACTGACAGCATCCCTGTACATGGTTTGTACAGCTCTCACCAATCACACCCCTAGTTATATATGTGTGTATGTATAACAGGCTTCCTGCAGTTTCTGTCACCTAAATTTCCTCACAGGGCATTGATCAACCCTGAGCTAGAATAGCAATATTTAGCCAAGTTGGCATACTGTGGGATCAAACCTGAAACTATGTGCTTAAGAAGTAAACTTATCTAAAAGCATACAAAATTAGATTAAATATAGAAGGACCATCGAGCATCATCATTTCCAGCGTCGCCTTACTGGCACTTGTGCCGGTGGCACGTGAAAAAACATTCGAGTGAGGTCATTGCCAGTGCCGCTGGACTGGCTTCTGTGCAGGTGACATGTAAAAAATACCATTTGTAGCATGGCCGTTGGCAGTACCACCTGACTGGCCCTCGTGCTGGTGGCACATAAAAGCACCCACTACACTCTCAGAGTGGTTGGTGTTAGGAAGGGCATCCAGCTGTAGAAACTCTGCCAGATCAGATTGGAGCCTGGTGCAGCCATCTGGTTCGCCAGTCCTCAGTCAAATCGTCCAACTCATGCTAGCATGGAAAGCGGACGCTCATCATTTGCATAAGAGTTAGCTTACTAAATATTGCGTTCACCAATCTGGGGGAAAACCAATCATATATATGTAATATTATCTTATATTTTTGATTTTCCTGATAGATAAGATCTGGTTTAATTTTAGTGCTCTTTCCTTGTTTTTAGTGGCCAACGTTATTCTTTATGAAATGTCTGAAGCTAGTGGTTGGGAGGTAAGCTTCTTAATCACACAGCCATTCCTGTGCCTGTTTATATATCATCATCATCATGATCCTCTTAATGTCTTGTTGCCAACCTTCACTTGTATCCAAGCAATGAAATATTTCCCCATAACCAGAAGATTGGAAATGAATGACACTACTTGTATGGCATTAACCACCATTTTATAACTATCATGTGATGTCAAAACAAGGAGACACAATCACACACACACAATAGATGTTAAATGATGATGATGATGATGATATATGTGTGTTTGTGTGAATACACACACACACACACTGAACTTCTTTCAGTTTCTGTCTAATAAATTCACTCACAGGGTTTTGGTCAGCCCAGGGTTATTGTAGAAGACACTTGCCCATGGTGCCACACAGTGGGACTGAACCCGGAACCATGTGGTTGGGAGATGGACTTTGTTGAGGTAGATTTTCTACTGTCAGATGCCTTTCCTGTTGCTAATCCTCACCCATTTCCAAGCAAGGTAATATTTCCCCATAGCTGTGTGTGTGTGCATTTTTTTTTGTCAAATGTTTCTATAACAACAGTAATATTTTATCTGTATTTATATTCTTTCCACAGTGGGTTGGAGAAAAACAACATGAATTACAAGTGAACTCTATGCAGTTGTTATATTACCAGGCACCAATTTCAACATTGATGCTCCTTTTCATAATTCCATTCTTTGAACCAGTTTTCAGTTATTTATTACCACCTTGGAATCTGCATGCAGCAGTATGTATTTCCGTTTTATTTCTTAAACTTTATTTTTGAGCATAGCCCCGCTCATGCAAATATGAAGGAAAATGGATTTAAAATGATGATATATGTATATATATGTATATATATATATGCACAAGTAGAGACATCACTAAGGTGACTGAGGGTGCTAGTCAGCACCAGTATTGCTAGAATTAAGAGTCAGATCAACTCTTAGCAATGGGACAGCAAGCGAGACAGAACCATATCATTGATGATTTGGGATTTATATATCATCATCATCATCATTTAACGTCCGCTTTCCATGCTAGCATGGGTTGGACGGTTCGACTGGGGTCTGGGGAGCCCGAAGGCTGCACCAGGCCAGTCAGATCTGGCAGTGTTTCTACTGCTGGATGCCCTTCCTAACACCAACCACTCCGAGAGTGTAGTGGGTGATTTTATGTGCCACCGACACAGGTGCCAGACGAGGCTGGCGAACGGCCACGCTCAGATGGTGTTTTTTATGTGCCACCGACACAGGTGCCAGACGAGGATGGCGAACGGCCACGGTCGGATGGTGTTTTTATGTGCCACTGACACAGGTGCCAGACGAGGCTGGCGAACGGCCACGCTCGGATGGTGTTTTTATGTGCCACCGACCCAGGTGCCAGACAAGGCTAGCAGACGACCATGCTCGGATGGTGTTTTTTATGTGCCACCGACACAGGAGCCAGATGAGGCTGGCGATCGGCCACGATCGGATGGTGATTGTTACGTGCCCACAGCATGGAGGCCAGTCGGTGCGGCACTGGCTACGGCTACGTTTGGATGGTACCACAAAGATACAAATTCCATTGATGTTCATCTATTTTGATTTTGTTTAATTTTTTGATTTGATTTGATTTGATTTTCACTTGCCTCAACAGGTCTTCACAAGTGTCACAAGAAGGAAGGTATGCACAGGTGGACTTACTACGTCCCAGGTAGGGGCCACGGGTTATGGCCTGACTAGTCTTGCCGGGTCTTCTCACGCACAGCATACTTCCATAGGTCTCGGTCTCTAGTCATTTCCTTGGTGAGACCTAAAGTTCGAAGGTCGTGCTTCACCACTTCGTCCCAGGTTTTCCTGGGTCTACCTCTTCCACAGGTTCCCTCAACTGCTAGGGTGTAGCACTTTTGCACACAACTATCTTCAGCCATTCTCGTCATATGACCATACCAGCGCAGCCGTCTCTCTTGCACACCACAACTGACGCTTCTTAGGTTCAACTTTTCTCTCAAGGTACTTACACTCTGACGATTATGAATACTGACATTACACATCCATCGGAGCATACTGGCTTCATTTCTTGCGAGCTTACGCATATCCTCAGCAGTCACGGCCCATGTTTCACTACCATGTAGCATGGCTGTACGTACACATGCATCATACAGTCTGCCTTTTACTCTGAGCGAGAGGCCTTTTGTCACCAGCAGGGGTAAGAGCTCTCTAAACTTTGCCCAGGCTATTCTTACTCTAGCCGTTACACTTTCAGCACACCCACACCCACTACTGACTTGGTCTCCTAGGTAGCGGAAGCTATCAACTACTTCTAGTTTGTCTCCCTGGAACGTGGTAGAAGTTGGTCTCTGCACGTTTCCAGAGTTTATTTCTCCTGAGCATCTGCCACATACGAAAACTATCTTCCCAGTTAGCCTACCTTTGACATTGCTGCACCTCTTATGTGTCCATAGCTTACACTTGGTGCACCTTATAGAGTTTCTACCTACACCTTTTTTACAGATCGAGCAGGGCCATCTACCTGAAGTCGTTTGTGGTTGGTCCACCTTCCTACTAATTAGGACTTTGGTTTTGGCTAGGTTGATTCTAAGGCCCTTCGATTCTAATCCTTGTTTCCACACCTGAAACTTCTCCTCCAGTTCTGATAGTGACTCAGCAATTAGAGCAAGGTCATCAGCATAGAGGAGCTCCCAGGGGCATCCTGTCTTGAATTCTTCCATTATTGCCTGGAGGACTATGATAAATAGGAGGGGGCTGAGGACTGAACCTTGGTGGACCCCAACCTCTACCCGGAATTCTTCACTGTACTCGTTGCCTACCCTCACCTTACTAGCAGCGTCTCTGTACATGGCACGCACAGCTCTCACTAACCATTCATCTATCCCTAGTTTCCTCATTGACCACCAGATAAGGGATCGGGGGACCCTGTCAAAGGCTTTCTCCAAGTCAACAAAAGCCAGGTACAAGGGCTTACCTTTGGCTAGGTATTTCTCCTGCAGCTGTCTTACCAGGAATATAGCATCAGTGGTACTTTTCCCTGGCACGAACCCAAACTGAATATCATCTAAGCTTACTCTCTCTCTAATTAATTGGGCTATAACCCTCTCCGTAACCTTCATTACCTGATCCAACAGCTTGATGCCCCTGTAGTTATTTGTATCTAGGGCATCACCTTTACCTTTGTAGCAGTTGACTATTATGCTGCTACACCAGTCATTGGGTATGACTCCTTCGTGTATCACCTGGTTAACTATACGGGTGACTATGCTATAGCCGACACTACCAGATATTTTGAGCATCTCTGCAGTAATTCCTGATGGGCCTGGGGCTTTCCCTGTCTTCATGCTTCTAATTGCCTTAGCTACCACGGAACTATCAACTCGGATAGCTGGTCCCTCTGTTGGGTCAACATTCGGCAGACTCTCTTTATCCCATTCATTTTCCTCATTCAGCAACCTTTCATAGTGGCGTCTCCAAGCCTCTCTCTTTGCATCCTCATTTAGCGCAAGTGAACCGTCATCCTTGCAAACACATTTCTCTCCTACCACATCACGATTCTCTCTCACACACTGTCTTGCAACACGAAATGCCTCAAGTCTTTCATCCTCACGGCGCAGGACATTGGCAAATTTTCTCTTATCTGCTTCCCCTCTGGCTAGATAGACCTGTCTCCTAGCTTCCCTTCTGGCAGTCTGATACACTTCCCTGCTACCCTCGTTCTTCCAAGCCTTCCAAGCCTGTTTCTTTTGTCTAATAGCCCAGTCAACAATATTGTTCCACCACCACGTTATTTTGGGTCTTATGCACATACACAAACACTTTTTCCATATTTTCAGGTTCAGACAGAAGTCATTGAGGTAGATTTTCTTTCAGATGCTTAGAAGACTTGCTAGAAGTGGTTGACAACATCTGCTACCTTAATGACCTAATAGTTAGGAGCTGAGTGTTGGGACAGTGTAGGAACTAGGATAATGGCATAGTGAAAAAAGTTGAGGGAGCTGTTATTTTCTGTTGGCAACAAAAGAATCCTCTCTAGAAGTGAATAGCAGATTGTATGATGTTTTATACAAAGGCTGGGAAAAAACAAGTTATGTTCTACTAGAAGAATTGGCTGTTGTGTGCAAGAGAGATAACTGCACTGATATAGACACATGCACATGAGGGATGGCTGCAGAATTGCTGAGTAAACCAAGTAGAAAGAACTTGAGAGAGGAACAAATGTTGAAAGCTAACTTTAGATGTTGAATTTCACAAAGGTGTAAGGTACCTTGCTAGAGAAGACTGATCCAGTCCATGCAAGCATGGAAAAAAGAGGTGAAATGATAAGGATTGAGTGCTGTGTCTACTATCTTTTATAACTAGAGCTTTCCATTAGCAAAGCATTGTACCTTTTAAGCAAAACCTGAAGCTGTTTCCTTATTCTACAAAAGAATAAATAGCAGTAAAATAGCAGTTTTAAGTAGAAACTGAGATGCAGTTATAATCAGACAAAGATTAAAGATTGCAATGACAGGGATTCATTGCTTATGTAAATGGATTTTACCATACTGGCTAAGACACCATTAATTGTTTTTGTAATATTGTGATATATAGGAAACAAATAATTGTTAGAACTTATATTTCTTTAAAATGTTATACAATTGTTATCATGTGTGCACCCTTTGGTGATTAAATATATGCTTCTTTATAGATTACCATAATCTCAGTAGAAAGCCAGTCTTGGATACTTTGCTTGTGAAATCTACAAGCACTCTTTTGGGCTTAACCTCAAAATTATTTTAGAGGAAGTTTGTATTTTCTTTTACAACATTCGTTTACATTATGTTGTCTTACACAATATTCTTTTCTATTTTCAGGGGATTGTTACATTGTCTAGTATTGTAGCATTTTTAATCAATTTGACTATTTATTGGATCATTGGCAACACATCACCTGTTACGTATCCTTCACTTTGACTTGTTTACTTGATCTTGACATTTTCATACAAATTATTTTTCTTTTTTTTTTGTGCTGGTTTTTTTTTAGCTGAGTTTGTTTCTGTGCAGCTCTTTGCTACTTGTTGCAGTTCTTCATATGGCACACACAGCAACAGAGAAAACTGCCAGTCTTTGTTGTGAATGTTATGGTTTTTACATGTAATAAAGTGCTTCTGTGATTTATAGGAAATTAATTCAAATTCTGCAAATGCCAACTTAGCATTTCATCCTTCGATGTTTGAGGGGAGAAAAAATTAAACATATAATGTGATTGATTTAATCAACTGCATCACTTTCAATAACTGAGTGAATACCAAATAAAGTGTGTCTGTCCTTTTATATTCTGAGTTCATATCCAGTAGGAGATGGACTTTGCCTTTCATTTTTCTTGGTGGTTCAATAACATCAAGCAAGAACCAACTGGTGTTGGTAATGCCTCCAGTCTAATTTGGCATGGTTTCTATGGCTGGATGCCCTTCCTAATGCCAACCATTTTACAGTGTGTGCTGGGTACTTTTACATGGCACTGCACTGGCACTTTTATGTGGTGCCACACAAGTGCTTTTACATAGCACCACACAGGCACTTTTACATAGCATTGCATGGGCACCACCCTGGTGCTTTTATGTGACCCTGCACGAGTGCTTTACACCACCATTCTAATTTCAAATACCTCTGAAATTTATTTTGTTTATTGTTCTTCTGGATAAATAGCAATAAGAGTAGGTGATGTCAGTATTGATTGGTAAAACATCAGATGTAATATCTTTCAATATTTAGTTTCTGCTATTTACATTGTGAGTTCAAATCATGTTGGGATCGATTTTACCTCTCAGCCATCCAATGTTGATTTATTGACTAAAACTTCCTTCAAAATTCATTGCCATGTGCCAGTGGAAGAAATTATCATTATCATTACCATCATCATCATTAATTATTATTATTATTACTTCATAGTTACCAAAAAGTGAGAATAGGGTAAGAGTCAAGTACAGATGAATATAGGACAAACTACAATGTGATTTAGATGGGATCAACTTGTTATCCTTCTATAACTAACTTCACAATCTCAAAGGATTCACCTTGCAAACAATTTCAGATGTGTTATCTACCAACATACCATTTGGTTTAACATTTCCATCTGGTCCTCGGATGTCTTTTACAAACTCCCATTCACATTTTTCCCTGAGATGCTTGGGTTATAGTAGTCAGCTACATTAATCCCATCTGTCTCACTTGGCTTACAAAAATCATGACCCCCATTCTTCTAACATATTGAAAATGAAAAATTGTATGACATTCTTTTAATACTATTTAAAGCAATTTCATTAATGATGGCAGTAGTTTTTCCCTTCCACATTTCTAAAAACCAGTAAAATTTTAAACTTTGTATATTGTTCTATTTTTGCAAATTTTTCTTTTTCTTTTCTTAACTGACCTTCAGCTATAATATGGTGGGCCACCTGAAATTCTGTCTGATTCTTTTTGGTGCTTATCTGTTCTTTAATGAATCATTACATTTTCTTCAACTCTTGGGAATTTTAATCACTCTTTCTGGTAAGTTTAGAATACTTTGTCACAATTTTTTGTTGAAAACAAATTTTTTATGGATTTTATTTGTTGCTGTATTCATACATACATGCATGTACGTATGGAGATAATAAAAAAATAACTGAAGCCAGTACAGTAACAATCTTACAGTAACAGTAAGATTGATTGTTGTCTTGTCCTAATGTGAAAAATTATTTTTATCATTAGGATGGTGGGTAGTAGAAATGGAAATGTGCTAAACTTGTGGTTTTTGTTTGAGTTCAAATCCTACTAAGGCTGACTTTGCCTTTTATCCCACTGGCTTGATGATTAAATACCAAATACATCAACATACATGTATATATGTAGTGTATATAAGTAATCAGCTCTGAGAAATCACCATTTTAATGTTAATGTTTAAAATGTTTGTTGTTAACATCTCCAGATTTTCAAAACCAGACCCCATAAAGGTGGGGTGGAGTGGAATTCTGAGATTTAAAAAGCTCAACAGATGAGTGGAATTGTGTCAGTGATCAGGTCATAGATGTTTGATGAAAATTTTAACACCACAAAATTTAGCTAAAAGTGAATATGATAGTGTTTGTGAGTTATGTGGATTAAAATGGCTCTCTCAATATAATTGCTATCTATGAAATAGTTAAATATTTCTGCAAATTCTGATACTTTGGTATGACTTATTAGGTAGATGTTTTTAGAGCAGGATGATCTTAACCAGTAAGAGTCGAGTCAGTTTTTTAGCTTTAAAGATTGAAAAAAAAAAGGAAAGTGTCTTCTTAAAAGTACAATAAATTGACCCTTCACTAATGTGTTATTGTGGTCTGCAACCTGTGCCAATAATAAGAAATTTTAAGTGTTTTTAATTGAAAACTTGGAAAGATTGCTAACTATCGGTTTTATTACTAATGCATAGTTCTTTTAATGTAATTTCTTTCTTTCTTTCAGGTATTATTCTTTACACGCACATAAAGATGGCAGATCAAAAGACAAAGAATACATTACCACTACAGACAAATGTCAGTGAAAAAGACCCTAACTCTGTCATTTCATAGCATATTCCATCAACCCTGTACAGTAAGATTTTGTTGTGTGTACACCATTTGAATATGTTAATTGTCTCTTTGTCAGGTTCTATTTTAGGCAGCATTCAGGAGAAACTATGGAAAAACAATCTCTTTCTCAGCTATATTTTCTAACTTTACTATTTTCTTATTATTATTAAATAAGTCTTCAGTAGTTGTTCTTGAATAAGCCCATAGCTTGGAAGTAGTTAATCACACATAAATCCTAGTCTTGGTATGTGCTGAAAATCAATGTTTGGTCAGGATTATAGTTATGACCATTTTGTCCTGTTGCACTTGAGAACTTCAGAGAATTGTCGCTAATTTTAAAAATGGTAGGATGTTTGTTGAGGAAGTATTTGCTGGCTCATTAATTTTACAGTCTTGCTAGATTATTAAAGTTACTTAATACTCTTTGCTTTTTTGACTTTTAAACCCATTAAGTTGAGACTACACTAAGAGGTTTGGCACTTACTTATTTTATAAAAATTCTGGTATGAGAATTACATTAGCTACAAGTTCCTAATGGAACTCAATCTTGAATACCAATCTTGTTGCTTAAAGGACTGACATTGGGAGGATTTCAAAAGCAGATCATTTTCTCACTGAATTTCGACCTAGTACTTTTGGTTTCACAATCCATTCAGCTTCACCTAATTTCCTTGCTGCCCATCAGAACATTCAAACATGTCAAAGAGAGAGGAACTCAACCTCCTAGAAATAGCAACCAAATAGCAACCTCAAATTACACCCTTTTACTTAAAAAATAGGGAGGATATAGATAATTTAGTCCTAGATATCCCTAAAAACAAGATGGATACAGCTGGAATCATAGGTTTGCTTGAACAGGTCTAACCTGGAGATAAACAGTTACAATGATGTTAAAGGCTTTTCTCAAGCATTCTTTTATGTTTTTTAAAAATCATATCACAAAAAAAAAAAACCCTGTGATTATCTCCCTGAAAAATAACATCAGTGGTTCTCTTTGGTGCATGGGGTGCAATGATTGAAGTGGAGGGTGGGGACAGACAAATTGCTGATCAGAATTAAGATTGTTTTGAGCTTTTTTCAACACCTTACTAAAGAAAGAGAATTATATAGATGCAATCTATTTTGTTTTCTCATTAGATAATGGTGGTGTGGCAGGGGTGGGGGTTGGTCAAAAAAATTGATGAGGATGGAATCTAGTTTGAGAGTCATTAACAGACAATTTCATATGCTAATGCAAATCTATTTCTTTATCCAACATCTTTCTTATACTAAATTTATCCTGACTCTATTAGATTTATGACTTGAATTCCAATTTTGAATGAATTTTGTGCATCTTGCTTATTTTTCTAGCACTGATTGATGACATAGTCTTTGGTCAACCTTGATTAAGCTGTGATGCTAGTCATTGAGAAAAACAGCAACTTTTAAGCACTATCTGTGTTAGTAAACAAGTAATTTTTTGCAATACTAACCCAACTGTGTGCTTTTGATGTCTTAGTAGTTCTAAGTAAATCAAGCAGTAACAGTTGTGAGAACCACTAAAAGTGAAACACGGTTAAATGCAAAATAGGAAGTCTATGACATTCATGCATAATACATATTTGACCCATTATATATGTCTCCATTTTACACAAAGTTATTTTCAATCTTATCATAATATTTATATTTATATTTTACTGTTAATTTTTGCATCCCCCAACCACTCAACTTATAATGAAAATTGCACCATTATGTTTTGAAAATCAGCCACATTCTCAAATTTAAATGCTTATTTGTTGAGTTAAATTATATTATATCATGTTATATCATCTGTCCTATCATGATTTTAAAATTCAGTATTCATGGCAAAACTGTCTGATGAATGGGAATGTGAAGTGCTGAGTAACAGTTTTGTGAAGATTCTGCAGCTTTTAATAAAAGTATGTATATATATATATATATATATATATATATATATAGCATTCAGAAACACTAGAATCATTGTACATTACTTTATATAAATCAGGCACTAAATTAAAAAAACATTTTTTTATTATTTATGTCTTATTATATAGCTAACAGTAAAAATAAAAATTAAGCATTTATTATTTTCTGTTTTGTTTTTAGCCCATGAAAAACTGATATCAAAGCCCTTAAAATATCTGTGTTAACTAGTTTGCTTAGCTGGTGGAGGTAAACACAGTAATTTACAACTACATACACAAGAATATAGGAACTATTAAAAATGGCGACTTTTTCAAGGAAGTAAATTTGGTGGACTCAAACTTAAGCCTGTGATTTTTTTCAATGAGACACCTCAATTTCCACATTAAAATTAACTCTTTCTAACAATACTTTAACTAATCCATGAAATACATTTTTATTAATCAAATACTTCCAAAAGCATTTACTCATATTAAAATATGTCAGTCCAGAAGTGGTTATATGTGACGGCACATGGCTCAGTGGTTAGAGCATCAAGCTCACGATCATGAGGTAATGAGTTTGATTCCTGGACTGAGCTGTGTGTTGTGTTCTTGAGCAAGACACTTTACTCAACTGTAGAAATGGCTTGTGATGTCACTGGTACCAAGTTGTACTGGCTTTTGACTTTCCATTGGATAACATTGGCGGTATGAGGAGGGGAGGCTGGTATGCATGGACTACAGCTGGTCTTCCATAAACAACCTTGCCCAGACTTGCACCTTGGAGGGGAACATCTAGGTGCAATCCCATGGTCATTCATAACCAAAAAGGGTCTTGAAAGTGTAAAATAGCATGTCATGTCTATACTCTGCAGGTTTCTTTAGCATCGAGTGAGTAATCTTTCTTTAACTAAGACGATACTTGAACAAATACTATTGACATGGTAATTGTGAATTCAATAACCCTAAGAGATAGTTGGAATTTTCCTTTTTATATATTTTTTTGAGTTAGACTAGGAAGGAGGGGCAGGGCCTGTTATCTTTATCTTTATAGGCCCTCCCAGACAAATGAGACTGATGCAGCTGATTTTCAGTTTGAACATCTGCAAGAAAAATGTGGATGAGTAAAGAATTCCTGAAAGGAAAATTGCAAAGCATTTTGTGTGGTATTCAGGTGAAAAGGGTTTCGTGGTATGTAGAGCTCATAGAACCCATGCCTCACAAAAGTTTTCATATCAGAATTCAAACTCAACACAGCAAGCTAGTGAAGAACACATCCATTTTACTGTGTTCCCATAGCTCTATGCGGTACATTGTATACTCTTTTCTCTTTTACTTGTTTCAGTCATTTGACTGCGACCATGCTGGTGCACCGCCTTTAGTCGAGCAAATCGACCCCAGGACTTATTCTTTGTAAGCCCAGTACTTATTCTATCGGTCTCTTTTGCCGAACCGCTAAGTGACGGGGACGTAAACACACCAGCATCGGTTGTCAAGCAATGCTAGGGGGACAAACACAGACACACAAACACATATACACACACATATATATATATATACACGACAGGCTTCTTTCAGTTTCCGTCTACCAAATCCACTCACAAGGCATTGGTCGGCCCGGGGCTATAGCAGAAGACACTTGCCCAAGATGCCACGCAGTGGGACTGAACCCGGAACCATGTGGTTGGTTAGCAAGCTACTTACCACACAGCCACTCCTGTGATATGCTACCAATTTACAGCGTAATTGATTGAGACATTGAGATTTAATACTTTTATCAAAGATACAGAGATCTGTAGTATACAAGGAGCCAACTTCCAGTTCAGTCAAGAGACCGTTTTTTTTTTCTTTTGTAACTATTATCCACTTAGACACTATGTAACTGTTATAAATTATAAATATCTGCAGGTATATTTTATCTTTTACTTGTTTCAGTCATTAGACTGCGGTCATGCTGGGGCACCATCTTGAAGAATTTTTTAGTCAAATGAATCAACCCCAGTATTATTTTTTTAAAGCCTGGTACTTATTCTATTGGTCTGTTTTGCCAAATCACTAAGTTACTGGGATGTAAATGTGCCAACACCAGTTTTCAAGCAGAGAGAGGAGGTGGGGCAAACACAATGGGTTACTTTAAGTTTCTGCTTATCAAATCCATTCACAAGGCCCAAGGCTATAGCAGAAGACACCCAAGGTGCCATGAATTGGGACTGAACCTGGAATCATGGTTGGGAAGTAAACTTCTCACCACACAGCCATGCCAAACAACAAAATACAATTGCGACACATTATTTGAATTAAAGAAAAGTCTTTGAGAAAATGGACATTGTAAATAAGTATGAATTATTTGCTTTAAGGTGCAGACAGTAGAGAACTGAATATGGTATTTACACCAGAGCCTCACTGTTCTGAATTCAATTCTCACAAGAATCAGTTTGTAATAATTGTCTGTCAGGTCAGATGTGGGGAATGTGCCATTGCAATATGTTGCTGTAGTTGTCATCGGTTGGTATATTCTTGGATCCTCCTTGGTGCCTGTCAAGCAGAGTCTCACTCAGTCTGCATCTGCACAATTAACAACACATTTTTACTTTGTAAAACTGGCCATATCAAAAGGTATTAATTTTAAATTGTAATTGCTGTGCAATTGACCAATTATTTTTTTTTGTAACCTAGCAATTTGGAAATTGGCTTTTATTGATTAAAAGGTATGGAAGGATTTATGTTCTGTATGTTGATGAGAAACTTGCTTAAACAACTTTTCTTAAAATCTTTTAGCCTCATGAATTTTTTCCCAAGTATGCAGATGTAAATTAACATAACTAACAAATCTATAACTTCTTGTATCACAAGGAATATCACAATCACACTTTTGTAGCTTATGTCTTCAATGCTATACCATACAGTATTAAGTGTTGACATTTTTATCTAGGCATTTTTTGACAATTGTGACCCTTTTCATTGCTCTATTCTTCTATTGCCTGTAACATTTAAAATTTTTCTTACATAAGACAAAAATTATTAGCTGAGTTCTTGAGGATTGGAAAATATTTTTCACTTAAATGTTTCATAAGGTGATGCTCTGTTTAATATAATAGTTTTCATTTTGGTAAATTTGTTTCATCAATACACAAGGATTTTTATATGTAACTTCAAGGATTAAAATTAAATTTCCAATTTTGTTTTTGCCTCATGAAGAAAAATATTTAATTTCCTCACAAATGCAGTTAATAGATATAAGGAATTATAAATTCAAAAGACATGTGCTGCAATTAAGCAAGTGATCTGAACATTATTTTGATTGCTGAATTAGATATAGAATTCCTAAAAATAAATAATTTTCTGTTTGATAATATTTCTCAATGTAATTTTATGAAAGATTTGCTTACTTTTCTCATTTAATTCAGTAACTAAACCTTGTTATTTTGATACCAAAGTGGGATTGTTTTTTCTGCATTTTTATTTATTTTCTTTTATGATCAGTATTGATGGAATGATTTTTGGTGTATTTTATCTAATTGTCTTACAGAGAAAGCATGCTCTTCTCCATGTGATACTACTTTTTTTTTTACATTTATTTTTATCCTTTATAAGTTTATAAAAATAATCATTAAGAATCACCTCTTATAATGAGGTGGTGCTGTTAAGAGATGATTTTACAATCTTATTAACAAAAGGGTAACATGAAAATTTCTCTGCTTCATATGTGTACAGAATTGTAAGCCCTGTTACAAGCATTCATTACGTACAGTAAAAAAACAAAAAGAGCTGACTTCTTTGTTGACACCCACTTCTGAAAATGTTCAAATCATCACCATGATGTGCCTTCATTGTAACTATTTTCCATTTTTAAACTTTGTTTGCACTTAACTCTGCTTCTCATTATTTGCACATTTTCTCTCTAAATAAGCCTATTACAATTAATTGACTCAAGAAGTAGGTGCCTAAATGCATACAAAGCCAACCATCCACATACATACATAAATCAAAAAAAAAATGTATATATAAGCACACGAATTATTTTATACAATTTACAAGCCTTAAATCTATATAAAATACTAAGATTAATTCAATCAACTTTTCCCATCTCCTGTAGATATTTTCCTTGCATGCCTAGTCAAAGGATTGTAAAAAAAAAGCAAGGCAATTACTATAAAACAAAGCTGGCTTTCTCCTACTTTAGAAATAAAGTGTCATGTGTCTATTGTAATAGAACAAATTGAAAATGAGTGGGATACAGAAATGAGTATTGAAGAAACATTTCTTTGTTTGGTTTGGGACAATCTGATACAATTACAAACACAAGTCCTTTCTGTCTCATTATTATGGCCTTTTGTGATATAGTCTATATTGATTTAAAGTCCATATAATCAGTTTTTGTTTTTTATGATTATCAAAAATGGCCACCATGAAGTATAGTTGTCTTTGTTTTTAAAATATCAACTTCAATGTGTTAGCTTTGTATGATTTTAGTTGTCTACATTCTTGTAGCACTTTTATTCTTTCACATATATTCCTGGAATACACTCACTCTCTCAAGCCCCTTATTTTCAACACACCAATCTCATTCATCCCATTTACTTAGTTTTCTCACTCCCATCCCAAAGTTTTCTTTATTTCTTCTGTTATAAATTATGCTAACTGAAAACAAAATTCATTAGTATTAAACATTGCCTTATATTCTAGGACTGGTTTCACTCTTCTGGAATGAGGCATCACTTTCAAGACTTCTAATTGATTATATTGATTTAGTACTTTATTAGCTATTCCATATATCAACTAGACCCATGAAGCAGAAAAGCTCTTCATAAGAACTTCTCACTACAATAAAATATACACTATGGAACTGTATATTGAGTCCTCATTTGAACTATGGACTTCCCAGATCTATACTGGCCATATTCCCATAATTAGAGAGTGATAACATAAACTAATTTTAGCTTAAAAGAACATAACTCTAATAACTGAATGCCATAGGGTAATTTTTGTACTATGATTTATCAGCATCCCTTCTGTGCAGTCTTTGTCTATCAAATTTTTACCTCAAAAGCTAGAGTAGAAGACACATGCTCAAGATACCATACAGTGGGATTGAATTTGGAACCATATGGTTGTGAAGTGAATTTCTTAACCACATGGCTATGCCTGTATTAATTTTCTTTTTTGTTTTGTTTCATTTTTTTTCTTTCAGCGGTTGAATACATATTTCTGAGAACAGTAACCTAATGAACGTGGAAGCAAACTTTTAAATATAATCATCATTGAACATATATCTTTGTATTTTTATTTTATGGTGATCATAGATCCAAAACCTAATTCAACTGCTGAATATATATCAAATGTATTGAAATTTTCTTTGAAAATATAATATCGATGCCTTCATTCTTGTTTTGTATTTATTGGGCAAACACTTGAACTGGACGACATATTGCATGCATGGGACAATATATTACAATTTCCTTTAGAATAAATTATTAAAAATCAAAGGCATAAATTATTGATTCAGCTGCATTTCATCGACAAAGTTCCTTACATACCCGGGCTATGCTGCTAGTATATATATATATATATATATGTGTGTGTGTGTGTGCGTCTGTATACATCTGTACAGATGTGTATATATATATAGATGTACATGTATAGTATAGTAGATGTGTGTGTGTATATTCATTTCCGGCTAAACCTGTTGCTTATTGATCTTTTTACACAGCTTACATGATATACAACAGTCATATAGAAAAGATCAAGATCAGCACCTTATACACACAACAAGCTTCCATCAACTAATGACTAAAATCTGAGAGTTAAGCCCCTATTAGGGAGTCTTAGAATCCTCGTGAGAAGCGGAAACTTTGGGAATACTTCTCAATTTATGTCAACTACCTGTGGTTGAAATTTCATTAACATCAGAAATTTATGACTTTTCATTTCATGGGAACCAAGTTTCTTACCACACAGCCACACCTTGACCTATATATATATGTGTGTGTTTATATACATGTATAAATATATGTATGCATGTATATGTGTACATATTACATACATATATACGAACACATATACATACATACATAAACAAATCTATATATACGTGTGTATATATATATATATATATATATATATATATATATATACACACACACATCTACTATACTATACATGTACATCTATATATATATACACATCTGTACAGATGTATAGACGCACACACACACACACACATATATATATATACTAGCAGCATAGCCCGGGTATGTAAGGAACTTTGTCGATAGGCAATGCCCTTTACCTTTTTACCCTTTTTTTGTACTCATTGAATCGTTATTTTGTAAAATGAAGCCTAAAAGGCATTAAGGCACCATTCCCTTGCATGCATGAAGAAAATCTATGACAGTCAAAGTGCATTTTCTGGTTTTGTTTAGCACACCCAACCCAGTTCTGCGAGATCAGTGTCACGACGGGAACGCATGGGTTGGGAGTTTGACAGGCAGAGGTGATATGGTTGCACATGCCGGCCCTTTTGACCCCCCCCCCCCACAACACAAGTTAGGTTCGGACCACAGCTAAGCCCTACCTAATCCTAACTTAAGTCTAGCGAAAGGGGGCTCGGGAGCCTCCAGTAGGCAACGACTAATCCCTCTAGGGAACGAAGGCGCATGTGTAGGTTGCAATGTCTTCTCTTCACTCCAATACTTCTGTGTATACAACGTTTCTAGCTGTCCCTTTGGGCGAAAACATGAAAACATCATTGCGCCTCCCAACGCGTGAACAGCCCACGTAGAGTTGACCATGGGCGAAGCACTGTTCGCCCAAATGTAACCCAGCGACTTGTAGCATTTGGCCTTGGGATTTATTGATGGACATTGTGAAGCAGAGTTTAACAGGAAACTGAGAACGCCTGAAATGGATTGGTAGGTCAGCGCCCGACGGTTGAAGGTGCATGACATCATCTCCCTTCCCACAACCGGTAAGTATTGTGGCCATTATTAAATGTGGTGCCAAATGTTTCACAACCAGATGTGTGCCGTTGCACTGTTTAGGTGGAACCAAATTCCTGATGAGCATAATAGGCGCGCAGACTTTTAACTTCAGGATGTGTGGCGGTTCAAGTGAATTCAGGAATTCAACAGGATAATCGGCAAGCTTGGCAGGGTCTGCTGTATATATATATGTGTGTGTATGCAAAACGTATATACGCAGATACATACGTTCATATTATAAAATACATGTAAGTGGCAACATATAGTAAATAAACACAAAATAATAGATATACACACACAGATGACATATAAGATCCATACCCAGATATGCACACATGGTTGTAGACATGTAGTACACCAAGAAGTTCTATATATGCATACATGTTTGCATATATCAGCAGTAAAATATATTTAATTATCAGATTTGTAGACGTGGACATCACCAGGAATAGCTTCAAGTAGCTGACGGTTGTATTTTTGGGTGCGAGAATAGCTCTGCCTGCCAGCCATTTTAGGTCGCGTAAATTGTTTTGTAGGTTGTGGAAGACAGCGTCCCGGAAGCTAGCAGGGGTGTCGACAGTGGTGCAAAGCGAGTCCAATTGAACGCAGCCGGCATCCTATTTTCACCGAGCGATAAAAGGTCTCTGGAGAATGCAGCGGATCCGCTGTCACCAATCAACTGCGTGTGAATGTTAGTTTGGAGGTGCAAGGGCCGCACATGTGCCCAAAGAGCTAACGACTTAAGGCACGCATGCACGGGTTCCTTTAGGAATAACAGGTAGAGTCTGCCTGAAGTCTCCTGAAAAAAGTAACGTCAATCCTCCCATGGGGGCCGTAGAGTCTCTGATGTCTTGCAGGGACCAGTCCAGTGCCTCAAGGGCGCCTTTGTGTGCCATAGTGCACTCGTCCCATGTTCTGAGTTCTTGGCGATGTTGCAGATCGGACTTTGCCAGATCGAGCGGGAGTCTGAAGGCAGAGTGGGCAGTTCTGCAACCCAGAAGCAATGTGGCCGCAATACCAGAGGAAACTACAGCCAGGGCAATGTCCGTGTTGCATCTGACCTCCGCCAGAATTAGTTTCGTGACGAAGGTTTTGCCAGTGCCGCCAGGTGCGTCATGGAAGTAAATCCCCCTACGTTGCTGGTCGTTAGTTTGACATTTAATGCAAACTTGATGTCCAACATCGGTGTAGGGAAAATTCATGGGAACTTTCAAAAAATATATCAGAAAAATCGGTTTGCTATGTGTGCCATATATGATGTAATTAACCGATTTTTTCTAGTAATAACGTATCCTATTGGAATCAAAAGGGACATGATGCTCACTGTGAATTTCAAAAAAATTCCTGCCAATTTGTTAAAGATATTGTCGAAAATATGTCATCTTGAATTTGAATGCGATTTCCCAAAATGACATGATTTTATCGATTTTTTTCTGATGGTAAGGTATTGCATGGAAAACTAACAACAGAATTAAGTTCCTTAGGGTAACACTAAGCTTCACCATGAGTTTGGTGAAAATTGATTGCAAGTTGCGAAAACTACAACAGAAAATGTGTTGCATATGAAAAGCTTAGATTCTCGACCCCATGTCGAA
This sequence comes from Octopus sinensis, assembly GCF_006345805.1. Lineage (NCBI taxonomy): Eukaryota > Metazoa > Mollusca > Cephalopoda > Octopoda > Octopodidae > Octopus > Octopus sinensis. The sequence goes on along the minus strand of NC_043007.1, from coordinate 60,693,104 downwards.
TTTATCGATTTTTTTCAGAACTGGGGGAACTTTTCAAAATTTTCACTGCGTTAGTTTTGAATTATGACATTGGGCTATGTGTGTGTCAAGTTTCATCAGAATCGGTTGAAAGCCATGGTCAGGGTGAGGGTACAACCTGACAGATACACAGACAGACAAACTGTCTTTTATATATAGAAAGATATATGTATGTATGCCTGTATATATGTGAGATTTTAGTATTAATAATGAAACTATTGAAGTGAAGGTATCTGACATTACAAGAGAAAGATGTTATTGTTTCACTTTTGACACGTAATACTGAAATAGTGGAAGAGATTAGCGATCTCTCTGGGCACGCATTAGGCAAGAATATTTTTTTGCCCATCACACTACATAGACCCTAAGTAAAACATGTAAAATTTGAATGAAATCAGTTGGGTAGTTCTCAAGTTTTAGGGATTCACACAGACACACAATCTCATCTTTATATATATATATTGATTCAAAGGTTGACTTTGCATTTCATCCTTTTGTGGTTGACATAACCAACATACCCAGCTCCTCAAACTGCTGGCCATGGGCCAAAATTTGAAACCAATATCAAGATGTCTACATACAATACAAACTATTGCTGTCTTTAAAATTAAGTTGCTATATTCAGTTACAAATACAACAAAAATTTCAAAATATTTTAAAATATAAGGAACAAGTATTGAATAATTTCAAAGAATTTCTTTAATTAAACCATTGTCATCAGTCTGGTGACTCATATTTTGTAAGAGTACTTTCATTCTTTCTCACAATAAGCATCACACCTGTGATACCAAATATCAACGCTCACAAGACAAAATGAACCACTGCAGTCAGTTTTCCAACCAAAGATTCAATACTAAAATCATGTGATGGAATGAGCATAAAAATACTAAACTCAAGTGATAAAATGAATATAAAAATGAAATATTATTTCTGTGATTCCTCAACCAGATCTTTTACTTCACATGGGTTATTTTCATCTTGTCCTATATGACCAGCACTTTTCAGTTGCTCATACAACAACGTTTTCTGTTTTACCTGATATGTTATTGTTCTGTCCAAATAGTAAGTACTTTTAAGTTGAATATTTTGAATAATATCACTAAGAAGGTGAGCTGCATGAACAGTTTTCCCAGGACAGTCCAGTTTGATGTTGTTTATATGCACATGGAAATGAGGATAAGATGGTTTGTAATGACAGTACATATATAGTTTATATGCTGGCACACCATATTTCTTTTCAATGATTATCTGGAAGAAAAAAACAGAAAAAATAAGCACAAGTATAGCTGTGTAAAAAATTTTGCTTGAAAATACATGGTTTGGGGTTCAGTCCCCACAGTGTGGCATCTTGGGCAAATGACTTTTATTATAGCCCCAGGCCAATCAATGCTTTGTGAGTAAATTTGGTAGAGGGAAACTGTGTGGAAGCCCACTGTGTGTGTGTGTGTGTGTGTGTGTGTAATCGTCCAACCCATGTTGGCATGGAAAGTGGATATTAGACGATGATGATGATATATACAAGTGTAAAAAATGGAATTTAGATTTGTCCTTTAATTTGGAGGTTGCCAAAAAAGATTTCTAATATTGATTCTTCATATTTTGCTGGTAGTTTACAGGCGTAAATTTGCGAATCTGAAAATAATACTTGTATATGGTGTGTTGTGAATTTATGGAAAGAAATCCCATAAAACTCAACAATTTAGTTAACAATGGAGAAGAGAAGGTGTTAAAATATATAAGAGAATTTTAATTCATGGAGATGATCATTTCGTACAGAGATATAAAAATAATGCAAATTCATGGTTGAACTGAATTAAATAACATCGCCTTACTGGCACCTGTGCTGGTGGCATGTGTAAAAGGATTCGAGCAAGGTCGTTGCCAGTACTGCCTGACTGGCCCCCGTGCTGGTGGCACGTAGAAAGCACCCACTACACTCTCGGAGTGGTTGGCGTTAAGGGCATCCAGCTGTAGAAACTCTGCCAAATCAAGATTAGAGCCTGGTGCAGCCATCTGGTTCGCCAGCCCTCAGTCAAAATCATCCAACCCATGCTAGCATAGAAAGTGGACGTTAAACGAACATTAATTACATATCAATGTACTCTTCAGTGCAAGAAGTATAAACAAAATTTTGACAATGAACTTGAGAAAGGAAATAGCAGAGAAGAATTTAGGGGAGTCATTTTTATCCTTATGAGAAAAAGAGATACAAGTCTAGTTTTGTATTAACTATAACTAAAGGCTATAACGGTTATTTGATAATATAAGTAAAAAGAAGTTACAGAGACGTTCCCTTTATAGATGAGTTAGGATATTAGAAATTTGACCTTCAAATAAGTTGCAGAGGGCAAAAAATTGTATAGAAATATCCAATGGAAAGGCATGGCTATATTTGAATTAAGATATGACCTGAAAGTTAAAAACATTACTTAGTGTGGTGTATATTTAAAAAAAAAAATCATACATGAGAATGAAGTTAATATTGAGGAGATAGTGTATAAAGAGCTACTAGATAGTTAATGTAAAAAAGTGTTAGAGAGGTAAAAAGGGTTAAAGAAAGAATAAGATGCGTAAGATGGACTTACGTTTGCATAAGAACTAATATTCGTTAGTATGTATTAAATATAAGGTAGAAAAATAAGTAAAAAAAAAAAAAAGAAAAGAAAAAATAGCTGTTAATATTACAATTTAGATAGTAAATACTTGATGTGACTATAAAGATGAAAAAAGTAAAGTTGAACTAGATAATGGGTGCTGGAGTACGGAAAAATAAAACAATGTAGGGGAGATAAATGAGCTGGGAATGAAAATAAAGGGTTTATTTTATATGTATTGATATGTAAGGTTATACAGTAACTATGTTTTAGTATAAATAAAAATGATGAGGTAAGAAACTAACCTGGCATAATGTGAGAGGGATATTTAATGTTATTATGGTAGTATTAATATTCAAGTAATAGAAGAGTATTGCGTATTATGAATATAAGAAAAGGTACGAGTATAGGGGTGCACATAAGTATACAAAAAATTTATACATAACGTCAGAAAAAAAAAATCTTATAAGGAAATAAGTGTTTAGTATATTTACTCATACGTGAGTAGAGGCATATTTGCACATTAGTATACATAGATATATGATTTCTAGTTGTTTTTTGATTAGGGTATACACAAAAGAAACACCATACAAAACTACATACTCATACCGGTGCAAAAAGAGAAAGGCGCACACATATAAAAAAAAAAGTATATATATATATGTGTGTGTGTGTATGCAAAACGTATATACGCAGATACATACGTTCATATTATAAAATACATGTAAGTGGCAACATATAGTAAATAAACACAAAATAATAGATATACACACACAGATGACATATAAGATCCATACCCAGATATGCACACATGGTTGTAGACATGTAGTACACCAAGAAGTTCTATATATGCATACATGTTTGCATATATCAGCAGTAAAATATATTTAATTATCAGATATAGTGACAAGTAACATAAACCAGAATGGGTATGTTGAGGGAGTTTAATGGACACATAAAGCAAATAAAATAAAATAATTATAGGTATATACTAAAGAAAGATATAATTTTTTTAAAAACCCCAGACACATTGAAAGAAAAGGAGGTGTAGGGAGAGATAAAGTGTTAGCCCAATGTCAGTGTGCACACGCATTGGAGTGTAAGCACCCTGAGAGAAATGTTGGACATAAGAAGCATCAAATGTGGTGTGCAAGAGAGACGACCGGTAAGTAAAGTGAGATCACAGCAGTAACCTATACCAGTGTCACATAACCAGGCCATTTAAAAAGTATCTTTGCATTGTCACGTGACACACTGTGCTTGAGGAGACCTATTGAGTCAAGTAAAATCAAAAATGACACATCAAGTCACAATCAAAAATGGAAATTGTAGCTGTGGCCAATGCCAGCACTGCCTGACTGGCTCATATGCTGGTCGCACACAATAAGTACCATTCATGCACGTGTCATTGCCAGACTGGCTCCCATGCTGGTGGCATGTGAAAAGCACCCACTACACACTCGAAGTGGTTGGCATTAGGAAGGCATCCAGCTGTAGAAACATTGTTCAGATTAGATTGGAGTCTGATGCAGCCTCTTGGACTTGCCAGCCCCCAGTCAAACCGTCCAACCCATGCCAGCATAGAAAACGGATGCTAAACGATGATAATATATATATATATATATATATATATATATATATATATATCATCATCATAATCGTTTAACGTCCGTTCTCCATGCTAGCATGGGTTGGACGGTTCGACTGGGGATCTGGGAAGTCAGAAGGCTGCACCAGGCTCCAGTCTTATCTGGCAGTGTTTCTACAGCTGGATGCCCTTCCTAACGCCTGCCAATGTTCTGAGCCATGAGGATGAAAGACTTGAGGTATTTCGTGTTGCAAGACAGTGTGTGAGAGAGAATCGTGATGTGGTAGGAGAGAAATGTGTCCGCATGGATGATGGTTCACTTGCGCTAAATGAGGATGCAAAGAGAGAGGTTTGGAGATGCCACTATGAAAGGTTGCTGAATAAAGAAAATGAATGGGATAAAGAGAGTCTGCCGAAAGTCAACCCAACAGAGGGACCAGCCATCCGAGTTGACAATTCTTTGGTAGTTAAAGCAATTAGAAGCATGAAGACAGGGAAAGCCCCAGGCCCATCAGGAATTACTGCAGAGATGCTCAAAATATCTGGCAGTGTTGGCTATAACCTAGTCACCAGTATAGTCAACCAGGTGATACACGAAGGAGTCATACCCAATGACTGGTGTAGCAGCATACTAGTCAACTGCTACAAAGGTAAAGGTGACGCCCTAGATACAAATAATTACAGAGGTATCAAGCTGTTGGATCAGGTGATGAAGGTTACGGAGAGGGTCATAGCCCAACTAATTAGAGAGAGTTAGTTTAGATGAGATGCAGTTTGGGTTCGTGCCAGGGAAAAGTACCACTGATGCTATATTCCTGGTAAGGCAACTGCAGGAGAAATACCTAGCCAAAGATAAGCCCCTGTACCTGGCTTTCATTGACAGGGTCCCCCAATCCCTTATCTGGTGGTCAATGAGGAAACTAGGGATAGATGAATGGCTGGTGAGGGCTGTGCAAGCCATGTACAGAGATGCCGTAAGTAAGGTTAGGGTTGGCAACATGTGCACAGAAGAATTCAAAGTAGAGGTTGGGGTCCACCAGGGTTCAGTACTCAGCCCCCTCCTATTTATCATAGTCCTCCAGGCAATTACAGAGGAATTCAAGACATGTTGCCTCTGGGAGCTCCTCTATGCTGACGACCTTGCTCTAATTGCTGAGTCACTATAAGAACTGGAGGAGAAGTTCCAGGTGTGGAAGGAGGGTTTAGAATCGAGGGGCCTTAGAGTCAACCTAGCTAAAACCAAAGTACTAATAAGTAGGAAGGTAGACAATCCACAAATGTCTTCAGGAAGATGGCCCTGCTCGATCTGTAGAAAAGGTGTAGGTAGAAACTCTATAAGATGTACCCAGTGTAAGCTATGGACACATAAGAGGTGCAGCAATGTCAAAGGTAGGCTAACTGGGAAGATAGTTTTTGTATGTGGCAGATGCTCGGGAGCATTAACCTCTGAAAATCTGCAGAAAACAACTTCCGTCACTTTCCAGGGGGAAAAACTAGAAGTAGTTGATAGCTTCCGTTATCTAGGTGACCAAGTCAGTAGTGGGGGTGGGTGCGTTGAAAGTGTAACTGCTAGAATAAGAATAGCCTGGGCAAAGTTTAGGGAGCTCTTACCTCTGCTGGTGACTAAAGGCCTCTCGCTCAGAGTAAAAGGCGGACTGTATGATGCATGTGTACGAACAGCCACGCTACATGGCAGTGAAACATGGGCCGTGACTGCTGAGGACATGCGTAAGCTCACGAGGAATGAAGTAAGTATGCTCCGATGGATGTGTAATGTCAGTGTACATACTCGACAGAGCGTTAGTACCTTGAGAGAAATGTTGTACCTAAGAAGCATCAGTTGTGGTGTGCAAGAAAGACGATTGCGCTGGTATGGTCATGTGGCGAGAATGGATGAAGATAGGTGTGTGAAAAAGTGCCAATCCCTAGCAGTTGAGGGAACCCGTGGAAGAGGTAGACCCAGGAAAACCTGGGACGAGGTGGTAAAGCACGACCTTCGAACTTTAGGCCTCACTGAGGAAATGACCAGCGACCGAGACCTTTGGAAATATGCTGTACCTGAGAAGACCAGGACAAGTGAGCCCAGCCCACTTATGCATGCCTTTCCTCCCTTGGACATAAAGACCTGTTGAGGCAAGCGAAGTCGATATCGAACCTCATCCGACGACAGGCACCCATGCCAACCCCCTTTGCTTGCGAAGACATGTTGGGGCAAGTGAAATCGAAATTGGAATTGATATTGAACCAATCCTATGACTGGCACCCGGCAGATGCCAGGACCCCTGGACTGGTGGTACGTAAAAAGCACTATCCGAATCATGGCCGATGCCAGCGCCACCTAGACTGGCTTCCGTGCCGGTGGCGTGTAAAAAGCACCATCCAAATAGCGGCCGAAGCCAGTGCCGCCTCGACTGGCTTCCGTGCCGGTGGCACGTAAAATGCACCAATCCGACCGTGGCCGCTGCCAGCCTCGCCTGGCACCTGTGCGGGTGACACGTAAAAAGCACCCACTACACTCACGGAGTGGTTGGCGTTAGGAAGGGCATCCAGCTGTAGAAACATTGCCAGATAAGACTGGAGTCTGGTGCAGCCTTCTGGCTTCCCAGATCCCCGGTCGAACCGCCCAACCCATGCTAGCATGGAGAACGGACGTTAAACGATGATGATGTGTGTGTGTGTTTTTGTCCCCCACCACTACCTGATAATAGGTGTTGGTTTGTTTATGACCCATAACTTATTGGTTTCACAAAGGTGACCAATAGAATAAGTACAAGATTTAATATAAGTGCTGAGTCAAAGGTAATGATGATGGTTTACATAGCAACAAGCAACAAGTTTGTCAAGGAGTAGTAAACTACATCAATTCTACTGCAAACTGGTGTTCATTTCTATTTACCTTGATATGACTTGAACTTGAAATACACAAGTTCAACATTGCTATATGGACAATGCTGTTCAGAGCACTAACATTTCTGTTGGTTCAATAATAATTCATATTTGATGTAATTAAGCACCCAAAGAGGGTATTGAACAAATTTTGTTACATCAGTTAAATTTTATTACATTTTATATATTTATTTTTATTTATAATCATTTAATACATCCAAATATTGATGAAGCCCACAGAAGGCCAACTCAGTTGGAATAAATCAGCTTATTAACTAGTTTGGTTACAGAAAAATGAACCAACCAAATTGGTACACTGTTAAGAAATAACCAACAGAATGTTTGAAGATGGCAAAACATGAATCAAATTAAATATTATGAAATACAACTTGTGGTACATTCATGTTAGCCATTTAAGTGTTAAGATGTATGTGTGAATTTAGTGGCTGCCCGACTACCACAATGTAAATTATTCGGTTTCAACAGATAATAGCAGATTGATAACAGATATGGAAGGGGTACAACTCCATAATAATATAAAATGTCAGGCATACTGTAATATTTCCAAACAGCTGAATTATTATTATTATTAATTATCACTTATTAATTAATCTTCTAATGACAAATAAGAAAAGAGAAAGAAAGGGACAACTTACAGGACATTCAGTGAGAATAGACTTGAGCATTGGTAAATGTGACTGGTTGAGATCACGAATTGATTTAATGTTACGTTTATGGACAATGGCTACAAAGTACAGGGAATCAATATCAGTGCCATTCCATTTAAGATCAGGCAATAAAATGAATCCCTTTTCAGGATCTGGGTCTTCATATAAAATTCTCTCCTTTTCAGATTTCTTATTCAATATGTTATATACCCACTGAAAAGAAAACCAAAAGATAGATAGATAGAATGTATGTATGTATGTATGCATGCATGCATGTTAAAATTTACTACATTTTATATATTTATTTTTATTTATAATCATTTAATATATGCATGCATGTATATAGGCGATTCTGTTATTTTAAAAATTAGTTACATTGGATAGTAACAGAATTAATAATATCTTTGCAAATCAACTTTTTGTGAATTATTTTTCTCGTGAATTGTTTGCTCCTGTATCGAGATATATGTGTGTGTCATATACATATTTCATTGTTTGATAAGTGCCACACATGAAATTCTTTTGCTCTTGAATCCCTTTGTAACTTTTGCCAATTAAAAATAGCCAATAATTATTATATATTATTAACATCATTTAACGTCCATGTTCCTTGCTGGTAGGGGTTGAATGGTTTTTATAGGATCTGAAAGGTCCCAGGACAGCATTGTGGTCTACTGTCTACTTTAGTATGGTTCCTATGGCTGGATGCCCTTCCTAATGCCAACCACCTTACAGCATGTACAGGGTACTTTGTGTGTCACCAGCTCTAGTGAGGTTGCCACTACCTTCCCTGCTTATTACATCACCTAGGTAATAAAAAGCTATCAACTACTTCTAGTGAGCTATCTGGACATTTAAGAGAATCTATTTCTGATTGCTCATAATACATATTGCTCAAGTGCATGTCACAAAGCTTACTTTCTCTATTAGATTGCCTGTGATTCCACTACACTTCTTATGTACCCATAGCTTACATTGATTACAACATATGGAGTTTATACTCCTTTCCTGTATATTGAGCAAAGTTATTTCCCTGAAGACACCAGGGTCCCATCTTTTTTCCTACATACAAAAACCTTACTTAGTCTTTGCTAAGTTTGTGCGTGTGTATGTATGTGTGTGTGTGTGTGTGTGTGTGTGTGTGTGTGTGTGTGTGTGTGTGTGTGTGTGTGTGTGTGTGTGTGTGTGTGTGTATATATATATATATCACCGTGACCGACCAGGCTATCAGATGTTGCTACACATCACTGGTCACAATGCACTTCTCATTGTTTTAGCCTTCACATGATGCCACCCCCGCTGGCTAAGCAAGCAAGCCTACAGGAAAAAGAGTGAAAGTTGTGACGAAAGAGTACAGCAGGGATCGCCACCCCCACCCTGCCGGAGCCTCATGGAGCTTTAGGTGTTTTCACTCAATAAACACAATGCCCAGTCTGGGAATCAAAACCGCGAATGTGCTGCCCTAACCACTGGGTCATTGCACCTCCACATATATATACATATATCATCATTGTTTAACGTCCATCTTCCATGCATGCATGGGTAGGACAGTTCACAGGAACTGGCCAAGTACAAAAACTACCCTATGCTACTGTCTGCTTTGGCAGGGTTTTTATGCCTGGATGCCCTTCCTAACACTGACTACTCTGCAGAGTGGACTATAAATATATATCATTCATAGTACACTGCTGATAACAATGTACTTCCAATTTTGTCGTGACTGCACCATTGTTTTCTATCTTGACCCAAATTGCTTGACTAAATTGTCTTCCCATATCATGGTGGCCCTTTCCAATCTCTTGGATACTACTTGGCACCTTGCATGGATCCACCTGTTGTCTGTGAATCTTGCAACATGTCTGGCCCAAACGGAACTTGTGCTTTCAGTACTCTGTGATCACATTGTTCACGGCTCCATTCTCAAATCTCATTTCGAATGTGTTCTCTTTGTGATGTTCCTAGCATGGATCTTTCCATAGCCCTTTGTGTTGTAACCAATCGATGTTCAATCCTTTTTGTAGTAGTGCACATCTTATTTGCATATGAGGGCACAGGTAGAATGGTGCTACTGAAGAGTCTGGCACATATGGCATTGTCTAGCTTTGTTCCAAGCACATCCTTTATTGATTTAAATGCCATCCATTCTGCTCTTATTGTCTTTGAGATTCCAGCATCCATATCTCGGCACATATTCATTGTGTGCACTACCTCCTCGATTTCATCACTTCTCACTTCTATTCAGCCTTGTGTTAAAGGTAACAACATGGCTTTCAGCAAAATTCTTAAAAGAAAGGGATCTTTTAGTGGGTGACATATAAGTGTTGGATTTGGTTCTACAGTAGGAGGAAGAGAGTGAAGTGGATGGAAGTGTTTGTTTATAACTGTTTCCATACTCCTTAAGATGGTAGAAATGAGAGAAATTGGTCAGAAATGGTTGGGTCAGAGAGCTTAATCTAAGGAGTGATGAGAGACATTTGAGAGAGTGAGAGACAGGATAAGACTGAGTTTTGCAAAGATATCAGCTAGATTTCAAGGACATGGAATATAATGGAAGGGATATTGCCAAGTTTTTGAAGTCAGTGTCACATGTGAACATGATGGTGAGACTGATATCACTTTTATTTCATTACACACACAACAACTATATTGTCTGTGTGAGTGTGTTTATAGACTTTATTAGCATGACTCTTCTGAATTATAACAATATTGGTCTTAATACAGTTTTGGATGAAAATTTTTCCAAAATAAATTAAAAATAGCAACATCATAAAATAATTCTTTGTAAATTAAAGAGCTGGTTTTTTTCATTTCTATTTCATATAAAATGTTCTAAGTTTTCAGTATTTTTTTTACACTTTTTCTTTATGAGCTGGAAGCTATTCCATGGCCAAAACACTGCAAATTAATTCCTTGGAGAAAAAAAAAGAAAGATAAAATACATACGTCTATACAAAGGGCTTCCTTTTCTAAGGCTGGCAAAGCAATTTTCTGATATATCTCTGGTGTTTCATGAACAACAAAACACTCTTGCTGAGTATATTTGGTAATGTGCAAGTCTGTGGCGGGATTAATAAATGTTGCTTTTACATCTGCAAAGAAAAAAAAAAACTTATGTAAACAAACAGCTGAAAATAACAAGTCTCTATGTGGTCTCTCAGACTCCTGAAAACAGCAACCAGAATCATACCTTATACAAAAAATACAGGATGGTAACAGTCAAAACACCTTTGATTCTAGGTCTGATTGATCAGGATTGGCCAACAACTGTAACCATTTTTCTTTAACCCTTTAGCATTCAAACCAACCATATCCACCCCAAATAGTCTACCAGTTTTATGTTCAAACCAACCAGATCCAGCCTCTCACCCCAACCCTACAGGGTTGTTCTAAAAATAAACAATCACTGAACATACTGGTGAAGTAAATCCAATGGTGTGAAGAATCAACACAGCATACAAGTGGAACACAACACAATATGCAGTTGTCATGGTAACAAGCTGTAGCTTGGTTAAAATTACCCAAATTTCCCAACTTTAATTCCAAATAACATTAGATTCTTTAATTTATAAGATAAAGTAATTAGTTGATCATAATCAAAATTCAGAGTTGCATTGATACACCAAAATTGAAAGCAATCTGAGCAAAATTAAAGGGGGTTAATTTTGTGAATGAAAAAGACTAGATCCATGCTAAGTCATATTCGCTTTGTGAGTTTAAATGTGCAGGGACGAATCATGATGTTGTCGACTTTAGATGTAGTAAGAGCTAGTAGTGGCAATGTTGGCAGTGATGAATTTCATTGTCCTAATGCAGAGAAAGTGAGCAATTAGCTACCTGGAGGCATATGCAAACTAGACTTCTTAAGTTGAGCAAAATTGATCTATTTAAGGAAATTACTGGGCTCCATTGCGATAGTAAAAAGTAGTTAACCATTTAATAGTTTTAGTAAATTTATACAGAAAAAGTATTATACCGTCCAGCATAAATAAAAGTCAACTTCATTATATCTGTAAAAACCTATTCTGACATTAAATGAGTCAACTTCCCATACGAATGTTTATAATTTGTATGTCATTTTTCAACAAAAAAGATTTCTAAACAAAATCTGGAAATAATTCACTCATGTAACTTACACACCCACTAAAGTTTATTTTTGTTTGTGAAAAAAGTGCATAAATTACATGGGTTTTTTAGGTAATCTTAAATTTTGGCCTAACAACTACCTGGACAATTTTGTATAAGTAATGAACCTATTTATTACCTTATGACATTTTCAATGACACACCTGATATTTTGCATACATTGGTGTAGTTCCCTGGAAAAGGGCTCATAAAGTTGGGAAATTGCAAAAATATGCTCATATGTCATCCACATAGTAAAACTATCTAATTGTTTTTGTTTTCCTCAAAGCCATTAAAGCAGTTGATGTTATTTCTGGAAGACACCTGTGCTTGCCTTTCTATCATACTTTAGCCTTTCAATAACTGGCATAAAGATACCGCCCCTTCTCAAATACTCTCCACCCACTTAGCTATACACTAGTGGAGACAAGAATATATTTATCAATGGTTTATTACTTTACATACATCAGGGCTTAAGTCGCCAATTATTTATGTTTAGTCTGTTTAGTTAATTCAGATTCATTTAACGCTCACTGCTAACATTATTTTGTCTCCCTTCTCTCTTTGCAAGTCCACTTCGCTGCAGACCAACTCCCCAGCTAGCCCGCAGCGAAATTCCTGTCTACAGTTCATCTGTTATGAATCCTGCCCTAAATAGCTCCCCACACAGAACTGTTGACTGTCATTGGAACTGGGAAGGCGTTTTAATTGTCCTGCCCATGCATGTGGTTACTCGGTTCTTTGGTGGCTGTTTCTTGTCAAGGGTTGGTGTGATCTGCCTAGGGCAGTCCCTGTTGGGTGGTTGGGCTACCTGAACAGGGCTGTCAATATTGAGATGGGCTAGTTTCATAGTTGCTCTGGTGTGTTGATGGACCTTGCTGATGCCATGTAAAAAGTACCCAGTACACACTGTAATGCAGTTGGCTTTAGGAAGGACATCCACCCTTAAAAACCACACCAAAGCTGACACTAGAACTTGATGTCGCCCTGTGCATAGAAAACAGACGTTAAATGTAGATAATGATACTGATTCAGTGAAAATTGCTGAAGAATCCAAAAGTACCGTTTGCCTATCCATCGGTTTATGTTTAGACAATCAGGTCTCCTGTCTAATGTAGGACTTCATGAATATCCCCCCCCCCCCAAGCCAGTCTCATCACGAGAACACAAATTACTTTCCTTCATAAGTCCAACACATTATGCTCCTGCAGCAACTGTGTCTCAGTTGGCATCTTCGCCATGTCTCGTAACAATGTTAATCCCAGAACGTTTTTTGAACAATTCGGGTCCAACTTCGCTAGTTTTAAATTCCATTTATTCTCCAAGCTGTTCGTAAACAGAATTAGCTCTTTTGCAAATAAATGATCCAGTCACCCACCTGCTAAATAAACGGTGTGTATAACATTTACAAGACGGTGGATTGGTGACACGGTGTTTGATCTAATCTAGTCTCCAATTGACGAACAACCCTGGACAATCGGAGCTAATTCGAAATATATTAGATATAGAAATCGAGAAAATAGGCATCAGTGTTATTAAGCCTGTTATTGTCGCACTTTTTAGCTAATACTTTTCCCCTCAAAATGATCAAACCCGTCGGAGAAAATTTCGTAACATGAGTTTTAAAATAATTTTGGTAAATTTTTATCTAAGGAAATCATTCGTTGCCACACTTTTATTCATTAACAAATTAATAGAAAAGCATTCGTTACCAAGCATAACTACAGATGTATACCCCTCCCCGACTTTTTTATTTTTGGAGGTTATGAACCTCCAAAAATAAAAATTGATACTTTTCAACGAAACTTTTAACAAATAATCGCTTAGATCCTGTAGATTGAGTGTATGTAAAGATTTGTTTGAAAATTTTTTTCCGAGGGGTTAGGAAGAGGAGTTTCGGAAAATTCACACGACCCGAAATTTTCCCCCTCATAACTTTCAGGAAAATGGGTATTTTTTAATGAAATTTTATACAAATACCTTTCAAACGGTGTAGATTAGCAGGATCGCCCTTAAATCACACATTTTCCTCTGAAATTATTAATTTTTTTTAATCAAAAATGTTTCTCTCACGGTTAGTGTGTAGTGAAGAAAAAAATTGTCAAAACCGGTCCAGACTTGGTGAGAGTAAAAAAAAAATAATAATAATATTTTAGTTTTCGTGAAAAGATGCCTCCCATCATTCCGAAGACTGTGCTGAAAAGATCCCCGTCAAGACGGAGAATTTCCAACTTACGTTGGTCGTCTGATCCGAACCCCCCCCCCCACACACACACACAACCTTCCAAAAAATTTTGCCTTCAAATTTTTTTGTAATCGTAATCTACACCGTTTGAAAGGTGTTTGTATAAAATATTTCATTAAAAAATACCCATTTTCCTGAAAGTTAGGAGGGTGGGAAATGTCGGGTCGTGTGAATTTTCCAAAACTCCTCTCCTTAACTCTTCGGAAAATTTTTTTCCAACAAATCTTTATATAAACACAATCTACAGAATCTAAGCGATTATTTGTTGACAGTTTCGTTAAAAAGTATCCATTTTTCTGGAAGTTATGAGGCAACAAAGTCGGGGTGGGGGTGAGAGGGTATGTAGTTATGCCCGTTACCAAAGGAGTCACAGTGTGAAGAGAGAAAGAGAAATTTGCCGCCGTAAAAAAAAAAAACAATAAATAAGCATCTAATAAAATTTTCAGAAAATATTATGACATAACCTTGTAAAAAATACCCAAAAGAAAAGAAATGTTGACTTTTTACAAAATAACGGTCAATAAAGTAGTGACATTCAACGAGCGGGAAAAACGAAATTATTGAAGGTTTACTTTTGTATGCAGGAATGAAATTAAGAAAATTCCAAATATCAGCTATGCTATTGCATTTTCAGGGGGTATCCTCGCTTTTACGGTCCTAAATTCAAATTGGTCTTTTAATACAGTCCTATATATGTCTATTTCGTTGTTGGTTAGTTCTCTGAGAGATGAAATTTCGCTAATTTGGATGATAAAAGTTAAAATTGTGAACTTACATACATGCATATAGCGAAACACCGACTCCTAGAAAACCACACAAATACACATACATACACCAATTTGAATTTAGAACTATAAACACGAGGATAACTTATTCTCTTACTGGTCTCATACTTTTCTTCAAGTTGCACCTATTTTTTCATATTTATGCAAAAATAAAATCATGAAAATGACGGCGAATAATATATCGAGAAAATATCTATTTAAAATAAATGAATGGTATGTTTTACCGTAACTTGGTTTAGAAGGCGCCAACAATAAAGAATAATAACAATCGTTGCGGAAGCTGACATCCATATGATCTGAAAGAACTAATTCTTTGGCATATTCGATATTTATTGGATTTCGTTCAAGAAACAATACGGCTTTGTTTTCGTTGCTAGTTTCATCAGAACTGTCTTGTATTCTACCTTCGACGACCAAAAGCTTTTTGGCAGCATCTTCTCTTAAAACTTTGATGACTTGAAAGTTACTTAGATCTTTCTTAACTTTATTAAACTCTTCTACTTTCTGTTTCTTTGAAGCAGGTTCTCCACTCTCCGCCATCTTTCTTTATACGCAATCATGGCCGAATAGTTAATTAGCATATTTCATAATCAGGAGATCCCGGGTTCGATCTCAATGCCTGAAATCATTACTAGGTGTCTTTTAATGTAGTATTTGTTTATTTAGTCTAGCTAATTAAATTTATTAGAGGAAATATTTATTATATTATAACTGTATTTGAAATGTCCAGCCATGCCACACAGTCATATTAAATTTGTTCGATTTACCTTAATGGGTGATCTTTCGGTATATGTACGTAAAAACGCCCGTAACCCACTTGGTTCTAGGTTCAATCCCACTCCGTGGCATCTTAAGCTGGTATCTTCTACTATAACCATCGGCCAACCAAAGCGTCATGAGTGGATTTGATAAGTGGAAACTGAAAATGTACTGAGTGAGTGAGTGAGAGAGAGTGTGTCTGTGTCTTTGTTCCCCACCATTGCTTGGCAATTAATGCTGATGTCTTTACGTTCCCGTAACTTAGCAGTTTGGCAAAAGATACCAATAGAATAAGTACCAGGTTTTTAAAAAAAAGTAATTTGTTCAACTAAAAAAAGTAATTTGTTCAACTAAAATTCTTGAAGGCAGTGCCCCAGCATGGCCATAAGGCGGCAAGCTGGCCGAAACGTTAGCACGCCGGGCGAAATGCGTAGCCGTATTTCGTCTGCCGTTACGTTCTGGGTTCAAATTCCGCCGAGGTCGACATTGCCTTTCATCCTTTCGTGGTCGATTAAATAAGTACTAGTTACGCACTGGGATCGATATAATCGACTTAATCCGTTTGTCTGTCCTTGTTTGTCCTCTCTGTGTGTAGTCCCTTGTGGGTAGTAAAGAAATACATAGTCTAATGACCGAAACAAATGAAAGATGTATACAATATTTATGGATATCTAAAAAAGTTATTGCACTAATTACCTTCACCAAGGAAGGAGGTTATGTTTTCATTGGCGTTGAATTGTCCGTCTGTGTGCAAAATAACTCAAAAAGTTGTGAACGGTATTTGATGAAACTTGCAGGAAAAGTTGGTAATGACACAAGGAACAGAGGATGAAATTTTGGTAATGATCCTTGGAATTTTTATGGATTCTTGAACGATGTTTCATTTGTTATATTTACTTTACATGAAGTATTGTTACGTTCTTTAATTATCTCCCTTGAAAACACGTTCCTCGTACATAACCTATGGTGACGTTGCTGTTTCCAAAGTTTATTTTCGTTTCTCCATTATTAATTTTACTTGCGTATCTATCTTAAAATGAGCTTGGCAGAGGTCTGCACTCTCAGAGTGCTTTTCTAGTTTCAACTACGATTGTTATATACAAGTAGGAAAAAACATTCTTTGGGTGGTTTGCTGCTAGCTTCTATATTTGTATTGTTTTTTCACATATATAGAATTACATTAGCTAATGTATGCTTTTGTAGAAGGACCGTGCGAAGGAGAGGTGACTAGAATAGCTCCTTTAATACACCATGGAAAAGAGAGACAACCAATAGAATGTTTAAGAGAAAGATTTTATTGATAGGTTAATATGTGTCTGTGTGTGCGTCATATATGCATAATAATAGACAGGGTGTCTGTATACAAAGTGTGTATGTCTGTGCATAAAATACAGAGTATTGAAAGAGTCTATAATAGGACGCTAGAAGAATGTTCAGACACAAGGTTGATAAATACCAGTTCGTAGTCAAAGTGCACGATAGTTGAAGTGCTGTAACAAGAAGTTGAGGCTGCAATTAAGAACCAATTGAGGCACATGTCGTGTGGGAAGCTATGGCTACTATGCAGAGATGGCTACTTGGTACAGAAGGTTCTCGCAGGTTGTACTTGCTGTTAACCATGGTGAAGTAATTCACGAACAGTGCCGAGATAGAACCTGTGCAAGTGCTGCTGTGTATGAAGAGAGATGTTGACAATGTTAAGATGACAGAAGTGATGAAGAAAGTGACTGCTGTATGCTGTTGGAAGAGTGTTGCTGCATCTCCATGTGGCTGCTGTTGTGTTGTCGCTGGGATTGGCTGTGCCCTGTGTAGTCAGTGGCTAGACCTAAAAAGGTCTGGAGCTGAAAGACATCCAGATGGTGTTGAAGCTACCATTTTATATCATGCTATCGGCTCACCGGATGTTTGGAAGAGACTGTCTCACATGACCTTATCAGAAGGCTTCGATTGGTTGGGTTGCACATTGGCGCGAAACAGAGCAAGAGACAAACTGCACCAATACCAACCAATCAATCAGAGTAGTGGACACAACAGGGTCCAAAAGGGCAGCCAAAGGCTAGCTGTTATCTACTACATCTGTACTTATATATATATAACAGAGAGAGAGTCCGCTACACTTTCTTAATGTAAGATGGTATGGTGTGATTTGGAGGAACTTGGTTGTATATAATACATCAAGTTTCTTTGATTTTTGTAAATGTGTGTGTATATAAGGTTAGGGAGTGTTAGTATGTGGTGTAGCACTGGAGAGTCATATTGCTTCATGTGTTTCCAGGGTTGTCTCTGATCCATATTCTATGAACTCTGGTGAACCCCGAAGTTTGATTATGTCTCATACATTTTTTCTTTTGCATACTAATGACAGCACATCTGTGTGTGACTCTACACTTCACTTTAGTATTCTACACATGGACATCATCCACAATACAAACTAGACAGCTCACTTAGATTTGTTAAACTCCAGCGTTGATTTAAATTTCTCTCGTAGGAAAAGACAGCAATGATAGACTGGTGTCCTGTCCATGGTGAGACTTAGCTCTCATCCCATTAAAGCTACAGAAACAAGCATTGGTTCAGTGAATCATAAATATCCATGATTCCTGATACTCAGAGTTCACTCAACAATCACTTTGTCAGTATCTCCATTTTTACCTATGTAATTGATTGACATACAATAAATGAATCCACATCTATATGGAATAATTGCACCTTAGAGGGAAACCCAGGAAGATGCGGGATAAAGTAGTGAAGATTGACTTCAAGGTGTTGAACCTCATAGAAGAGATTTCAAAGGACCTAGATGATTGGTGATTTATAGTGATCAAGAAGACCTGCTCATCTCAGTAAAAATGAGGCCCTAAAAGTATATTATTTATATGCTTTTAGGGCCTCATCCCAGTCTGTTTGTGCTAGGTCTCTTCCTCACAACTCCTCTCCTTAATGCCCACCCTTCTGATTGCAGTATTGTTCACTCAGTTGCTGTAACTATATGAGAATACAACTGTACATATTTCATCCCCCTTTTGCGCTACTAGTTATCACTTTCATTGGAACCACCTCCTTTTGTTACCAGTATTCTCAATCTCATCCCTTACCACCTTACTTTCCACTGAATTCCCCTCTCTTTTGCTCCCACTTTCTCTTGTATACCCTCCCACATCTGTCAACAACAGCGCCCACTACCTTGGTCCTTCACTCACTATTTTCACTCCTATACACCTGACCATCTCTCTTACACACCCATACACATTCGTTTCTACTCTAGGCACAAAGCCTGAAATTTTGGGGGAGGGGGCAGTCAATTACCATAGAAACTGGTACTTAATTTATCGACCCTGAAAGGATGAAAGGCAAAGTTGATCTCAGAACGTAAAGACGACGAAATACTGCTAAGCATTTTGCCCAGTATGCTAACATTTCTGCCAGCTTGCTGCTTTACACCCACATGCATATTACCTCCTTGACCTGCTCCTATTTCCTTTGCCTTATTCTGAACTGATTGTAACCATTGACTACACCTCAACCCATACTCACCAGTCACTGCATTCACTCCTATCCCCATCTTTATCCACCAGCAACTCTCCTTTCACACTCTGGTGAACTTACCCACTCAACCTGTCCTATCCTCTGTTCCACTTTCCCCTATATTCACCTTCTTATACCTTGAAAGTAACCCTGATTTCTCATCACCAACATATCTTTTTTCCCAACTGGAGTAATCATGTATTTCCTCTATAGCAAGAAACTTGTTTCTGTCCTTCTATCATATTTTAACCTCTCAACACCTGGCATAAAGCCATTTCCTTTAACATCTCTACTCAGTTAACAGATCTTGTCTTGTAAAGTTACTCAGTGACCTTACTAGTGCAGGTTCTATGATAAAAAAAAAAAGTACTCAGCATCCTGTAAAATGGTTGGTATTAAGAAGGGCATCTAGCCATAGAAACTATTCCAAAGCAGACATTGAACCTTGGCACTGTCCTTTGGTTCATGGGTTCCTGTTGAACAGTCCAACCTATGTCAGCAAGGAAAACAGACATTCAATGATGATGATAAAAATGATACTGTTCTTAATGCTTCTCCCATATATATTTTAATAATTTTCTCAAAAAACACCCAATATACTCTGTAAAGTGGTTGGCCCTAGGAATGGCATCCAGCTGTAGAAACCAAGCCAAAACAGACTTATGGAATCTGTCAAGCCATCCAGCCCACGTTAGAATGGAAAACAGATGTTAAATGATAAGGATGATATTTCAGATCATATCTTAAACATATTCCTTTTCAGTGTGTTCCTGACTGCCAAAGTGAGAGACAAAGAAGAGAAGAGACTGGTATGCAGAGAGAGAGAGAGAGAGAGAGAGAGAGAGAGAGAATTGGGTGGTGAAAGTTTAGGTTGAGATATGGTCTCTGTGTATATGTATGATGTGCACAGAATGAGGCTGAGGTGTATGGGAAGGAGTTCTCAATAGCAGTTATCTAAATGTCTTTCACTTCTAGCTTTACATGTTGTACTTAGTTGACAGGTCTTTTTCTTCTACTTCTAAAACAGCCATCCAATAAGAACATTGCCCTTGTTGGACAATATGCATGGAGCTTCCATGGTGTACATGAAGGCTATGATTTTGGTTCACAAAATGAGGAGGGAACCATGCTGCTGGAGTTCTGAGATGAAAATGATCTTATGGTTTGCAATACTAACTTCAGGAAACCTTCCAGTCACCTACCGATCTGGTAGACACACTAGCCAAATTGACTACATCCTCACCAGAAAAAGGAAAAGATGGCTGCTTATAAATTCCAAAACCTTCTCAGGCAAAGAATGTGCCCCACAACATAGACTGGTAATTAGTGACTTCAGGATCAGGGCTAAGTGGATGCCCAGAAGACGACCAGCACGGAGGAGAAGGGTCTGGAAGCTTAAAGATCCTGTGAATGGACAGAGATTTAGAGACGTATTACTCAAAGCTTTTGATGAAGTAGGGGGGGATATAGCATCACATATGTGTAAGACAACCTGCTGAGGGCCACTCACCAGATCTGTGGATGGTGCAAAGTCCCCTCTCAACCCAAGGTAACATGGTGGTGGAACAATGTTGTTGACAGGGCCATTAAGGAAAAGAAACAGGCATGGAAGGACTGAAAGTGTAGTGGTAGCAGGGAACTGTATCAGACTGCCAGAATGGAAGCTAGGAGACAGGTTTATTTCGCCAGACGGGAAGCAGATAAGAAAAAATTTGCCAATGTTCTGCATTGTGAGGACCAAAGACTTGAAGTATTTTGTGTTGCAAGACAGCATGTGAAAAAGAATTGTGATGTCGTAGGAAAGAAATGTGTCCGCATTGATGATGGTTCACTTGCATTAAGCAAGGCTGCAGAGGGGGTGGAGACGCCACTAAATAAATAATGAGAGTGAATGGGAGAAAGAGAGTCTGCTGAATGCTGACCCAACAGAGGGACCAGCTATTCGAATTGACAGTACCTTGGTAGATAAAGCAATCAAGAGTATGAAAACAGGGAAAGCCCCTGGCCATTCAGGAATCACTGCAGAGATGCTCAAAATATGTGTACGATGTCGGCTATAGCCTAGTCACCCGTATAGTTGATACACAAAGGAGTCATACCCAATGACTGGTGTAGCAGCACCATAGTCAACTGCTACAAAGGTAAAGGTGATGCTTTAGATACAAATAATTACAGAGGTATCAAGTTATTGGATCAGATAATGAAGGTCATGGAGAGGGTCATAGCCCAACTAATTAGGGAGAGAGTCAGTCTTGATGAGATGCAGTTTGGGTTTGCACCACTGATGCTATAAGACAGCTGCAAGAGAAATACCTAGCCAAAGATAAACCTTTGTACTTTCATTAACATGGAGAAAGCCTTTGCATAGGGTCCTCTGATTCCTTATCTTGTGTCAATGAGGAAATTAGGGATAGATGAATGGTTAGTGAGAGCTGTGCAAGCCATGTACAGGGATGCTGTCAGTGAGGTGAGGGTTAGCAACGAGTACAGTGAAAATTCTGGAGAGGGGTCCACCAAGGAACAGTCCTCAGCCCCCTCTTATTCATCATAGTCCTCCAGGCAATAACAGAGGAATTCAAGACAGGATGCCCCTGGGAGCTCCTCTATGCTGATGACCTTGCTCTAATTGCTGAGTCACTATCAGAACTAGAGGAAAAGCTTCAGGTATGGAAGCAAGGATTAGAATCAAAGGGCCTTAGAGTCAACCTAGCTAAAACCAAAGTCTTAATAAATAGGAAGGCAGACAAACCACAAATCCCTTCAGGTAGATGGCCCTGCTCGATCTGTAGAAAAGGCGTAGGCAGAAACTCCATAAGATGTACCTAGTGTAAGCTATGGACACATAAGAGGTGCAGTAATATCAAAGAAGGCTAACTGGGAAGATAGTTTTTGTATGTGGCAGATGCTCGGGAGCAATAAACACTGAAAATGTGCAGAGAACAACTTCTGCCACATTCCAGGGAGAAAAACTACAAGTAGTTGGTGGCTTCCGTTACCCAGGGGACTAAGTCAGTAGTGGGGGTGGATGCTCTGAAAGTGTCGCTACTAAAATAAGAATAGCCTGGGCAAAGTTCAGAGAGCTCCTACCTCTGCTGGTAACAAAGGGCCTCTCGCTCAGAGTAAAAGCCAGACTGTATGATGCATGTGTATGAACAGCCATGCTACATGGGCTGTGACTGCTGAGGACATGCGTAAGCTTGCAAAGAATGAAGCCAGTATGCTCCGCTTGATGTGTAATGTCAGTGTGCATACACGACAGAGTGTAAGCACCCTGAGAGAAAAGTTGGATTTAAGAAGCATCAGATGTGGTGTGCAAGAGAGAGAAGGCTGTGCTGGTATGGTCATGTGTTGTGAATGAATGAGGATAGCTGTGTGGAAAAGTGTCACACCCTAGCAGTCGAGGGAACTTGTGAAAGAGGTACACCCAGGAAGACCTGGGATGAGGTGGTGAAGCACAACTTTTGAACATTGGGCCTTACTGAGGCAATGACTAGTAACTGAGACCTTTGGAGATATGCTGTGCTTGAGGATACCCAACAAGCCAAGTGAGACCATAATCCATGGTCTATGCCAGTGGGTGTAACCAGCCCACTTAGTACTTTTCATTCATTGGACAATAAACTTTGCTTGCAAAGACCTGTTGAGGCAAGTGAAATCAAAATCGCTGACGTGGCCAATCACAGTACCACCTGATTGGCACTTGTGCCAGTTGAACGTTAAAAGCACATCTGAGTGTGATCGTTGCCAGGGTCGCTGATTGGCTCCCATGCCAGTGGCACATAAAAAGCACCATTCAAGCATGGTTGTTGCCAGTGCCACTGGACTTGCTCCTGTATAGGTAGCACGTAAAAAACACCTTTTGAGCGTGGTCGTTGCCAGAACTACCCGACTGGCCCTCGTGCAGGTGGCACGTAAAAGCACCCACTACACTCTTGGAGTGGTTGGCATTAGGAAGGGCACCCAGCTGTAGAAACTTTGCCAGGTCAGATTGGAGCCTGGTGAAGCCTTCTGGTTCGTCAGACCTCAGTCAAACCATCCAGCCCATGCCAGCATGGAAAGCAGACATTGAACGACAACGACAACGATGACCTCATGAAAAGTGAATGATTCATATAAAACAGATTTTTACTATGATCTTCTAAGCAACTTCACCAGCTCAACTATCCTCAGTTTACATTTTTATTCTTTTACTGGTTTCAGTCATTCGACTGCGGCCGGGGTTTTAGTCAAACAAATCGACTCCAGGATTTTTTTTTTTTTTAAAGCTTAGTACTTATTCAATCAGTCTCTTTTGCTGAACTGCTAAGTTACAAGGATGTAAACACACTAACACCAATATCAAGCTGTGATAGGTCAAACACAGATGCAAAGACATATACAGACATTTCTGCAGAGTAGTTGCTATGTTAAAAATATGTAATGTGAATGCACAAATAATGTCATATTTGTAATGGGCAGATAACCATGAAAGTAACTTTAGAAGAAATCAAATCTTAAAAAAAACAAACTAACCATTATATACAAGATGTCACTTGAAGACACACCAAATAGAGCTGTAATTCAAAAGCCATTCAAAAAATGGAACATCAAAACAATGATGATTTAAAGTTTTTTAATGTTTTCCTTTAAATTAAAACCATTTCATAATTGTAATTTTTTTTAGAATACCGTCAAGCAGATGTATTTTAGTTCTTATTTTATTTCTATTAAAGGTTGGTTGATTTACAGAATCCTTGTAGTATTTAGTTATACTTTACATTCTGAGTTAAATACCAAGGTCCACTCATTCATCCAAGATCACCAAAGTACTAATTGGTTATGGGAGATTAATTTAACTGACCAAAGAATTTGTAGCCTTGTTTCAATGTTAGAAATCAGTATTTGATTCAGTTAACATTGGATATATTTAGCCACAAGTATTGCTCAATTCTCTTCCTCTTCACATTTCACTCTTACATTTTTCTCACCCATATTAACACATTTCAAGATCCCAGATTGAGGAGAATAACTAACTTGGAATATTTGTCTTAATTGTACAAAATGTCTTTTTACAGTTAAAAATCTGGAAACAAAACATTTGTTGACATAAAAATTTATGCTGCTACAATACGTTTTACACGAAAAACTGGATGTTTGGAAGACAGATAAAAATAGGTAGTGTTGCTAGCACAGAAAATAGACGTTAAACGATGATGATGATGATGATGAAATAAGAAACACTTTCATGTCACAGAAAGAATGACTCATTTAACATTCCAATAGCTTTCAGTTTTAAGGAACACAAGTTGTGAAGTTTGACACACAACACAAGCACACACTGGTTTATTGTACATAATACCCAACTTCTCAACCTCTTGGCTAGAAACATCAGCAAGCTTTAGTTATTTCAAAGAAGGATAAGTGGAAAACAAAATCTGCCAGTTTGAGAGATGAATGTAAAATTGTCTTAATTGTACAAAATGTCTTTTTACAGTTAAAAATCTGGAAACAAAACATTTGTTGACATAAAAATTTATGCTGCTACAATACGTTTTACATGAAAAACTGGATGTTTGGAAGACAGATAAAAATAGGTAGTGTTGCTAGCACAGAAAATAGACGTTAAACGATGATGATGATGATGATGATGAAATAAGAAACACTTTCATGTCACAGAAAGAATGACTCATTTAACATTCCAATAGCTTTCAGTTTTAAGGAACACAAGTTGTGAAGTTTGACACACAACACAAGCACACACTGGTTTATTGTACATAATACCCAACTTCTCAACCTCTTGGCTAGAAACATCAGCAAGCTTTAGTTATTTCAAAGAGGGATAAGTGGAAAACAAAATCTGCCAGTTTGAGAGATGAATGTAAAAAAAAATGTTAATTCATCATCTACTGACTGAGCTATGCGGGCGGGCTAATGTAAAATGCTTTCTAGAGTAAATTTTTGTTGAATCTTTTTTAAGAGAAAGTTATGCACTAGAAAATATGCATTTTTGTTGGTCCAAAATTAAGAATTTATGTACTTGACAATTTATATTTTTATGTATGTTCTTATTGCTTTCTACCCTTTTGCTAGTAAGTATCTGGTTGGTTCACATAGAAAGGACCATTTACTCAAAGGAAGTTCAGAGACAGCCAAATTCAAATTGAGTTTATTTGCGATTAAAAACGTTTAGAAACAAATTATGATATTTAAAAAAGACCTTCAAGTAAAAGAATATATATATATATATATATTAAAATATAAAATAAAATAAAATATAAAACAAAATAAAAATAGTGAAAGAGGGTAGAGATTTGGATAAATAAATATTCAGGGACAAAAATAAAAAAAAACAAACGTTTTTTAACTTTCACTCATTCATCAGTGTTAATATTTCCCTGGTAGACTTCAGATTCAGATTACACAAGCATGGCCCAAGTTACATTAACAATTACACTCAAAGATACTAAATTCAAAGACTTGTTTGTGTGAAATTTCTTGTTCTCAAGGGTTTTCTCTCAGGCTGAGCTTCGTGCTGAAATGACAATTTTAAGTTAACATTAAAAACCAAAATATTTAATCAATTCTAATTACAAGATTTCAAAGATTCTGTAATAACAGTATACAACAATAAAATTAGTACGAAAAAATACATAAAGTGGAATATTTTGTTGCAGTGTGAAGTAGAGGGAAATTAAGATTTTCAGCAGTGTTCTTTGTCATTTCTTTAAGGCAAGACCAACATCTCAGATGTAGGAAAACACTCCTAAATTGACGATGTTCTCACTCAGCAGGAATAAAACCCAGGCAAACCAAATATGGCATATATCAAGAACAATGTTAGTTCTATCAAAAATCATAATATTCAAATTTTCATATCTATTCATGACCTAATTATAAATTCAAAATGACCAACAAGGCAAACACACCCTTATTTTAGGTCAATTTTTCTACCAAACTATCAAAGATAATATGCTCTAACTTGGAATACCAACAGATTGGGGTACAGACTAGATGCTGAATCAAAGACATTGATGAAGTTAGCCTAGATTTCATTGTGGGGTCGCTCATAGCCATATGCAACAGTTCAAGCGATTTTGACCCCTGGGTAGTAGCATTCAAGTGTCTAATCACACTAGGCAAGTATCAAAGTAATACATGCAAAATTTCAGCCTATTACATCAATTATTCTCAGAGATATCGTGACCTAAAGATTGCTACTCATAGTCAGAAATGTCATTTTGAGAAAAACGCAGAAAATGGTGGAAATGGCTGATTTTACAACTGCCCAACTACACAAGGATAATATCCACATTTTAGTGAAGTATTTGCGGTTTTGCCGAGTCTGATAATACCCAGAGGCATATCCTTTGCTATTTTTCTGAGATTTTGCTATCTGAAATCTGAAGTATTAGTCTTGCCTTAATGAAAGGTGCTCAAAAATATTAGGCCTTTCTTCCCATCATAACTTACTTGATGTGATATGTTTTATATGTAAAAATCACCAAAAGATCTCATGTATCACATGAGAAGTGAAAACTTACATTTTGTAGATGAATTAAGACACCATGTGTCTGATAGTGAAATTGTTTATATTTGTTCTCTGCATTCTAAACAAGGTCCTATTTGTTTTAGTCCCATCTCTTTAATACCAACATATTTTATTGACACCTTTTAAAGATGATTCTGTTTTGCAATACAAGTTGAATTAAAACTGAAGTTTATCATTAACATCATTGCTATTTAATGTCTGTATCCCATGCTTGAATGGGTGAGAACAGTTTGATAGGAACTGATGTGTCCAAAGACTGCATTGTGCTCCAATGTCTACTTTGACATGATTTCTGAGTCCTTCCTAACACCAACCACTTTACAGGGTGTACTAGATGCATTTTTCATGCCACCAGCACTGGTGATGCTGCCATGCAGTTTCCAAGACTATAAACCCCAAAGAAAGGCAGCTTTATGCAAGGAGATGAGAGGTTAAAGTATGAGAAAAGGGGCTAGAGCAAAACAAGTTTCTTGCTGTAAAGAAATTTAGAATAGGGAAGGGGTAATTGAGGAAGAGATAAATTAGTGGTGAAGAGGTAGCAATGCGAACCCTCAAGATATGAGGTGAGTAGAAGTGAATGAGCGAGGAAGAACTGGGAGTGTGGGTAGGGAGAAGTCGAAAGAGTAAATGGGAGAGTGTGAGATGGAGAATGGCTGAGGTAGTGAATATAATGGAAGAAGAACGAGTGTTGAGTGTATAAAGGAACTAGCGAAGCTTCCTCTTCCTCTTTTTCTCTAATCAAGTGAAAACTCTTCAGGACTATGGAAATCTAGAGTTTATGGTGCAATTTTAGTTATGTGATATACAAATGGTCACCATGAAAGACTGATAACTATAAAGATTAGTATTTGAATGGAGAAGAGAATTAGCTGTATTAACTAACTGTAGACAATAACAAGAAATAGAAGCTAATTTAGAATCAACAACAATAAAGATCACAAAACTGGCTAAAATGATTTCAAGAATAACAGGGTATGGCTAAGTTATATAAATATAAATACAAAAAAAAATTAATAAATGATAGAAAAAATTTGGAAAGTACTCCTCTCCAGTTCTCAAAAAAACAAAAAAATTGTTATAATATTTTGGGTTGGAAGAATTTTCTGTTAACAATCACAATACAAAATAAATAATAATGTTGATTTCTTAGTTAGGCATAAAGTGACAGATTAATGAATGATGTTAGCAGTTAGAGAATTATTTAAATATCAAAACTTTTGAATAGTTTCAGTATGGTGTCAGAAACAGACATTGATAACACTTAGCTAAATAATAATTATAAACCATTTTAATCAATAAATATATTTACCAGAATACTCCTTATTAGACTCTAATGAGTGTGGGTATATAATGTAAAGGTTGTAATCTGATAATTCCTAAAGAGAAAACCTCAAATTCAGAAGCATAGAAATCTCTCTCTCTCACCAGGTAACCATGTACACTCTCTATAGCAAGACACCTATTTCACTGTTACACTAAGCTGTCATCATATGATACTGGATCACCTCCTCTAATGCTCCTTCCGTTGAGGCAGACACCTGCTTCAGTCTCTCTGTCACACTTACCTTTTATCCTCCGACACAGGTTCTCCTCCTCAAATACCCTGCCCCTCTCACAATCCCTTGATTTGTGAGTTAGTTGGTTACCTTGCCAGTGCTGGTGCCATGTTAAAAGCATCCAGTCCACAATGTAATGTGGTTGTTGTTTGGAAGGGCATCCAGCTGTAAAAATCATGCCAAAACTAACTTTGCCTGTGCTAGTGCCACATAAAAAGCACTGAGTCCACTCTGTGGTATAGTTGGTGTTAGGAATGGCATCCAGCCATAAAATCCCTGCCAAAATAGACACAATAGCCTTGGGTAGTTTTACTACCTGGCCGGCTCCTGTCATCCATCCCACCCATGCATGTATGGAAGATGGACATTAAACGATGACAATGATATATATATATATATATACACACATATATATAATAAGATGAGAAAATAGAGAGGTAATTAATAAATTATTATTTATTGATTAAAAAATTGACAAGCATCCCTTACAGCTGTTTTAATTCCAGACTTCAGAAAATTAATTCAATTAAAAATTTGAAAGTTGAACCTCTTTAGAGGTAGTTAAGGATATACAAAATAATTTTTAATTTAATTTTCTGAAAGTCTGGAAGTGAAACAACTGTAATGGATGTTTAATTAATAAATAATAATTTATTAATTACTTCTCTATTTTCTCATTATAATAAATGAGATCTATTAAGTCAAGTACATCAACAACAAAAAATCAAATGGAAATTGTAGTTGTGATACCTGTGTAGTTGGCATGTAAAAAGCACCATCCGAACGTGGCCGATGCCAGCGCCACCTTGACTGGCTTCCGTGCCGGTGGCACATAAAAAGCACCAACCAATCATGGCCATTGCCAGCCTTGCCTGGCACCAGTGCCGGTGGCACATAAAAAGCACTCACTACACTCACGGAGTGGTTGGCGTTAGGAAGGGCATCCAGCTGTAGAAACACAGCCAGATCAGACTGGAGCCTGGTGCAGCCTCCTGGCTTCCCAGACCCTGGTCGAACCGTCCAACCCATGTTAGCATGGAAAACGGACATTAAACGATGATGATGATGAAACCATGGTTTATATAGTTACCTTGCAGTTGAGCATTAAATGTAATGTTCAATATTCTTTGTATAGGTAACCAGTACTTTTATAGGATTTTGCTATCCCTGAATGAGATTTTTAACCTTTAATTGTACTTCCGTATGTATGTATGTGTGTGTGTGTGTGTGTGTGTGTGTGTGTGTGTGTGTGTGTATATATACACATACATAGGACAGTTTAGTCCTTCAAGTCATGCTTAAATAAAGTTACACATTTTTCATAACTGATTTTAGAAGGCACTAACCTTCAAGTTATTTACTAAAACTATATAATTTAAAACCCCTTTCTCACCAATACACCCATACTTCAATCATTAGAGGCAAAATAACACATAAATGGCATTCTAAAAGATTTATTCATACCAAGTGCTTTAGGGTGTGGTGGTCATAAAACTGATTAGAACTCTAGCATTTGATGCCTCCACCATAACTCAAATTTGTAGTAGGTAATGTTCTAAGATAAAGTAAATTGTTAATTGTACAATGTTTCTGCTAGCCTCTATGCTAAACCATATCTTCCTAATCATATCTATTTAAAGAGAGGCCATGAAGATACTGCAGTATTGTGAGGACAGGAATTATCAATCCGTTCCTTTGTAGACACACTATTGTCATGGTCATCTGTAGTCACCATAAAATATATGTTTTCCAAACAGTTTTATGAAATAAAACAATACAAAGGCAAATAACATCATTCTAACATCATACTCAGCCTGTTTACAAGTGTCACACAGCTCTAATTGTAAAAAAACAAAGCTAAATTTTTATAAAAAGGTTTTGTAATTTTCTAAATGTCTTTCAACATTTAATTTACAAGTCAAACAACAGTTCTTGTGCATGTGAATTGAAATTGTTTTAAGTAACACCATATATCTACAACTGACCAGATCTACACCAAATGCACAAAATATCATTTTAAAACCACATCCCTTCCTATTGTTATCTCTGCAGTGCCTCACTCCCTTTTTGGATCCATATTTTGCCTCGTGCTAACCCCACCACCACCACCAAGTCTCTTAATTCATATGAACAGTAAATGCTTTAACCCTTTAGCATTCAAACTGGCCATATCTAGCTTAAATACTCTAAATGTTTTATGTTCAAACAGGCCAGATCAGGCTTCAAACACCTGCCCTACACTGTCATTCTAACAACAAACAACCACATCATTGGAATCTCATAGCTATGAGATAATACATAACTAATTCAAAACAATATGAATAAATGAGTATTATATTTGACAGAATAATCTGAATGCTAAACGGTTAAATTACCCAGTTATCCCTATTTTCAGACTTAAAGGGCCAGAAAAGTCAGTAAATAATATCCTTGCTTTTTACACATACACCAATAAAACATTTCAAGAATTTTGTTACTTTTCAATATTGGGTTAATTCTGGGCAACGTTTGTTATTTTGACATTATTTTAAATGATGCAAAACAACATAAGTATTGATTACTGATAAGATCCAGAATTAGCTTTCAGCTGATGGAAAAAAAAAATACCCTGCAGGTTCTGGTAATAAGGATAGAACTTGTGAAATAAAAATGTCACAACATTCAGTATTTTGTAATAGGAATGTCAATACGGAATTAGTGGTTAAGTTAGGGCAAATGAAAATCTTACCATTCACTTGTGAGCTGAGATAGAATTAAACAAAAACACATATTGTATATATACAAAGATTTCAAATTTTGGCACAAGGCCAGCAATTTCAGGGGAGTGGGTGAGTCGATTATATGGATCCCAATGTTCAATTGGTACTTATTTTCTTAACTCTGAAAGGATGAGAAGCAAAGTTGACCTTGGCAGAATTTGAACTGAGAACATAAAGACAGAAATGTTTCTAAACATTTTGCTTGGCATTCTAATGATTCTGCCAGTTCACTGCTTTATTGTATATATATATATATATTTGAAATCTAACATATCATGTGATATGACCTGCAACTGAAACTAGATGCATTCCACTCAAAAAAGATGAAAAAAAAGTGGAAGACCACCAAAACCAGCTTAATTTTCAATTTTCTATGTTGGCAAGAGTGAAATAAATTTGTTTAATGGCATATTTGCCATCATCCCTACCTGAACTAATTTCAATGTGACCAATTTAAATATTCTCTTGTGAAGATCCTATCATTTCAATATGTCAGCATAAGGTGAACAAGTTTGCAGTACAGTATATGTCTGAATGTTTTGATTCTGCATAATCTTTCACAAGACCCAACATCCTCAAATGTGACCCATGGTTTCTTCCGGATGACTTGGTTTTCTTGCTTACACCATGGATAGCTTCCACTCTGTTTGCAGAACCCTATTAATTGGCAGGTATTGTCAATTGCCCCCAAAGTTACTTCTGTACATATTGCACAATTCTGTCAATGTAAAACTGCTTTCTGGTTCTTTACATTCAGTTTTTTATGTACATAATAGACTATACTTAGCTAGACTATACTTAGCCTGTTTTAAACAGAAATTGGTTGTCCTTTGGAAAAGATTCAGTTAATATACATTGCAATAATGATTTTAAAATGAATAATTTGGTGCTAATAAGTTAATGCATGTAGCTCAAGACAGCCCACCCAACCTGAGGCTAGTGGATGAATGAGGATTGATGATCAGAAATAATAGGCGAACAAGCTTTAAGCTACAGCCAAAAAGTTAAATGGTTTCTAGCTAATTATATATCATCTTTCCAGTCCACCTGATACATTAGTCTATCCTGTGTCTTACTACATTAAATACTATACCCAATCCTTTTACCTCCAGTATTTCATACCTACCAACTTATTTTCAGTAGACATCCACTTACAGATATTGAAAATGGACGTAAACTAAAGAGTCAGTAAAGGTTTTTGGGCTCCTTTGACCTAAGTAAACCATATAAATAAATGTCATCTAATGAGGAAGGTATATTTTGAATATCTTGCTAATTCTTGCTAACATTGAAAATAAAACAGAAAAGGCCTATGATGATCTCAAAAAAAGAATTCAATATTTAACAAGAATGAAATTTCTGAGAAATAGCAAAACAAATATTACAGTAATGTTTTTAAAAAAAATTTTTTTTTTCTTAAAGCTGAGCTCTCAAGTGAGTTAATTTGATGAAATATTTATAAGTAATGGTAGTAAATAGAAAATGCTTTCTAAAATTTAAATGCTAAAGGCATCAAAGGAAATAGTGTAGCAGCCGTAGTGACTTGCTGCAACAGCAGAGGGTGTTAATAGAAGCCAGGTAAAGAAAATCTACTGTAATACAGAGTCAATGGGAAGATCATGTAGGGGAGAATCAAAATCAGGTCAATTATTGATCTGAAGAGAAATCACTAGAATGATCTTTAGGGCGAAAATTCTTTGTACAATTGAACTTCTTCAAAACAAAATAAACATACAAACATTGAACACACAACCATACAAATGTTAATCACACTTGAACATAGAATGTGTAACATATTTTTCCTTTGTTCATATTTAACTTACTAAAATTGTAGACCGCCCTTTCTGTCTGCGACGAGCTAATTTGGGTGTGTTGCTTATATCAAATGCCATGCTTGGTCGGCCAGTATACTGAAAATGAATACATTGTAAAAACCTTCTTAAGAACTATGGTTCTATTCATGACAAAATAAAAGATCAGACAGAGCATGCACACCAAAATAACCTTTTATAAACATTTTTAAGGTTTTCCAAAATTTTCAAAGGGTTTACATCAAGAAATAGCAAAATGGCAACCATGTATCTTTGGGGCAGTACATATTTTTCTTTTTATGAATTCATTCTCCATGTCCTCAAAGAAATTAACATTCCGCCAAACTAAGATGCCTAAATTAAATTAACACAAAGTTGAAACCACTTTGTGACTCAATAAATACTGCTTCCTTCTACACATTTCAAAATGACATTCATCCTGAAGTAGAGATGTCACAATGGCTGTGTGTGTATGTATGCAGGACATTAAACTGTATTCAGTGATGAGGCTCCAGCTCAGGAGTTCTGGAGAGTATGGAGTCATTCCTTAATTACCACAACTCCCAGGTTTGTTCTGCCAGGATCCCATCTATGGGTTAAATAGATTTCTCAGAGATAGAAGAGGCTCCAGTTATTTTTGACAAAACTGTGGGGAAGGCAGCTCTTCTAAGAGAAAGATACTCTGATATAAAACTTGCAGTCAAAATAGTACCAGTCATCTTGTAATGCTTGTCACTGGAACCTACTATGGCACCAGAGAGAATGGAAAAAGTGTTGTACAAGCTTTTGTCACTTAAATCCAATGACATACAGATATCTCACTATAATGTGAGACAGTTATCATCTGACAAGTTGAGGCAATCTTGTATATATGTGTGTATCATTATCATCATCATTGTTTAATGTCCGCTTTCCATGTTGGCATGGGTTGGACAGTTTGACATGGAGCTGGTCAGCTGGGAGCATATAAGTTGGTTGTGTTAGGTAAGAATTCATCATCATCATTTAACGTCTGTTTTCCATGCTGGCATGGGTCAGATGGTTTCATCGGAGCTAGTAAGCTAGAAAGCTGCACTAGGCTCCAGTCTATTTTGGCTTGTATGGTTGGATACCCTTTCTAACACCAACCACTCTACAGAATGTACTGGGTGTCTTGTGTCAACAGTATGGGTGCCTTTCACGTGTCACCAGTATGAGTGACCTGTATGTCACTGGCATGGATGCCTTTTACATGTCAACAAATATGAAAATTAAGTAATTTTGTCTTTAGCATGCAAAATTTCAGAATACAAGAGCATCATATAGATATTTCAATGCAATGATTCAAAATCAAAGGATCATTCATTAATCTTTTGTTTAAAACTGTATGTATGAACTTATTCAGTGGGGTTAGTAGGGATTTTTATTTCATGCTATCATGAGTGTGTTTTGGCATGAATGTCTGAAAGATCTCACCTCCTTCTGCCCAATGGGTGACTTTATTCGTAATCGTTTATCAGAACGAGGTGTGTTTTCATCGTTGATTTTTTTAATTCTCGCTTGCTGTAAATTATTTTGACCTCCACTTTTAACATGTCTTTTCTGAAGATTCAAGCAAAGGAAGGGGTAACAGATAAAAAAATGAAACAAAAATAGCAATACAAACAACCATTAATGGTAAATTTTACTGTCTAATTGATTCCAACATAAGCACATGGCCTCAAATTTTGGGAGTTAGTGAAATCAATCCCAGTACTTGGCTAGTACTTTATAGATTTTGGAGGGATGGAAAGGCAAAGTTGACCTGGGCTACATTTGAACTCTGAATATAAAGAGCTGGAAGGATTATTGCATGGCATATTGTCCTATATTCTAATGATTCTGCTAATCCACCATCCCACTTAACACTATAAAGAAAAGAAAGCTGGTTTATAGAATCAGATGTATGAAATAAGAACTTCCTTGGTTGAAAAACAAGAAAAGTTAGCAATAGGAAGGGCATTTGGCAGTAAAACAAAACCTCAATAAAGACATTTGTCCAAACTGTGCTAGCATGGAAAAAAGTACGTCTAAATGAATGATATATATATATATATATATACACACACACACACACATTGTATGTATATTTGCGTATAATATACTATGGACTCTCACTCTGACAATAGATGAGGGTTCCACTATTTCTTGCTGAACAACCAGATGGTTTACTTATTGTGATTAAATGTTTGTGTTTAACATAAGCTACCTCCCACCATCAAATCGACACTGCTTGTACACATACAGAAGTGTGCCACACATCAGATGTCAAAATGACTGCAGAGCAATGTGAAATGAAGTGTTTTACTCAAGGACATAACACACCACCAAGTCTAGGAATGGAAATCATGATTGTGAGTTCAACACCTTAATCACCTCTTCATTATGCAAGTATATATATATATATATATATATATCTCATCATCATTTAATGTCTGCTCTCCCATGCTGGCATGGATTAGATGATTTGACTGGAGCTGATGAGTTGGAGAGCTGCACTGGGTTCCAGTCTGATTTGGCATGGTTTCTACAGCTGGATGCTCTTCCTGGTACCATGATGCCCTTCTTAATGTCAATATATATATACATATATATATACATTATACATATATACATATATATATACACATATATATATATACACATGTATATATACACATATATATACACAAATATATATATATACACATATATAAACACATATATATATATGTGTACATACACACACATGCCCCTTCTAATGCCAAATAATGTGTATATATATATATGCACGTACACACATACATAATATGTACAACAACATAATATATAGTATTGCCTTGGTGTTACAGTGCTCAATTGAATCTGTCTTCCACAGAAACAAAAGTAGAACCAGGATTTCATTAAGTATAAGAATGAATATATACACACCCATACATACAAGGAAAAGGGAATGGAGATGGTAGGAAATTGAAAGCAATTAGTGTAAGGTAAATTTGCAGGTGAAGGGAAAAACTGTGAAGTTAAAACAAAAAGAAAAAAAAAGAACTAGGGAATGACTAAAAGAAGCAGAAAAATAACAGCAAGAACATTTATAAAGCAAAAGGAGAAACAGAAAGGAATGGCAATAGTAGAATAGAGTATGTTACCTGAGAACTGACAGGACTCTTCCGCTTGCGTTTGCTTGCAGATTTTGGCAGAGTGATGTCAGCTTTAAATGGACTTGGAATGTTCTGCAGCTCAGCAGGATATGTTGAACGAAGGTGAGCAGGGACCATAGTGTTTCGTCGCTTAATTTCAGTGAGCCGACTCCAATCATAAGTGTTAGGTTCATCCTCACATGCAAACATTTTGCCACAGCCAGCTGAAAATAAAATGGAACAAGAGTGATTTTGTGACATTGCAGATAATTGGATTTTTGCTTTGAGAGAAGATTCAACAAAGTTGTTTGTTTTCTCACAACTTTTGGCTCTCCAAGAAAGCTGAATTGCAACATTGGATTATGTCCCTTTAATCGCGCGCGTACGCAGAGGGGAAGAGAGAGAGAGAGAGAGGGGGTAATCCTGAATTGTAAATAAAAGTGATCACGTGTAAAGTCTGTCTGTTTGACTTATTGAAAAACAACAACATGACATAGATGTAATTGTTTTTCTCGTTTTTGAAGGAATGGTCGGTGTCCATGGCCTGTGTTATCTTTCTGACAACACTGGTCAGACTGATATGATTTATGTTCATATTTAGATATTATTTTGCAAGAAAAAGTGAGTAGGAGAAAATTTCAGAGGGTGACAAATTATGGAAATGGTTAGTGTAGGGTCTAAAAGTGGATTGGACTATTTGGGTTATTGGAAGAGATGCATGGGCTTTGGTGGGAGATAGTATGCAAGTAGCTAGGTTCAGGGGCTGCTGTTGTTGCTGCAGTTGAAGAGGCAGATTAAAGAGACAGCATGTTTTTGGGCCACACGTAAGCACAAACATAGCTGTGAGTATATGATATTCACTTTGAAACTACTTGGTTTTGAATTCAGTTCCGCTGCATGGTACATTGGGCAAGTGTCTTCAATTATAGCACTGGATTGACCAAAGCCTTGTGTGTGGATTTGGTAGATGTAAGCTGAAAAAAGACTGTGTGTGTATAAGAGAGAGAGAGAGAGAGAGAGAAAGAGAAAGAGATAGTTCATATTTTCCTCTATCTTCATGTGTGTTCGCTGGCTATAAACAATGACCTTGTTGTTTATGTACATGGTGTAATTAGTTTCCAGTTCTTTGTGTAACTATGCCTGTGCTGGTTATTGTCTTGTAGACCGGGAGATTATTACTTCACCAGGAAACAGGTGGTAGTTGGCATCAGGAAGGGCATCTGACCATAGAGAATTGCTCTAATGAACTCCGGTCTGACTCATGCAATCATGGAAAAGAAGATGAATGCATGTGTTTGTGTATATTTGAGTTTGCTTCCATGAAAGTTGCAATCAAGGAGGTATTTTAAATAGTCTGCAGATGTGAATTGAAAATTTCCTACGGTTATATTTTGGAGAAAGAGCTGTTACTCCACCAAGCAGACTCATTCAAGCTATAGAACATGGAATTGAACTGTTTATTAGGGACTCAATAAACAGGTAGATTTCCAGCTTTGTGATGTAAGAAGACTTAAATTTATGAGCTTGCATTCAGTGCACCAGCACCTTAGCATACAGTGAAATCTGCTGACTGACAAAAGTATCAAGGCATCCAATATTTAGATCAGCCAAGAGCAATCTGCAGGACTTTCTGAATTGAATGTCCAATGAAAAATAACCTTGAAATTTTTAGTGTGACCCACCTGATGAGTCATGTCTCATGCAATCCACTTTTCAATAAAGGTTACCCATGCCTAATTTAGGTGAACCAAAAGAGGAATAGTTCCAGACAATGGAATTTTTTTTTGGCTAACTTTTGTATAATCTAGGGTTTCATCATCGTTTAATGTCCGTTTTCCATACTAGCATGGGCTGGACGGTTTGACTGGGGTCTGGGAAGCCAGGAGGCTGCACCAGGCTCCAGTCTGATCTGGCAGAGTTTATACAGCTGGATGCCCTTCCTAACGCCAACCACTCCATGTATGTAGTGGGTGCTTTTTATGTGCCACCGGCACAGGTGCCAGGGGAGGCTGGTAACGGCCATGATCGGTTGGTGCTTTTTACATGTCACCAGCATGGAAGCCAGTCAGGGCGGCGCTGGCATCAGCCACATTCGGATGGTGCTTTTTACATGCCACCGGCACAGGTATCACAACTACAATTTCCATTTGATTTTTATAGGGCGACCTGCTGTGCTTGAGGAAACCTATTGAGTCAAGTACATCAAAAAAATCAAATGGGGTTTCAACTATCAAAAATACTATACTGAACTCTGATAGTGGATAGTCAAGTATATTTTTGGTATTGTAGGGTACTGCTCAAGGACTTATAACAGATGAATTGTAGACAGGAACTTTGCTGTGGGTTAGCTAGTGAGCTGGTCTGCAGTGAAGAGAACTTCCAGTTAGTCGGGATTTCTCCTAAGAGCAAGATGACCTATTGCTTTCACCCAGATGTGTCCAACCAAATGAAACTAAATAAATCCTTCATAAACATACTCTTGTTTTCCATTGATTTTTTTTGTTTACTTCAATATGTGAAGCGAGAGCTGTTGTTCTTATGGTATCACCAGTTATAGCTTTTGTTAAGCTATACACAAAAAAATAAACGGAGAACAAGGGTGTGTTTATGAAGGATTTATTTAGTTTCAGTATTCTTTTCATCAATTCTCTTTCACCCAGAAGAGTGATGAAAGGAAGGGAAATAACAATTGAGCAATTAGTCTGAGTAAATGGATACTTACAAGGTACTGGTGTCCTTGATGAAGTAGAGGCATTAGAAGCAAATGACTTTATGCTTGAAGTACTATACACACTGGAAGAGATTAAATAATTAATACATCAACTGTTTAAAATGTTGTGGTGAATAACCTTACTTATATATCAAATGGAAAAAATAAAGGAAACGCATAGGAAATGACAAAAAATTAAGACACATTCTTACATGGACAAGAGATGCAGGTATGGTTGTCTGGTTAAGCAGTTTGCTTCCCAACCACATGGCACTTTGTGCAAGTGTCTTCTACTGTAGCCCCAGGCTGACCAAAGCCTTGTGAGTGGATTTGGTAGATGCTCATCATATATATGCATTTATGTGAATGTGTGTTTATGTCTTTTTATCTTGACAATGCCTGATTGTTGTAAACGAATGTTGTTCATTTCAAGTATTCTGTGAAAACGTGTAAATATACAAGGCAGGCCAAAAGTCATGCACCAAAACTTATCTGCCTCAATAAACTCCAGCCAACCCAAGCAAGCATGGAAAAGTGAATGATGAAACAATGATGGTGACGATGCATAGAACCACAAATTTTGGAAGAAAGAGTCAGTTAAATAAATCGCAGTGCTTGAATGGTACTTTATTAATTCTAGAAGAATTAATGGTAAAATTGACCTTGCTCTAATATGAACTCAGAAGTCAAGGGCATGTCAGTAAATACTGAAATATCTTACCTGGTGTTCTAGTCATTATCAAGCATCAACACATAACATCTATATTCCACACTGGCATGGACAGGATGGTTTCCCAGGATCTGACAGGTCCAAGGACTGAATTGTGCTCCAAAGTCTGCTTTGGCATGGTTTCTATGGCTGGATGCCCTTCCTAATATCTGTCAGTTTACAGCAAGTAATAAGTGCTCTTGTTGTGGCACCAGTACTAGTGAGATTGTAATGCAGCTTAAAAGACTAAAGTCCCTTTAATTGAGTGAGACTTCAGTAGAGAAGGAGGTGGATTTATAGGAGGGATTAAATATGAGAGAAGGGGACACAGAAAAGAAAAGGTTTTTTGCAGCAGAGGAGCTACATCTACATGGATACTAACATTTTAGAAGAGAGGGTGGGAGTGAGTGTAATGGAGCTGGAAAAAGATGAAATAGTGGTGATGAGGCATCAAAGTGGACCCTGGTGCCACAACAAGGACACTCAGTGAGTAGAAGTGAATGAGGACAAGAGAACAGGGAGTGCAGGTGGATGGAGTTTGTGAGAGTGTATGAGAGAATAAAAGCTGGTTTAACGATTATGCTAATATCCAATGCACTTGCATTAGCAACATAAAAGTATCCCAAGCTGGACTGTAAATCATTGATGAAAATTCTATGAACTACTGTACATCCTAAGCTGTAGATAGAAATAAACTTGAGTGATATAATCAAACGTTGAGCCAACCAACCTTATTGGTGATAAGTTATAATCTTTCATCTTGTTACTGCTTCTGGACCTCAGATCATAAGGAACTTTATTTAATGTGCTTGAGGCACATTCCAAAGAGTCATCTAAAATTTAAAAGACAAAATTACCAAAACAAAACTGTTCATGTTATGACTAATCTATGTTACAATACGAACTGTGTTTCTAAGTCTAACCATAACCCATCACATGCTATCTTCAGAGCAAAATGATTTTCAAATAATAATTTTTTTAATCTTCTAGCACTGGTATGGTCATGTACTAAGGATGGATGAGGAGAGATGTGTGAAGAAGTGCCACTCCCAAACAGTTGAAGGAATCCGGGATAGAGGTAGACCCAGGAAGACATGGGATGAGGTGGTCAAGCATGACCTTCAAACGTTGGGCCACACAGAGGCAATGACGAAAGACCGAGATCTCGGGAGATATGCTGTGACTGCGAAGACCTGACAAAGTGAATCCATGGTGTATCCTACACCAGCTTCACATAACCAGCTCCAGCCTATTCAAAGTACCTTGGATCGTAGGACAAATAAAATTGTCAAAACAGCTGTTGAATGTTGCAAGACAATATGACATGGACTTGATACTGGAATTGGCTGTCAATGTAACCTGTCGTAGTTGTGGTATGACTTAATGGATGTGAGATGCTATCATTGTAATGTATTAATGTTCATAGAAAAGTGCACTAGGAGGAACAGTGGCTAATTGTGATTTTGGTTACTGCTGTAAATCTGGTTTAATCTGTATTCTAAAAGTACCAGATTTACCTGATGAACAACATCAATTATTTATACTTGACTGACCAGAAGTAAATTATTTATCCCCACTTAAATGTGGATGTTCTATTAGACAGTGGTTCCCAAAGTGGGCAGTGGAAAGATCCAGGGGGCAGGTTTGAAGAAAAATGGGACAATATTGGGGTGACCAAAATGGGACAATGGATGTAAAAAAAAAGCAAACAAAATAAAGGGGTAATTAGGTTAAGCTTTATTTGTGAAATACTGTTGTTTTGAATTTGTTGCAGAAATGGTCTCTGTCTGTGAAGGTGAGAGGGGGGGCACTAGAAATGTGGCCTTAAAACTAAGGGAGTGGCAGCCTGAAAAATTTGGGAACCACTGTATTAGAACAAACTATACTGCAATAGCTACCATGAGAGAAACTCTCATATTGGCTTTTAGTGCAAAATGCAATCTTGTTTCTAGCACTTGCAGGGAGATAAATCTCTGCCACCTTCAGCACCAAGACCACTAGGTCATGTGATTTTGAACTTCCTTGGTCTATCAGTGATGGATGTCTGACTGCTAGAAATAGCAGTAAATCATCTCCCTGCCAGTAATATATAGAAAAACAGTGCCAGAACAGGCACTGGTATTACAATTAGCCAGTTAACTTGTTATCCTACATGGCAACTCCTCTAAACGTTATGTGACAGTCATGGATTTGGTGAAGAAGAACAAGACAACCAGAAGAAATAGCAGAGATGCTCGATAGAGTATACTCTGTCCATCTGTTACAAGTAGAACTCTTCTATTTGAAACTATTACTTCATTACAGAGCTGGAGCTAAAAACTTTGATGATTTGCAAACAGTTGACAATATTCCTCAGGAAAGAATTTTAGTAAATTTTCCCAGCTATAATGTACATATTCCATTAGTGCAATTAAAATTTAAGACCACAAAGATAGTACTAAACATTAATCCAAAACTGTTTCTAGGTTAATGAGATTGACATGATGAGTATCTCAGTAAATGTTGATAAGTAAAACAAGCCACACATACTTACTGGCCCAGTTTGGTGATTGAGAAGTGTTAAACAATGCCATTTCTGCCTTCTCAAGCTGTTCATTTAATATCACAATTTTTCTCTTCATATCTTTACATTCTTTATCTGGAAATGAAACACAGTAAAATAAGTGTTGAGAATATGGTCCAATTCTTAAAATAACAATAGAGCTTTATATTTATGAAGGTACCTTATTGAAATTCACAGCTACTCAGGTTCCTAGAGTGATGAGCAACTAGTTGAAGGGTCAAAATTCATATCTCCTTCAGAGTGCTGTAGTGAATGGTTTAAATTTAAATTCAAAAGGGAGATTTTTATAAGGATGCCAAGCATTTAATCTTGTATCTAGGCATGGGTGTATGGTAAGAAGCTTGCTTCTCAACCACATGGTTCTGGGTTCAGTGCCACAGTGTGGCACCTTGGGTAAGTGTCTTCTACTATAGCCTTAGGGCGACCAAAACCATGTGAGTAGATTTGGTAAACGGAAACTGAAAGCCCCCCCCCATATATATATATATATATATAGATATGTATATATCTATGTGTGTGTGTCTGTCCTCCCCTCATCGCTTGACAACTGGTGTTGGTGTGTTTACATCTCTGTAACTTAGTGGCTCAGCAAAAGAGACCAATAAGATAAGTACTAGGCTTTAAAAAAAATCCTACAGTTGATTTATTTGACTAAAAAAAAA
The DNA here is from genome assembly GCF_006345805.1 of Octopus sinensis. Classification (NCBI taxonomy): domain Eukaryota; kingdom Metazoa; phylum Mollusca; class Cephalopoda; order Octopoda; family Octopodidae; genus Octopus; species Octopus sinensis. The sequence goes on along the minus strand of NC_043007.1, from coordinate 60,650,480 downwards.
GAAATTCAAGGCAGTGCTCAAGTATGGCCACAGTCAAATGACTGAAACAAGTAAAAGAATACTGTTTCAACTAATGTGACTAACAAGTTGTGTGTCACAGTAAATGTGACACTTAACTGAAGTATCAGCTCCTATGGATGATATGGCTCTCATTAAAATAGAAGAATCATCCACAGATCTGGAAATTGAGATAACCCAAATGTGTGTATGTGTGTGTGTATAAATTGTAACTATTTCTAACCTCACTTTTAACATGCCTTTTCTGAAGACCAAACATAGGAAGAAAAAAAAACAAAAAAACAACAGTATGAAACAGTCATTAGTGCTCAGGTTTATCTTCTAACCCTATAATTAGTTCCAACACAGGGACAAGACCTCAAATTTTGGGGGTTGGAGTTAGTCGCATTTATTATAGGACTTGACTGGCACAAAGGAGGAAAGGCAAAGTTGACTTTGACAGGATTTGATCTCGGAATGTAAAGAATCAGATGTTCCAATAGGTATTTTGTCTGACATTCTAATATCAATAATTATGATAATAATAATCATGGTTTCAAATTTTGACACAAGGGAGGGGCTAAGTTGATTAAATCAACCCCAGTGTTCAACTGGTACTTACTTTTATGACTAAAAGGATGAAAGGCAAAGTCGATCCCAACAGAGTTTGAACTCAGAACATAAATACAGACAAAATACTGCTAAGCATTTTGCCTGACATGCTAACAATTCTGCCGGCTTGCCTCCTTACTATTACTACTACTACTACTACTAATAATAATAATAATGGTCTCAAATTTTGGAACAAGGCCAACAATTTCAGTGGAATGGGCAAGTTGATTACATTGATCCAGTGCTCAACTGGAGCTTATTATATTGACTGGTACTTATTTTATCAACCCTGAAAGGATGAAAGATAAAGTAGACTTCTGCAGCAATTGAACTCAGAAAATAAGGACGGACAAAATACCACAAAGTATTTTGCCCAGCATGCTAACGATTCTGCCAGCTCGCTACCCTCCTCCTCTCCCCAATAATAATAATAATAACAATCCTTTCTACTATAAGTACAAGGCCTGAAATTCGGGGGAGGGGGACTAGTCAATTGTATTGACCCCAAAATGATGAAAGGCAAAGTCTACCTAGGCAGAATTTCAACTCAGAACGTAAAGAAGGATGAAATACCACTAAGCACTTTGCCAAGCATGCTAACGATTTTGCCAGCTCACTGCCTTAATAATAATAGTCCTTTCTACTAAAGGCACAAGTCCTGAAATTTATGGGGAGGGGACTAGTTGATTACATGAACCCGTGTTTCACTGGTACTTAATTTATCGACCCCGAAAAGATGAAAGGTAAAGTTGACCACTACGGAATTTGAACTCAGAACATGACGGGTGAAATACCGTTGAGCATTTTGTCCAGCATGCTAACGATTCTGCCAGTTTTTCGCCTTAATGATAATAATAATAATAATAATTTATAAAAGATTGACATAACTCTTTACAATAATAAATAGACACTAAGAAGAGCATGATGCGATTTGCAATAGATTGTTTATTTAACAGTTTGAACAGTATTTTAACAGATCATCTGTCTTCTTCAGGCTCAAAATGTAAAATGAAAATAACCGCAGTAACACAAAAATTCAAAATATGAGGAAATCCTGTATTGCTATTTTGATAACTGATAAAAGAAAAAAAAAAAATATTTAGCTGAACAGTTTTTGTGTAAATGTCATGAAATTCGTCCATCATTTTATTCATTCTTTCAGGACATGATGTTAGTAATTCACAAATATATTTGTCATCATGCATTTTGAGGACTGAAAGTGTAGTGAATTACTTACATCATGCCCTGGAGGAATGAATAAAATGACAGGTGAATTTCATTACATTTAAACAAAACTGTTTAACTAAATATTTTTTTCCTATTTTTTCTTTCTTCTTTTTCCTTTTACCAGTTATGAAAGTGAAAACTGTAGCAATGCAGGATTTTCTCATTTATATTTTGAATTTCAGTGTTTCTGCAGTTATTTTCATTTTACATTTTGAACCTGAAGACAATCTGTTGAAATATTGGTGAAGCTGTTAAATAAACAATCTATTGCAAAATGCACCATGCTCATCTTGTTGTCTAACAACAATAATAATAATAATAATAATAATAATAATGATAATAATAATAATAATAATAATAATAATGATGATAATAATAATAATAATAATAATAATAATAATCATAATAATCATACAAGTTTCTTGGAATTTAGTCTGCTCTTTCTTCAGTATCTCCGAGAATGAGTATTTCTCTTTCTCTAACTCCATCACTTTCTTCATCAATCGTTCATTATTCTTCTTTTCTTCAGCATCACGCTCATTCACCTTGGCAAGGAGGTTATGTTCGTGTGTCTTGTAGTGTTTTATTAATTTCTCAAGGTTCTCAGTTTCAAACCGAGACTCTGAATATTTCTCATTGAGCTGAAAATACAAAGGGTCTGATAAGAAGTTGCCAGGCTTTGAAACAATTTTCCTGCAGCTTTTGGACAATAATGCATTGTACAATTTTTTTCCTTTTTGAATTGCATTTTGAAAGATTACTTGTGTGAACATACAAACACACACACATTATATACATGAGTACACATACATAAATTCATCATTGATATTTATACACTTGAATTTCTTTGCAGTTCTGTGTCTATCTTGTTCAGCATTATTTGCAATATGTCATGTAAGGCCTAACTACAACTGATTTTTTTAATAAATTCTTAGTGAAAATAAAAATTAAAACTACTACGTTCCCTATTACTGTCAACTTCCTATCAACTGAAAATAACTGATCTGACATAACCTGGTTTTGTACTGACATAGCAGCGTGAAGCAGGGCTGCGTGCTTGCCCCCACCCTGTTTGGCATCTTCTTTGCAGTCATGCCAAAACATGCATTTGGGACATCAACTGATTGTGTTTACCTCCACACGAAGTGGCAAACTGTTTAGTCTGTTGAGGCTGAAAGCAAAATCCAGGGTGCATCAGGTACTTGTCAGAGAAATGCTGTTTGCAGATGACGCAGCACTGACAGTGCACTCTAAAGAGCAAATGCAGCACCTCGTGGACAAACTTTCAAAGGCCCATCAGGAATTCAGTCTGAAGAAGATGCAAGTAATGGGCCAAAGTGTCAAGTACCCCACCACCATCAACAACTTACAAGCTGGAGGTAGTCCATCAATTCACCTATCTCAGCTCTACCATTGCTGATGACTTCTCCCTGGACCCTGAGAACAACAGGTAAATTGAACAAGCATCCTCCACATTTTCCAGGCTCATAAAGAGAGTCTGGGAAAACAAAAAACTGGCTGCTAACACCGAAATTGCTGTCTATAAAGCATGCATCCTTAGCACACTACTTTATGGCAGTGATACATGGAGCAGTGGCAGCTCATGTATAGGCACTGCGGAACTACAGTCCCCTCTATTTCCACTCGATATTATCGATAACATTGAATATAATGAATCCTCTTTTCTTTAATTCTTTCTTTATACTTGTACATTATATAATCCTTAAGTTTAACGTCAGTAGCCATCCCCTAGTTTATGAAAAAAGTACAAAAATCCTTGTATAGAACTGTGCACTTTACAGTTCCAGCGATGTGGTGTTTGGCTGTTGTGTGCATGCTCACATGTCTGAGATAGGAAGCTTTATGCTAGGAGAGAGCACTGTCATTCCTGTGTGGGCCTGTACAGCCACAACAAATGCTGCACCGCTATCAGCAGCTGACATGATTTCTTTCTGGCGCAGATCCATGGCCTCTCAAGACCAACGGATAACGACGACTACTACTACTACTGCTGCTATTACTACTACTACTACAACTACTACTACTACTACACCAACACCATGTCTTTATATTAGTGTTCCTTTCTCTATATCCCCCACAGTTCATCATTCCACAGAATAGTCAATAGTTGAAGAGATCTAAAATATAAAACTGATATGAATGTACAGATATTTCTTTAGTTTGTTTCAGCTATTGTGGTTAAGGCCATACTAGAGTACCACCTCTTGGGGCTACACACCCAAAGTATTAACTGTTTTGGTGGTAGTATTTTAAGATGTCTTTGGCTTTCTCTGTTAGAGTGGTTGGTTGCTAATTGAAAGGGCTTTAAACTTATTAAATATGTAAAACAAAGTATGAACTCATGTGTATATGTCTGGGTGTAAAGAGTCAACAGATGAGATCCAGAGATTCCCAATATAGAAAACACTTGGTGAATTGCATCTGCCAACATTATGAAGTAACTCTAAGCCCTCTCCAGAAACAGCTGTTGGACTTGTAACACCATACCTTCTCCCCTTTACTTTTCTACTCTGTGTAAGTTTGCTCTGTTAATATATAAATATCTATATATTTATACTTGAGTATTCATCATTTGAAAATTTTCAATCCTTGCTTCTTTCTATTTACATATATACAGGTGTATATATATATATTGTATATCAAACCCAAGCAGTTTTAATTGTTTATGTGTAGGTGTATGTTTATAACTAAATTTTTTTTTCACGTGTTTTGGGTAAACTACAAGCAAGTACCAATGTTCTATTCACAGTATTTTTATGAAGACAAATACTCATTACAACAAACATGAAAATTTTAAAATCTAGCACAAGAAAGCATTCTTCTTTAAGTGTTTACAACTGAGATGCATCTTGTGATGCTATGCCACAAATCTCTATCTCCAATTAGCTCTGGTAGATACTCAGTTACATGTGTGCGTCAACCAATAACATCAATGTAGTTGAATGGCATTCTATTATAAAAGTATATCTGAACTATATTCCTCTTGCTATGGAATGAATCTTCAGTATATCTCAACTTGTCAGCAAAATGGTATTGAACCACTAGTTTCTAAACCATTTCCTCTCATCAGGTTCCGCTGAAGCCAACAGCTATACTGAACTTACAGTTAAATAAGAAATGCTTCTTACCTTACAAGAAAGGAATCAGATAATTTTTTTTAACAAACTGTGGTCTCTCAGCAGAACAGCAAGGTTACACAGCAAAGTTAAGCAATATCTAACAGTGTTTGGTGCTTCAGAAACCTAATGCTCCAGGAAATTGGAATGTATTCTGCCAAGTTTCATTTCACATCAAGACAAGTACAGGTTTCAATCATAGAAGCACACTTTGGTGCACTAAGCTTATAGTCAGTAAATGAATAGAGATATCAGAGAAGTATCCAAAAGTTGGTGGTTCGTATCACGTTACTGGCCTAGGGTTCAGTCCATAACCAGAAACTTGATTAAGCAAATCAGTCAGTCAAATGTTAATTGGCGCCACAAGGTAGAAATAATACAGTGCAGTTAATAGTGGGAGACAAAGTTGATGTATATTTAGTTAGATTGCAATATTGAGTTTAACAAATGTAGGTTTAGCCTACAGAAATGAAAGGTTTTTTCCAAGTCAACATATTTTCAATACAATATATTGAATTCAAATTTTGCAGAGGAGGTAAGTTGATTGCAGTGATTGCATTGACCCCAGTACTCAACTGGTACTTACTTTATTGCTCCTAAAAGGATGAAAGGCAAAGTTGACCTTGGTAGAATTTGAACTTAGAACATGAAAACAGATGAAATACCACTAAGCATTTCACCCAGCATGCTAACAATTCTGCCAGCTTGCCACCTTATACACTATATTAAGAGGAAACCTTTACCAATAGCCCACAGACCCAACTAATTATGCAACTCACAACCACACACAGAAAAACTTTACACACACCCATGAATTTCAAGCAGACATGCCCATATAAATGTGTGTATGGGGAAGACAAACAACATTTCCAATTATGTAACATAAATGTTTACAAAGCATAAACAAAACCTATCTAGCAATACAACAATACTGATGAACTATACAACAGCTTGGTTAAAAAAAAAACCAATCAAACAAAAGAACTGCAATGACAAAACCTAATACAGGAGTACAACTTATTAATCACTCAGCTACTACCTTTGTTACTTCCATTTCAAGTTTGTGTTTTACGTCAGAGAATTCCTCTTCTTTCTGTAGATAAAACACTTCATAGTCTTGTAATTTAGTAACAACAGCCTGCTTCTCTAGTTTGGTTGTCTTGAGTTCTTCTTTGATATTTTCCACCTGGAGAAAAAAATAACAGTTGAAATATTGAAAACAGTGTTGTGTTTTGTTTTCATACAGTATATTTACTATAGCCTACAGATTATTGGGTCGAAAATATACTGTAAAATCCACTTGACAGGTAAAGTATATGACTAAGACATTTAACCTTCAACAACCCAGTACTTCTGACTACTAACAGAGAGTATAGATGACTGCTGTAGAAAGAGTAATGTCAGCACTGGACAACAGATGAATATTTTGTTGGTATCCAATACTTACCATATTTTCTGGGATATCTAACGTTGCATAAGACCTATTTACCAAATATATTTTGTGAAAAAAAAGCCAAAAGTCAAAAACAAATTTAGTATGTTTCATCACACACTTATTGAAAGATATTTCAAATTAGTTTTGTAAGGGGAATATATGATTTATAAGTTATGCAAGTTATAATTAGTTAAGAAGCTGGTAAAGGTGATATACTCCCATGGTTACAGTTCAATGACCGAAACTCAGTAAAAGAAGAAAAAAATTACCTCAGCAGATATATTTTCATGCTTCTTTTTAAATATCGCTAACTCTTTGTGGGAAATCTGTAAGCGACTGGCCAAAGAAGTATTCATTTCTTCAGCCTTGGACAAAGTCTTGGTGTGATCTGTGATTAACTTTTGTTCTCTGCTATGGAAAAAAACTTCAGTGCTGCTGATCTTCTTTTTCAGCTGCTGGTACTCTTCTCTTGCTTCATTTATGATGCTATTTAGGTTCTTAATCTCTTCTCGATGGTTTTCCTAATGATAACATCAATATTGGTAATAATAAAGATGATAATACGAACTGAAACACTGCTTTTTTTTAATTTCCACTCAACCTTTCTTGCATGTTAACATGATACAACCAAGCCTCAATCTTCTCAACCACTGAAAACGATTTACATTCACTGCACCAATTTCACCAGGAATCAAAAGGTTTTTTTTTTTGAAAAATCAAACAAATGAATCTTTTCTAAAGAGAGATGAATCAAATAAACTTACCTTGCTTGAAGCAAGATGTTTTTCAAGCTCAGCGTTGGCTTCCTTTTCAGTCAACAGTTGCTGTTTAATGCCTGCAACCTGATGTTCTTTCTCAGTCACAATTTTCTCATAGTTGCTTAAGTTAGCACACTGAGTCTCATTAAGTTTCTCCCACTTGGTTTGTGATAAAGTCAATTCTTCAGAATGGGAATCTTTACAAAAAAGATAATATTTGTAATAAAGAAAGCATAACATGAAAGTCATTGTTAGTGAGTAAATGTTAAAAGCAATTATTCAAATTTAAGGAATCTAACTTTTCTTGTCTCAGCATATCTGTTTCACAATCAGTCCCCATTTATATTTCATATAAATACTTACTGAGTATTCCACAGACAAAAAATGTAATTATCAAGTAAGTTCAATATGATACTCTATGACAATGTTTGGCAATCGTGAATTACAGGTACAGTCCATAAGGTTTCTATACAATTTTTATCAACTCAATTTTACTCTCAAGGTTTGAGATGACAGTGCTCAATGCTGCTGGGATAAAGCCCGAAGAACCAGATGACTGTGAAACAAACTTGTTCATTTGTTCATGTCCACTATTCTGTAGCCTTTAAGTACACTTTCCATCTATGAAAATAACTGCATCTTTAATTCCATATGTGAACTTGTATATTGGTTTCAAATTTTGGTACAAGGCCAGCAATTTCGATTACATTTACCCCAGTGCTCATCTACTACATATTTTATCAACCTCAAAAGGATGAAAGGCAATGTTGACTGGCAGAATTTGAACTCAGAATGTAAAGAAAGATGAAATGTTGCTAAGCATTATGTTTGGCATGCTAATGATTCTATCATTTCACTGCCTTATTCCATACCCAAATCTCTATATTATTCATATATCTGACACAGTGGTACCACATATTCAAACATTATACACTGACAAGCCTTCAATTTTTCAACACACCACACTAAACCTTAGACCCATTAGTGAGACATGGTTCCTTTCTGCTACTATAATGAATATTTTAGAGTTAGTAAATTTACTAACTCTAAAATATTCTTCACCTAAACACATTCAAAGTTTCCACTTCTCTTACCATATCTTCATCTTGTCAACATCAACAGGTATTATTATACAATACACTAAATGCTATCCTTCTACGCTTAGAAGCACACACTATTAAATTTTATTTCAGGTCCATGTTTTCCTTCAAAAACACTAACCCGTAAGATTTCAAAGCAGACACCAACCACAGTTGTCACTATATTCTTGTCTGAAAAGTTGTGAGAGGTACATGCACACCTTCCATTCAGTGTAATTAATTAAAAAAGAAAGTGTAAATTTGATAGCCCAGACAACTAATACTAGGATGGAAATATCAATACAACAACTAGTATTATTCTGTCCTTCCTTAAAGAGTAGAAGGTATCATGGCCACTGCCAGCCTCCCCTGGCACGTAAAAAGCACCCACTACACTCACGGAGTGGTTGGCGTTAGGAAAGGCATCCAGCTGTAGAAACACTGCCAGATCAGACTGGAGCCGGGTGCAGCCTCCCGACTTCCCAGACCCCGGTTGAACTGTCCAACCCATGCTAGCACGGAAAACAGACATCAAACAATGATAATGATGGTAATATTAATATTAGCTGATCTTAAAGACCCCCTTCGGTCATGAGTGACCATGGGTTTGCACCTAGAGAGTTACCCTCTGAGGCACAAGTCTGGGCAAGGTTGTTTTTATGGAAGACCAGTAGTCGCCCATGCATACCGGCCTCCCCTCTCCACGCCACCAGTGTTATCCAAGGGAAAGACAAAGGTCGATACAGCTTGGCACCTGTGACGTTGCAACTCATTTCTACAGCTGAGTGAACTGGAGCAACGTGAAATAGAGTGCTTTGCTCAAGAACACAACGCACAGCCCGGTCCGGGATTCGAACTCACAACCTCACGATCGTAAGCTCGCCGCTCTAACCACTGAGCCATGCGCCTCCTTACCATATTAATATTGTCTGAAGTTAGTTTTCATCCTGCTAAACTTCTTTTTTTAACCCTTTAATATTTAATCCAGCCATATCAGGCCCTAATATACTTTATATTCAAACTGACCAGATCTGGCCTCTCTCATCTGCACAACAATGTTATTCTAAAAATATACAAGCACATCATCAAAATCTTGAAGCAATGGGATAATGCATGAGTAATTCAAAACATTGTGAATAAATAAGTATTATATTTCATAGAGTAATCTGAATGCTAAAGGGTTAAGAAGATATCACATTATTATGGTTACCTTTCAAGTTGTTTATCTGTTCCTCCAGTGATTTACACTTGGTAATCTCATCTTCATAAGCACTTTGTATTTTCACCATTTCTTGTTTGTAAGTTTTCATTTCTTCATCTTTATCACTCAGATTTTGGCTCTGCTCTCTCTTCATTTCATTGTATTCCCGTTCAGCTTTTACTGTCATCTCTGCAATTTGTTCCTGAAGACATTCAATTTGCTTGTTTCGGCTTTCAATTTTCTTACACATTTCTGTGACCTTTTTCTCATATGTCTTTACTGATGTCTCATACTGTTCATTGACTTTGTCACAAGCAGCAACAACTAAATCATATTCAGCTCGTTGTTTAGAGAACTCTTTTTCCTTCTGACTTAGCCTAGCTTGGACATCTTCAAAATCAGATCTCACCACATAATTAGTTGCAATATTATCTTCAAATTCAACCGCTTTTTTATCAATGGAAATCTTGTGTGTTTCATTAAGTGACTCAAGCTTCTCTTGATATAAAGTTTGTTGTTCTAGAAGGGCTGTAACATGCTTTTCTTGTTCACATTCAAATGTTTGTTGAGGTACAAAGTCAGTAGCTATTTTCTCTTCATAATTCAAAGTAACTTGAGCTAATTTTTCCTCATGTTCTTTCAATACTATCTGTAATTTCTCTTCTTCTTCAACATATTTCTGTTCAAGTTCTGTATACTTTATGGTCTCATCTTTTAGCTTAGCTTCAAACACTTCGTTTGAGATATAATTTTTGGAGATATTTTCCTGAAATTCTACCATTACTTTTTGCAAAGCTTCTTTATGTTCTTCATCCTGGAATTTTATTTTCCCTTCATATTCTTCAAGTTTTTCTTTTATTTGTATAACTTCTTGGATATGTTTTTTATTTTGTTCATTAATCTCACCAACTGCAACATAATCAGAGGATAATTTTTTCTCAAAGTCCTCCGAGACAGATTTTAATTTCTTTTCATATTCTTCAATAAGGCAGTAACTCTTCTGGTTGTATTCATGATGTAGTGTTTCTTTAGCAGTTTCCAATTCCTTTGAATGTTCTTTTTCTTTTATTTCCATCAAAGACTTACACACATAATCGCTGGTTATCTTATTCTCATATTCACTTGTAATAGAAGAGATTCTTTCATCATATTCCACTTTGAGATTTTCTTGCAATTTTCCAATTTCAGAAACGTGTTTCTGAGAGATTTCTGAGACCTTCTGTTGCATCTCTCCAACAAGAGAAGTAAGTTCATCAAGTTTAGCATCTTTCTCACTGATGGTGCCTGATTTTTCTTCTAACTCCTTTTTCAGTAAATTAGTCTCAGTTTCTTTCTCAGAAACGTTCTCTTTCAAGCTGGTAACAATTTGTGTCAGTTCATTATTTGAATTTAGATATTCCTCAATAAGTGAAGATTTCCCTGTTAAGACATCTGATAATTCACAGATTCTCTTGTCCTTGTCACAAAGTTGTACATTGACTTGTTCCACTTCTTTAAGGGACTCCATATGTTTCTCCTCCATCAGTAATGTATAATGTTTGGTTAGTTCTTCAAAATCACCCTTAAATTTACTTTCTTGTTCAATGGCACTTTGTTTCACAGTTTCTAGTTCAGATTTTAAACCAGTTGCAATCTCTTTGGAATTTGCAGTTTCTTGTTCCAACTTTTCTAAAATGTTCTGTTTTTCTCTTGTAAGTTCCTCAATCTGTTCTGTTAGATCCTTCTTAATGGATGTATTTTCTTCCAACTGTGATTCTATAGTTTCATGTTTTGCCCTGATACAGTCAAGCTCTGTTTTAAAATATTGTTCTTTATCTAAGAGTTGATTTTCTAAGGCAGTTTTGGCTTCTTCCAATGACTGCTTGACAATTATATGCTCTTCAAGTGCTTTTTCTTGTTTAGCTAGTTTATCTTGCAATTCTCTGTGTTCACAGACATTGTTTTTAAATTGATTTTCCAAAGTTGCATAAGATTCCTCATGAACTTTTAACTGACTATCAAAGTTCTGCTTCATTTCCTCAAGATTTACTGACTGAGAACTAAGCTGATTCTGTAAACATTCACGCTCATTCGAAGTTTCCTCAACACACTGATACACTTTCTGATGCAAGAAGCTGATCACATCATTAAGATCAGTGGGTAATTCTAGATCTTCTGTCAAAACATTGGGCTTAATGGCATGGAAAATTTTCTCAGAAAAGTTATGTAAAGAAGATTTTGATTCCTCCAACAGCAGGTGTTTCTTTTCAATTTGTTGATTCAAATTGATAATCTCTTGAGACAAAGCTTGCCGAGTACTTCCCAATTCACTCGAGTGTTTTTCTTCCATTTTTAGTTTCTCTGCCTGTATGTTGGTGAGTTTCTTTTCAAATTCAATACATTCAGTCTCTTTTAAAGTTAACTGACTCTGAGTTTTGGTACAGTTGTTATTTAGAATGTCATTTTGTTCTTGTAAGTCTTTATACAGATTTTGGAGTTGGCTTAACTGGTCCTGAAGAGACTCATTTTCATCCGATCTCTCTTTTATATCAGTTTTCATATCCTCAGTTTGATCCATTAATTCTTGAAGTTTATTATTCAATAGAGAATTCTCTTCTGATGACAACCGCAACTGCTCTGACAACTTCTCCTGGACAACTTTACTCGTTTCTAAAATCTCACTGTTCTCTTGTAACAAAGTGTTTAGTTTGGCTTCAAAGTCCTCCTTTTCTGTGCTGTTCTTTTTCATCCAATGCTGAGATTCACTAATAGCTTCAGCAAGTTTATTTTCGACATCTTGTATTTTTTCATGTAGCTGTGTCTTCTCATGATCACTTTTGCTAAGTTTATCATTCAGCTTCACTGTAGTTTGTTTTAGTCCCAGTATTGTTTCTTCCATAGCTTTTAATTCTGTTTGAAGTGTGATATTCTCTTGATTGCTTGTGCTCACATGGGATTCTAATTTTGTGATTTTGCGCTCTAATTCAAATTTTATTGTTTTATGTGATTCAATCTGAGAATCAAACTCTTTTGTCTTCTCACGGATTGTACACTGTAAGCTATTTACTTCTTGTTCATATTTCTTAATATCAGTCTTTAAAATATCAACATTATCAGCAAGCTCTTTTGCAGCTTCCTCCCGTTGAGAGACCAATATTTTCTCAGCACTCTCACGGAGCCTTTGTTCAACACCAAGTTGACGTTCCAGCTCCTGCTTTTCAAGCAAACTATTTTCATTATCTGACATCAACTTTTGCTGTTCAGCAGAAAATTCTTCTTTTGCCGATTCCAGTTGAGTAGAAAGATTTTTTATCTCTTCTTCCAGTGCAGCCTTTTCAGAGAGAAATTTCTGTTGTAGAGATTTTTTCTCACATTTCAAAGAATCCATAGACATAATCAGTGTCTGGCGCCTGTTTTCATTGCTCTTTGTATCAGATTCAACTTGCTACAAAAATAAAAACCACCTTGAGTAGAATAACAAACCAGACAATAATATTTCAAGTTAACATTAAATAATAATTGACAGCTGTGACTAAGATACTGTATTACAGAGCAATAAGCTGAAGATCTCATATAATAAACACAATGTTTTTTCTGAAATAAGAAACACAACTGTTCAATTACACATTTGGAAAATTGTGATCACTTCAAGTATTTCATCCATCCATATTATAATTGTTTCTAATTAAGTCACAAGGCTAGCAATTTTGAGAGGAGGGGCTTAGTTGATACTATTGATCTAGAACATGACTAGTAACTTGTTTTATTGAGCCTGGAGGGATGAAAGGCAAAGCTGACCTAAGTGGGATTTGAACATGGACTGTAAAGAGCCATAATGCCTCAAAGAATTTTTTTCACACTAGCCATTCTGTGAATTCACCGATTTGATACATCCTTATAATAATGGTTTCCAATTTTGATATAAGGCCAACAATACTTGAGGTGGGGCTGAGTTGATTACATCGACCCCAGTGTTCAACTGGTCCTTATTTTATCAACCCCAGTGTTCAACTGGTCATTTTATCAACCCCAGTGTTCAACTGGTCTTTATTTTATCAACCCCAGTGCTCAACTGGTCCTTATTTTATCGACCCCAGTGTTCAACTGGTCCTTATTTTATCGACCCCAGTGTTCAACTGGTCCTTATTTTATCGACCCCAGTGTTCAACTGGTCCTTATTTTATCGACCCCAGTGTTCAACTGGTCCTTATTTTATCGACCCCAGTGTTCAACTGGTCCTTATTTTATCGACCCCAGTGTTCAACTGGTCCTTATTTTATCGACCCCAGTGTTCAACTGGTCCTTATTTTATCGACCCCAGTGCTCAACTGGTCCTTATTTTATCGACCCCAGTGCTCAACTGGTCCTTATTTTATCGACCCCAGTGTTCAACTGGTCCTTATTTTATCAACTCTGAAAGGCAAAGTTGATCCCAGCAGCATTTGAGCCTAGAACATAAAGATAGACAAAATGCCACTAAGTATTTTACCCAGTGTGGTAATGGTACTGCCTTCATACATCCTCATAATAATAACTTCAACAAGTCATACAAATACCTCTGGTGATCCACTGAATACATGCTGGCAGAGGATCGTGAGTGGGTGTTGAGAATAAGTTTTCTTGTTTCCCTACACAAAAATGTAGGGAAATAAAATGAATATTTTTAAAGTACCCTAAACTTACCATATTTGTTAATTTCAGTTCAGTGCTTACAGTAGAAAGCTCTTGTTGTATCTGAGCTACCTTTGCTTGCTGTTGTTGTAGTTCTGATTTGTATTTTGTTTCAGCCTGTTGCCAATTAGATTCCTTTGCAGAAAAACATTCAAGCTCTTCCTTCAGTTTTTCAATTGTATGCTGTTTATCCAAAATGTGGCGCTGATCATTATCCTGTTCAATTTTTAGCTTTTCAATCTGATTCTTCAGTATGTCATTGTTGGAGTTCAGATTTAGAGATTCTTCATGTAATTTCAATAATTTGGACTAAAATATAATATGAAAATTATAACACACACTCACTTGCATATAAAATACAATTAAATTTATATTTTGAATGATCAAAGAAAATGTCTATATTTTCTAAGACAACTATCAGCATCTTCATTATCATTTTAACATCTATTTTTCTATGCTTGCATGGGTTAGATGAAATTCATTGAATCACTTATTGGTTAAGGTAGTTGACTCACAATCGTAATGTTGTGAGTTCGATTCCTAGTGGCATGTTTTGTCCTTGAGCAAGACACATTATTTCATGTGGTTCCAGTCCACTCAGTTGGCAAAAATGAGTATTACATGTATTTCAAAGGGCCAGCCTTGTCACATTCTGTGTCACACTGAATCTCCCCAAGAACTATGTTAAGGGTATGCATGTCTGTGGAATGCTCAGTCGCTTGTACATTAATTTCACAAGCAGGCTGTTCTGTTCATCTGATCAGCTGGAACACTCATTGTCATAACTGGCAGAGTGCCAGATTACATTTTCTACAACTGGAAGCTCTTTCCATCACCAACCCTCACATTTCCAAGTAACATAACATTTCCTCTAGTCCTTCAAACATCAAAAACCCCAAGCCATGATGGTTTACAACTAGTGTATGACATCAAGACAGGAAAACACAAACATACACATATTGCGAGTTATAGCAATAGACACTTGCCCAAGGTATCATGCAGTGGGACTGAACCTGAAACCACGAGGTTCCAAAGTAAACTTTTTAACCATATAGCCACACCTGCACCTAAACCCAAATATACTTTGTTACATCTGACTCAATTGAAACACAAGCTCTTTTGTTTCTTGTGCCAAGAGCAAGTGCTTGCTATGTCAGATACAAGTGCTTGCTCCCAACAATCAATCTGCAGAGACACTTGAGATGTTATCCCTGATGATGTAGCAACTTCAGAAATTCTTAAATGCTAAGTGTAGTTTAGTTGCCTTTTGCTAAGTTTGTTTCATAGTTACTCATATATTTGATGGAGTTGCAAACCTGGGTCAAGCCTCCTTGAAAACTGGGCATCTGGAAAGTTATCAGATACTTACAGTCTTCTACCAGTAGAGTAATGTAATTCGTAGAATATCAATCCTTGCATTCTAAGCAGCTACTGCTTTCAACTGTTGATTTGAAAAAGTTAACACCATCTAAACAAAGTTCATGCTACAGATTAATACAACTATATATGAGCCAACAAGGAAGCTTTCTATTTGGTAGCTTAACCTACAGAAAATAGCAGATAGATCCTACAGTCTTAAAAAAGGCGGGACATATTGAAACATCATAGAAAGATTGTTTCTCAATAGCAGACATATGTCTGCCTGATTGTGGTAGACCTGAAGCTATATAACTGTATACATACTTCCGACAACAAACGCATTCAGAAAGTATCTTACTTCTAAGATGGCTCGTTCAGATGTGAGTTTCGAGAGATCAATTTTTAACTGCTCATGAATATCTGGAGCAATCCATGTTGTCTTGATATCGTCCAGTTCTGTCTTCAATTCAGTCATTAAATAGTCTGTTACAACACTCATATTTTCTCCAGCTGGTTGATTTTCTGAAAGAAAAAAAAAAAGCTTATTAACTAACAGCCATCATCTACATTACTCCACAAACTTCTTGCTTTCTGTGCACCAAGATACTATCAAGTTGTAGGCGTGATGGTGTGGTAAGAAGCTGGCTTCCTAACCACATGGTTCTGGGTTCAGTCTCACTGTGCAGCACCTTGGGCAAGTATCTTCTACTATAGCCTCAGGCTGACCAAAGCTTTGTGAGAGGATTTGGTAGAAGGAAACTGAAAGAAGCCTATCGTGTGTGTCTGTTCCTTATTACCACTTGACAACTGATGTTGGTGTGTTTACATCCCCATAACTTAACGGTTTGGCAAAAGAGACTGACAGATGAAGTACCAGGCTTTAAAGAAAAAAGATACTGGAGTCGAGTCATTTGGCCGCAATCTAATGACTGAAACAAGTAAAAGCTAAAATTATGAAATGATTAAATATTTTTATTCTAAATAAGAACAAATTGTTTTATTGATTATTTGCAGATATCTTGTTCTGGACAGTTTTACTATAATAATCCAGTAATTATTAAACAATCAGTATTATTTGATGAATATATGAAGAGATTTGGATTATGATTATTCTTCACTGTTATTTTTTCATATTTCTGCAATCATTCTCCTACGTTTCTTTGAGCTCAAACACAACAGGTTTCTTTCAGTTTCTGCCTACCAAATTTGGTAATTATGTGAATGAGTATTTTACCAATTGAACAGTCTTTATGGAGTTATATAACATTTTCAATCACTGACCCAATGGTAGATATAAATCTACTTTCAGGGATTTATCTTTTACCTTTTACTCATTTCAGTTATTTGACTGTGCCCAGACTGAATGGTTTTACTTGAACAAATCAAACCCAAGACTTATTATTTCGTTTTCAAGCTTAGTACTTATTCTATCAGTCTCTTTGGCAGAACCACTAAGCTACAGGGATGTAAACACACTAACACCTGTTGTGGGTGAACACACACGCACACACACACACACATGATGAGCTTTTTTCAGTTTCTGCCAACCAAATCCACTCACAAGGCTTTGGGCAGCCTGAGGTTATAGTAGAAGACACTTGCCCAAGGTACCATGCAGTGGGACTGAACCCAAAACCATGTGGTTGGGAAGCAAACTTCTTACCACACTGCCAAACCAAATTTAATTTTGCATAAAGCCATTTCACAGAATTGTGTGTTTAGGTGGAGTTTGTGGCAGTTTCTTTTGACTGTCTGTCTGTCCCCTCTTAGATCATTTAGAAATAAAATTTATAATCACCTGACTGAAATGCAAGTGTTTCTTCATGATCTCTCTTCAATACTTCGTACATTTCTCTCAGTTTTGCCAAATTGTCTTCTGTAAAATTCTTGCTCTGAATTGTCTCATCCAAGATTTTCTGCTTGTGATCCAAGTGCAATTGGAGATTAGAACTTTTCCTCTGTTCTAATTGTAGCTCCTTCAAGTTCTTAACTTGGTCTAACTGAGCCACCTTCAGTTGTGATTTCTGAAAGATGTGAGGTGACACAGTGACAGCACAACCATTTTCTAAACAGTGAGGCATTTATATAAATAATTACAAATATTGATACATATAAATAGGCTAAGTCAACAGGTATCTCAATGTTGACTGTCTTATTCACTTTGCTTAAGGATGCAACTTTAATTAAAATTATCCTTGGGTATGAACTCTACTTGTTCCACATCACTTAGCTAAGAATTAGCAAAATTAATTGCCAATTATCTTGTAATTAATTTATCCCACCTTATAAATACAATATCATGTGCTAACTAAAAAGTAACCAATGTGGAACATAGTTAATAATCAAAACATCAACTCAACTAACCATTAGATATTTTTTTACCAATTTTTACTTACTACTTCCTTCAGTTTCTTCAGTTCTTCATACACTTCAGCATTTTCATTCTTTAATGAAGTGTTTTCCAATTTTAATAATTTAAGTTCATCATGCTGACTTTTCACCCTAGAAAGAAAAATAGAATAAATATAAACAAATATACAACAACTTGCACTATGTTCTGTCTGTATCTTCTTATTTGTGAGGCACTGTTTACAAGTTCATTTCTCTGTATCCTTTGAAAAGCACAAAAATAGAATATTTCTAATTCACAAGATCAACTTCGATACCAGAAGTCTTGTATACCAAACACTCTGTTTCCACTTTCCTGCATGGATGTAAAATAGAAACCCCATACAAGTGGCACATACAATCTTTAGAGATTAGTGTTCCCTGAAGATCCTTTCAGTTACCCAGTAATATAGGATTACTCACAGAGAAATCCTCATTTGAACCAACACCAGAAGCACTTGAGAGAGGTTAGATATGAACTGTATATGTCTAACTCTTATCTTCCTTGTATGATATTCTATGCTCAGTAATACCATAGTAGGAAGCAAAGAAATGATGAAAAGAATTTTGAAGGGAAGTAACTTTAGTTCTTCCTAAATATAAGACATTATTGTTTGCCATTCCCTTTGGCAGTCTCATTGTTGGAGAGTGGAGATATAGTGGAGAAATACACAGGTCACTATCAAAAAAAGAGAGACATACTCAGAATTAGATCTGCAACTTCCAACTAAACATTTACATGTCCTACTTACAACTGGAGCTGTACATTAACAAGTAAGATGTACGATCATCAAGGATTCAGAAATGAAGACAAAAATGGTCAGCATCAGATTCCACAAACAATAATCCTTTCTACTAAAGGCACAAGGCCTGCAGTTTTGTGCGGAGGGAACTAGTTAATTACATCAATCCCAGTGTTTCACTGGGACTTAATTCATTGGCCCCGAAAGGATAAGTTGACCTCGGCAGAATATGAACTCAGAATGTAGTGACTGACAAAATGCTGTTAAGCATTTTGCTCACCACACTAACAATTCTGCCAGCTTACCACCTAAGACTCCATAAATAATAAGCAACAACACATGCAAAAGTGCAAGAGTGGACATAAAAAAAACAGTGAACATGATTTGATTTGTGCACACACACACACGCAAGCAAATATTTGTTTTTCTTTGTGTCTTAAAATAGAATACTTGATCTTATGTGTATCAGTTTACCTTGCTTTTCAATGAAGGAAATGTTGACAGTAAGACAACATATCAAAATAACTGAAATACAATATCTCACAAAAATTACAGAATAAATGCACCTGTGCTGGTGGCATGTAAAAAGCACCCAGCATACATTGTAAAGTAGTTGGCATTAGGACGGGCATCCAGCCATAGAAAACACGCAACAGACAATTGGAATCTGGACAGTTCCTTGGCTGACCAGCTCCAGTCAAACTGTCCAACTCATGCCAGAATGGAAAATGGACACTAAATGCTGATGATGAACTCGGAATTCTAGCAGATAAAAACAAAATTGAACACTTGAAGTTTTATAACAGACAAGTGATCTGTAAAGAATCAATAAGATACCAGATAGTGTGCTAGATGTAGATATAGATAAAATTAACAATAATGGTTTCAAATTTAGGGGTTAGATCAATTACATCAACCCCAGTGTTCAACTGGTATTTATTTTATTCCCCACCCCTCAAAAAAAAAAGAAAAAAAATGAAAGGCTAAGTCAACCTCAGTGGCATTTTAACTCAGAACATAAAGATAGATGAAATCCCACTAAGCATTTTGGTATTGTAATGATTCTGCCAACTTGCCACCTTAATAATAATAATGGACTACAGAAAATATTGTTCAATACCACAGATTTGATTGTCAGTTGTTTGACCATAACCAGTTGAGTATGTCCCTTAGTGGCTGACAATATGTGCATCTCAGATCACAAGCAGTGGGGGAGCATCATAGACATGTGTTGAAAGGAATTCTTTGGGATTTGAATAATTCACCTCTGGAAACATGGGTGTTTTGTTCATCATTCTTACACAAACTTTATTTAGGGACCTTTTGAGCAGGATGGGCTACTTGATCTGAAGGTCATGTGCTGTTTATCTTGACATAAGGTAATCATGTCATACACATGTGGTTGTGATGCATGTGCCTGGTGTAACCTTATCAGACGGGTAGTTCTGAAAGGTATATTGGGCTTTGTATATTTGCACCCCAGTGTCACTTTGATAGCATGCATTGCTCCTTCACTCAATAATAATAATAATAAAACAGCAATCTATCAAATGATCTAACTACACATACTTATCAGCATCAGCAACTAATTGGTCGTATTGATTCTTAATGTTGTCATATTCATCCAACTGGTCTTGCAACTTCTTCAAATCTCGAATTTGGTTGTTCAGTTCTCGAATCTTGTCATCTAAAGAATCCAGAAAATAGAGAAGAAAAAAAAACCCAAAGAAATAGAAATAGGAAAAATAAAAGTGAACACAAAATAATGAGAGAATATGTATATATGTGGGTGGATGGATGAGGACAGCTGCTTAAAGAAGTGCTAATATCTAATTGTGGAGGGTACCTGTGGAACAAGTAGACCCAGGAAGACATGGAATGAAGTGGTGAGAAAGCAAATTAGGTGTATGTTTTATAAAGCTTAAAACATCAAATATGCATTCTGTATTTTAGTAATATTGTTACATGATTCATATTCTCATAGAAATTTATCCTGAAGTTTGATGGCCCTCATCTAACTGCACTGGATACAGGAGGAGAGCGAGGAAATGCACTACTGAGTCTGGACTTTTGGTTACACGACACACTTTACAGTGCATATATATGCTTGTATATATTATTTATAGCCTCGCCTGGCCCTCGTGCCGGTGGCACATAAAAAGCACCATCCGTTCGTGGCCGTTTGCCAGCTCTGTCTGGCACCAGTGCGGGTGGCACGTAAAAAGCACCCACTACACTCACGGAGTGGTTGGCGTTAGGAAGGGCATCCAGCCGTAGAAACACTGCCAGATTTGACTGGGCCTGATGAAGCCTTCTGGCTTCACAGACCCCAGTAGAACCGTCCAACCCATGCTAGCATGGAAAACGGACGCTAAATGATGATGATGATGATGATGATAATGTCTGATAAGAAGAGTAATGAACACTTTGTGTATAGATGAATGTATTCATATCCAATGAAAGGGTTCATATGGAATATCTAAAGCTTGTCAAATTACACTTTTACATGTAAAATATCTAGATTCTAGCAATAAGGAAGTCTCTTAGTGATCACCCAACTTGTTAGAAATAGCAGCCAAATTTCTTTCAAACCACACACTACAATCAAGAGCACGTATGTAATCAGGGATATACACAAATATGGAGTGATCACAAAAGCTTGCTAATTTTGGTCAGAGGCTTGTTTAATCCAGGATAATCTATGGTTAAACTACATCAAACACCTAGAAAGGAGAGGTATATATTAAATTACCTTTCAAAGATATAGTTTTGTTCTTCTCTTCAAGATCATATTCTATTTCAGACCGAAGATGTCGTTCAGTATTCAAATCACTGCCCAGTTTCCGGAGAAGGATATTTTTCTTATCAATTTCTTCCTAAAATTTGAAAATGTTTAAAATAAATACACAGAATAAAATTTTTGAGTATGCTGTGATCCAGTCTACCTAGATACCTTACTGACTGACTCACTAGGTTTCCTAACAACCTTGTTACTGTACATATATGTATGTGTGTATGTATGTTTCAAAGCCACTAGGCTATTCAAGTTGTAAATTCTCATCAATTGGAAATATATTTATTTTTTTTACTTTATACACATACATGCACTTACAGGGTTTTGGGGCTAAATTTGATGATTTTTTTTTAGAAACAGTTTAGTGTATTGGTGAAGTCAATAGCATTGGAGAGCATAAAGATTAAAAAGTTAGCTGACATGGAGGACTGGAAACCATTTGAATATCAGAAAAGAGTTACCTGTGTCATGATGATTCATATGGTATGTCAAAATGCTGACCTCATGATGATTCACAATGCTCTGTGAACACCTGTAAACGTTGTAAGACATGATATGGACAGCTGTAACAGAGTCTATAAAGCCATGGCAAGCAAGAAGAGGCATAGCAGATCTTCTGACTGCATCTACAGGTTAGAATTCATCCAATAGCTGCTGGACAAGGTGATGGAAGATTTGAGCAAGAGAATCCAGGCTTTGGCAAGAGAGTCCCCAACATGAAGCTAGCCCTAAACAAGGACCTTCACTTCCATTTATACAGGAGGCATAAGGGACAAATTCTAACAGCCAAGGCGAACCACTTGATGAAAGTAAAGTGCTTGAACAAGCTGAGGCATCCCATTGAACTGGGAATGATCTGGGTTTTCTCAGATGAAAAATACTTTGTCATGCTGCCACACATCAGTGACCATGGCCTTAGGCTCAATTCAGATGGCCTACATGAAATTGGAGACTGTGGTCAAATCCTGGCTGGAGAGGGATGCTGCTTGAAGGTCATATGTGAAGCAGCAAGATTTGGCTCCTTGCAATACCTTCAGAAAGAGTCAGAAGTGGGGGTTGGAGAATTTCTACAACTTCACCAACCCCAATTTCCAGCTTCCCAATTCCCTTGATTCTAATCTCATGGATTACTATGTCTGGAGTGCGGTTGAGAAATACACCAACTGTTTTGCCTGCAACACCAAGGCTGAGCTGGTGGCCAAGATAAAGGATGTTTGAAGATCTTACCAGGAACAAAATGAGGAATGCATGTACCAGGTTCATGAGCCATCTGAGTAAACTGTTATCTTCCAGCCATAATTTAGTTGATATATTTCGATTTAAAAAAAAAATTCTTTTATTTTTAGATAGGGTATTATTTTCTTTTCCTTTTTTGCAAACTGTCAAATTTAGCATGAGCACCTATATATATATATATACACACACACACAAACACACACTCATTTGAAGTAAACATCTAAATTCGATTTTCCTTGGTGCCTTCAATTCTTCCTCAATAAATATATTTGGTAATGGCAATAACTTCATAATTATGTAGATACGGCAGCAGGTTAAGATGGACAATTTACCACAGGTGCAGGTATGGTTCTGTGGTAAGAAGCTTACTTTTCAACCCTATGGTTCCAGGTTCAATCCCATTGCATTGTACCTTGGGCAAATGTCTTCTATTATAGCCTTGGGCTGACCAAAATCTTGTAAGTGGATTTGGTAGACATAAACTGAAAGAAGCCAGCTGTATATTTATCTGTGTGTGTCTGTCTGTCCCCAACCACCTTTGACAATCAGTGTTAGTGTGTTTATGTCTCCATAACCTAGCAATTTGGTAAAAGAGACCAATGGAATAAGTACTAAGTTTCAAAACAAGCCCTGGAATCAATTTGTTTGACTAAAACCTTTCAAGGTGGTGCCCCAGCATGGCCACAGTCAAATGACTGAAATAAGTAAACCCCTCTAGCATATCAAGTCTTCTAAAAGAAAAATGTTAATGGTTTTGACATTGCCATTACATACATCAGCATTTACATCTGAGAAAATGATATTGAATAATAAACAAAAATATTAAAAATAAACATGCAACAGTAAACAATAATGCTAAGAAGCAACAAAAAAAAGCAAATAATTTCTAATTTAGGCACAATGCATGCGGCTTGTAAGAGGTGATAAATCAAGGTTGTAGTAAATTGAATTGATTATTGTACGTTTCTAGTTTTCCTTTAATCATCCTTAAATGGATGAAAAACCAGATTAAACTCAGAGGGATGAAAAGCAGTTAACACACTGGACAAAATGCTTAATGGCATTTCGCTTGGCTTATTACAATCCGAGTTCAAATATCATTGAGGCCAGTTTTGTCTTTCATCCTTTTGGAGTCAAAAAAAATACTGGAGTTGAAGTAACTGACTACTCCTCCCATGAAAATTGCTGACCTTGTGTCAAAATTTGAAACATTATCATCATCATCATTATTGGGTCCATAGTTTTTGACTAAGCCAATAAAACAATTATCTAAGGACAGCAAATTTGCAAAATTGCTAGAACGTTGGATAAAATACTTTGCAGTATTTCTTCAGGCTCTTTTATAACTCTGAATTCAAATCCTGCCATGATCAACTTTGCCTTTCAATCCTTTCAGGGTTGATGAAATAAGTACCAGTCTAGTACTGGGGTTGATGATAGCGACTAACCCCACCACTTAAAATTGCTGGTCTTGTTCTGGGAGTCCATGATATTAACTAGTCCATCTTGCTCCAGATTTCAGGCCTTATGACTAAAATAGAAACATTTAATAGTGATGGATTAACAGACTTATTAGAATATCAAACAGAATGCCTTGCAGCATCAGTTTTTGAGCTTTATATTCCAAGTTCAAATCCTACCCTTTTGAGGTAAGGTAAAATAAGATACCAGTCAAATACTGGGCTCAGTGGTGTCAATTAATATCCTCCCTTCAAAACTGCTAATCTTATGCCTAAATCAGAAAATAAAAATTCTAGCAAAAATATTTTTATCCACAGTATATGAGAAAATATACAATAAAATTTCATTTAGTTAGATTACAATTTGTAATCCCTATGCTGTGGTAAGTTAACAAATGTGAATACACCTTATTCTTTTTGTATACAGAAAAATAAGGAAATTGCCCTGATGTGTTTTATGGCTGATTGGCTACTCTTCAGAGAAAAAGTAGCCCCTCATCCTTCTGCCTACAATAGCAATTGCTGGCTTTCTGTGTGAATAACAGAATATATTCACCTCTTTAGCTTTGCATAGCATTGGTTACAAACTAGCCTAACTAGATTAAATTTGTTTTGAACAACAACGATTGTAAGAAGAAAAAGAAGGATCTGAAACTGGAATAGAAATTTGGGACAGTTATACATTTTCCAAGAGTATCCACAACATAAAATAACGGGCTCTAACTATAATTTGATCTCCACAAATAATGATGTCCTAAGTTGGCACCCCACCTCTTCCATTTTATAAATAGTACATGAATAGTATTTATTTTATTTACCATGGATGTATGGAAAAAAAGTCAACTTCAATGGGGTCAGAACACAAAAAGTAGTGATAAAACTTAGCAATTTATAGTCAGTTGCTCTATTTGTTTTCTTTATTTTTTCTTTGCTTCTCAACTGCCCATATATAAAATTTTCTTTCCACTAAACTCAAAATAGAATATTGTGATGTTCATATTTTCCTAATCACTTAGTTTAGGAGGAATGAAGTGAAATAGCTTAACTAGTGATTAAAACCATATTGCAATCTTGGCTTAATGGCAGCTTTAACACTTGCATAATTCCATATTGCCAGATAATGAAAATATTATTAAGAAAACAATAACCAGGCAAAATATTAATGTCACTTCAGCAACATAAATGCTACAATTAATTGGATACAAACACTTGTTAGCATGCAGGAGGATATGAATGGTATAGCACTCAAGAAGTGAAGAATGCTAAAACGAGAAAACATGCCTACCTGAGAAAACATGGTACAGTAAATATGCAAAAATGAATGCTACAACAAGCAAGCAAAATTAAGTGACAGAGGAAACAGATTAACACAAATGCTGCAGTAAACAAATAAACAACAGTTATGAATATAATTGATGTAGAAAGCATTGGGAATTAAAATCCATGTGAAAGCAATGAAACATGAATATTATAGCAAACGGGCAAGAGTGAATGCTACAGCAAGTGGGCAAGCATGAATGTGGCAGCAAGCAGGCAAACATGAATGCAATAGCAAGCAGGTAAAAAATAAGGATGTATAGGCAAATATGGAAGCTACATCAAGCAGAAAAAATAGAAATACTACAGCAAGTAGGGAAATATGAATACATAAGCAACTATGAAGGCTACTGCAAACAATTTAACACAAATTCTAAGGTCAACAATGAAACTTTATACTACAGCAAGCTATGAAGCATGAATAAGGAAAAAATAAAGCAAAGCTGAAATGAAAGCAAGAAATAATGCGCTAAAACAGACAAAATAAACACATAAACCAAGCTAACACAAAATTGAAACAATTTAGTCACCTCAGTTTTTTTCCGTAAATTGCGTTCTCTCTGTATAATCTAATACAAAATTAAAAGAAAACATACCTTACAACCAGAAATACATGCCGTAGCAGAAATTTATATTATAGGTTTAGATACTGAAAATTGTATGTGGTTGGCAAGTAACTTGATATAAGTTCTTACGTTAAAACTAAAACAAGTGCATTCTGTTTGGCCCTAGAAGCCATTTAAAATAATCATTACTAGGCACAGCCATAGCTGAATGGTAAACAAGTTCACTTTATAATCATGTCAACAACATTGATATAACCCTTTAGCATTCAAATTACTCTGAACAATGTTATACTTATTCATTCACAATATTTTGAATTAATCATACATTATCTTGGAGCTTTCAAATTTTTATACATATACATACATGTGTGCACAGGAGCCAGTCCAGCGGCATTGGCAACGACCTCGCTCTAATGTTTTTTTCACGTACCACTGGCACAAGTGCCAGTAATGCGACGCTGGTAACGAGCACGCTTGAATGGTGCTTTTTATGTGCCACCGGCATGGAAGCCAGTTAGCTGCTCTGGTAACGATCATGCTCTTAGCGCTCCACTAGCACGCATGTCATTCATCGAATTTGATTTCGATTTCACTTGCCTCAACAGGTCTTTGCAAGCAGAGGTTAGTATCCAATGAAGGAAAGGTACTCATAAGTGGGCCGGTTATACCCCTGGCATAGGCCACGAAGTTATGGTCTCACTTTGCTTGCCGAGTCTTCTCAAGCACAGCATATTTCCAAAGGTCTCGGTCATGATTCACCACCTCATCCCAGGTCTTCCTGGGTCTAACTCTTCCACAGGTTCCCTCAACCACTAGGGTGTGGCACTTTTTCACACAGCTATCCTCATCCATTGTCGCCACATGACCATACCAGTGCAGTAGTCTCTCTTCCACACCACATCTGATGCTTCTTAGGTCCAACTTTTCTCGCAAGGTACTTACATTGTTGAGTATGCAGACTGACATTACACATCCATCGGAGCATGGTGGCTTTATTTCTTGCGAGCTTACGCATGTCCTCAGCAGTCACGGCCCATGTTTCACTGTCATGTAGCATGGCTGTTCGTACACATGCATCATACAGTCTACCTTTTACATATGTATGTATGTATGTATATATATATATATATATATACACACATACATATATACATACATATACACATACATACATATACACATACATATATGTCAGGTCATCCCATAAGTTCTGTTCGATTTTACCTTTTTTTTTTTATAACTGAATGAAATTTAATATTTTAGAATGTCTAATGGAATTAAAAAATCATTTTTAAGCATTTGTGTACATTTAAACTAATTAAATATTATTTTACAGAATAATAGAATTAAAATTTCTTTGATTAAAACCCTTTCTAACATGGAAGTATCCAAAGAGCATTTGAGGCACACAATGCTTTATGAGTACAAAAAAGGAAACTCTGCAGCTGAAGCAACTCGAAACATACATTTAGTTTATGGAAAAGAATGCTTGAATGAAAGAACTTGCAGAAGATGGTTTGCAAAATTCAGAAGTGGAGATTTCAGCCTTGAAAATGAAGGACTATTATTTGGAACTGCTTAAAAAAGAAATTCCAAAAAACTATAGGATTACCGATAAAAGTGTACCCAGGAAAGCCAACCTTGAGGCTAAGAAAATTATGAGAGGTATAACTTACAGATGAAGACAGAAGCACTTGATCCTAAGCAACCTCGTTTTATTTTGAAAGATCATCAACAAAATTTTTTTAATAACCCATCCTTAGGACTTATCTGTCCTTCTAGCTCTGACATTGGTGTACTTAGTAAAAACATTCTAGATAAATATGTTCTTACCTTAGTTAAAAAATTAAAGCTTAGTTTATGGTCCAATTCATTCCAAGTCATCGACTGGTTTAGTTCTATTACTAATAAGAGAGGCACTAAGTTTATCCAGTTTGACATTTCTAGTTTCTATTCCTCCATCAACCCAATAGTACTTAACCCTTTCGTTACTATATTTCTGACCAAAATACACCCCTCATGAGTTTCAATTAAATTCTGAAATAATCATGAATCTAGGCTTGTTTCATTAAATAACTGTAACTTTTTTACTTAACATATTAATGTGATATTTGGAACATAATTAAAGAAAGGGTTCTTAATCAATTCTATTGCATAACTTTTGTCTCAAAGTGACTTTAATTACAGGTAAATTGAGCAAAAGGTAAAAATATTAAAATTTTGTTTAAACATCACCATAGAAAATGAATCATCAGCTAATATTCAAATGGGTATGCAACAAAATTTTGATAAAGAAGAATTGTGCACATCACTATATCATCAGTTGAATTTAATGCACAACAGGTGTACCATAAAGGTGGAATAAAGTGAAATACTGGAATCCACCGCAAGTTTGGCCGAACTAAAGAAATCGGTCAAAAAATAATATATGGCCCTGGTTATGGTATGGAAGTGATAAATTCCAGACCACATCGTTCCCTAGGCCATGCTGACTAACATTATTTTCCCTGTATAAAAACTAAATCCACACAGTACCCAGTATTCGCTTCACAAATTTTCCGAAATTTGAACCCCCATTTTGTGTTTGTTTACATTCTGCGTAAGTTTGTTTCTGCTTTGATCGCTTCAAACAATAACTTCCAGACCACATCATACCCTAAGCCATGCTGACTAACATTAGTTTCCCTGTATAAAAACTAAATCCACAACAGTACCCAGTATTTGCTTCACAAATTTTCCAATTCGGAATCAATGCTTGATAACATGAAACTCCTATCCATCTTCAAAGTTGAAGAAAAATCGATGCCGAAAAAAATGAGGAAAAAAATCTCCCAAAATTCAGGGAATTAAAATTACACTTCGATCGTTGTACAAAACTGTAGATTAACTGTTTACGAAGTATAATCACGTGTTTTCACGAATGTACTAAAGAGATTTGCTCTGATATTCTCATTTAAATATGAATAGGTAAATACGGGCGGCTTTGGGCGGTTTGCCTTCTAACAAGATACTTATCTACACACAACTGACCTAGAGATAGCAGGTGTGTTGTGAGTGGATTTGGTAAACAGAAACTGAACGAAACCCATTATGTATGTGTGTGAGTTCCCCATCACCATGTGATAACTGATATTGGTGTTTATGTCCCTGTGACATAAACAGTTCAGCAAAAGAAACTGACAGAATAAGTACCAAGCTTAAAAAAATAAGATCTGGGGTCGGTTTGTTCAACTAAAACCTTTCAAGGCAGTGCCCCAGCATGGTCACAGTCAAATGATTGTCTCAAATACTTATGACAGAGACATTTTTACTGAGCAAATAATGAAGGACATAAAAGAATAAAAGACGAAATAAAAATAATCAAATCTTAAGGAAGACTTACCCTTCCATTGAAGCCTGATGATGTAATTAATGTGTGAAGTGGTGTTGAGGGTGTTGAATAATTCACATTTATCCTCTGGAATGGTGAGAGGATGTCATTCAGGGAATTGGTATTTGGAGGCTTGTCAGTGGGCAGCTCTTCTACAAAAGAAGCTGAATATAAAAATATTTTTATATGTATGTGTATACATGCATGTATGTGTATATACAAACATGACAACCTAAGGAGGTGTCTTCTACCCTAGACTAGCTGAAACCTTGTGAATAGATATAGAGGCAAGGAACTGAAAGAAGCCTGTTGTGTGTATATGTGTGGGTGTGTTAGTGTGTACAAGTATGTATGTGTGTGAGTGTGCATATGTGTGAGTGCACGTTTGAGTGTGTCAATGTGCATATGTACCCTTATTTAGACAACACTTGATAGTTATAAATGAGCATCATCATCATACAAGTGAGGTTGCTTATTTCCAATCTTCCATGAAAACTGTGCTTAGCTATGGGAAAATATTACCTTGCCTAGAAACAGGCGAGGATTGGCAACAGATGGGGCATTCATTCATAGAAAATCTATCTCAACAAATTCTATCTGACCCATACAAGTATGGAAAAGTGGATTTTAAATGACGACTATAATATCACTAGCAGGACACACTGATTACAGAAATACCGTTATTTCCTGTACTGACTTTGTTATTATTAAGAGCACACATTGATATATAACAAAATTATAAAATAAATTGTAAACTAACCTGATGGAGATTTTTCAGAAGACTTATTCTCTTGAAAACTATTTTCAGAAGAATTCTCTAAATCATAGGCTTCCACTGGAAAATTTTAATTGGCCAATTAGCAAGAAATCATGACATAGTGATATAAATCTGTATCACCAATAATTAGTTTCTGTCTCAATTGAAAGTGATCTGATTTAAGTATGCATAACATGGGTCAAGAACACAAGGAATGCTTTTATCCTTATATATTCCATCCAAACATAAAATTACACATTTGATAGTACTGTAACCCTAGATCAAAACTGGTCAAGTTGATCTGTGAGCAAAAGCATTCCATAATCAATGTCTTTTAGTTAGGTGTAGTGTAATCTAAAATTATATCATCGAATGTGATGGCTTTAAGCAAATGCGATGTGATTTAAGAGAGAGTTGGATATTATTGCTAGTAGGCAAAGTGAGTGCACTGAAGCTTCCTAGTGTATGTAACTTATCAATTTCTATTACATGCAGTCTAGACACCAAATTTTGAACTACAATGAGTTTACAAGAAATAATACATTGTGAATGGCAGTGTTATTTCTATATAGCCTTATTATCTTCTTCTCAACATTTTTATACATGTTTAACCCAATAGCATTCAGATTTCTCTGTCAAATGTAATGTTTATTTATTCACATTAATTTTGAATTAATCACACATTACCTTGTAGCTTTGAGATTTTAGTGATGTGATTGTTTATTTTTAGAATAATATTGTAAGGTAAGTGTGATAGGCCAGAGCTGGCCAGTTTGAGGATAAAACAGAGCTGAATACTGAAGGGTTAAACAAGTGAACAGCATATCTACAACTCAATTGTAACACACTAAGAATACAGCTAAAGGTTAGTTATGAGGCTCTGAAAACTTTAACAATGTACAGATGGATCAGCTTATTTGGGAATTAAAGTTATTACAGTCCCAACAACAATATTATAGACAGAATATGCAGGAAACAGCAACTACAGGAAGTTTACATGAAATTCAATGTTCTATGTGTTGTACTAAGAAATGTGCATCTGTAATAAAGAAAATTAAAGAAGCTGATAGATATGTTGGAAATTAGATATTTACAAATCTTCGTTATTATTTCTTGTCATGTAGTCATGGAAATCCTTTCTGAGTTCCTGGCCATTCCATCAAAGTAGAAGAATGGACTAAGTCTAGATTAAGAATTGTTATGATGGAAGATACTGTACAAACTATAGAACTTGAGCTAAAAATGTGAAAGGTATAATTACTTACAAGATTTATTTATTAGGATATTATCTAAATGAAGATCAGATGAAACAACATGAAGATCAGATGAAACAACATTCAAAATTTCTTTCAAGATGCCCATTATCTCTAACTGTGACCGCTCATTCAATGAGAGAGCTGCATTCATGAAGACTTCCCGGGTTTCCCCTTCCACCCCAACTGCCAATATAAGTACAGCAATCTAAAAGAAACCAATTAGAGAATACAATCAACTTTGATTTAACAGCATTCAATAAATAAATAGACAGAGAGATAGAAAGATAGAAAAAAAAAACAAAGAAAAGTGGGATGAATACCTCAAAATCTATTGGTGAAAACCGAAATCATCATTGTCAAATTGAAAGTAAACAAAATATAATATAAAAGCATTTTAACACTTTTCCATTGCTTTTGTTACAATTAATTTTGAAAATGAAGAAGACTTAAGTAAAATAACTTTGTCATCATTATTAAGATAGTGTTTGGAATGTAAATTAGCATGAAATTTTGATGGAAGATTTGAATTTAGATCACATCAGAACAGGAAGTTTGTATTGTAGAACCAAAGGCAGTCTCAGGCAGATCGGTATCAACAGGGTTAAGGTCATTTCTTTTTTTTCTGGTTAAGACAAGGGTTAGCTTTGTAGGCCCTGCGACAGTTTCCTTCATTTTGCCCTTCCCACTATATCATCTTCCACCAACATCAGACCTTTTCTTCCACATTCATTTCAATTATTCCTCACACCCAGCCACATTCATCCTTTCTTGGCTCATGGGGAGTAAATGTTCATCATTGGATAAAAATCAATATTTACAGTATGATATGGTTTCATTTATTGGGAACTGATTCAAATTCAAAACAAATCATACCAATATGAGACAATAATTAAGAAACAAAAAGGAATCCAGCATGGTGAATATACAAACATATTGAATGTTGATGGCAAAAAACCCATAATGGAGAGGAATTGAGAAGGGACATTATTTGAATAAACTACAAAGACAATTCCTGAGGATAAAAAATTATCAGTTGGAATGTTCTTGTTAAGCAAATAAAATAATACATTAAAGTTGTCATTTTAAATCACACATTTGGACAAAAAACATACATACACACAATACGAACAAAAATGACATCTGTACACAACCTACCTTGGCAAGATCCAGTTCATTATCTCTGTCCAAATTGACTTGTTCAATAAGACTATGATGATAGTTATCTAGGAAAAAGATTTATAATTTCTTAGTTATGCTAGCAAGAGTTAAAATGTAAAGGAAGAATTAAAAGATTACCATTTAACATTATTAACTAAAGGCATTCAAACCTTTTAACATTCAGATTACTTTGTCAACTGTAATGCTTATTTATTCACATTATTTTGAATAAATCATGCATTATCTTGTAGCTTTGAAATTTTGATGATGTGATTGTTCATTGTAGAATTACATTGTAGGATAGGTGTAAGAGGCTAAATCTGGCCAGTTTGAACATAAAATATTTGGCCTGATATGGCTGGTTTAAATGCTAAATCTCATTATGTTCATTTTTACCACTTTTTCTTCAGTTTCTTCACTGATGTGCATACAAAGAAAACAAACTAGAACAACAATGAAGTAATAATATCATAAAACATACCCTCAATAAACTTTTGTATAATTTCAAAACGTTCTTTCTTTGTGTTCGCATCATAAGAATGGTCTTTTCTATATATATAAAAAAAAGAAAGAAATAAGAACAAGTATGGATTATATTTTAGAATAAAGCACTGTTAGCTTATCTTTATTTTCATCAACTTTGAAATCTTCTGAAAGCAATAACTGACTGAAAGAAAAAATATATGTTTAATGTACTATGGTTGAACCAGAATTACCTATTATATATACAACCTGTCAGAAGCGTTAGCATGCTTTACGAAATACTTAGCAGTATTTTGCCCATCGCTACGTTCTGAGTTCAAATTCTGCTGAGGTCAACATTGCTTTTCATCCTTTTAGAGTCAACAAATTAAATACCAGTTGCGTACTGGGGTCATTCTAATCGACTGGCCTCCTCCCACCAAATTTCAGGCCTTGTGCCTTTAGTAGAAAGGATTATATATACAACATGTAATAAGAACCAGAGCCTTCTAAAGCCTTCTCCAGTTCTGCATGGTGAGTTGAACTTAGTGCTACAAGTCAATAATACTATAACTTTTAAATACAACAATGACTTAGTGGCAACTTGTTCCTCCTCTGTAATATCTAATTACAGACAGGCACGCTAGACTGCTTAAGAACAAAGTGCTTCAAGTATTTCTGTGCAAGGTACATAACTCTGCCTCAGTTTGTTTGCCTGACAAGTACCACTCTTGTTTCATGGCTAAGTAATTAGTAATAATGAAGCAGTTAAATTTAACATAAGGAAAAATATTAAAAAATACAATTTATTATAAATATTTTTTTTTGTATGATGATAGATCTGTTTATATAAATAAACAAATGAAAAACTATATTAATAAAAAGTACTTACATCTTGTTCAATAAAGCAACAAACTGCTCCCCTTCTCTCAAATCATAGAGTGATTCTATGACAAGGTGAGGGTTTAATTTGTTCAGCTGGAAAGGAAGAGTGAAAGTTAATTTCTAAAGATGTACATGAGATTAAATTCTTTTAATAATATTGAGGTCGAGGTGGTGAAGCACGACCTTCGAACTTTAGGTCTCACCAAGGAAATGACCAGAGACCGAGACCTTTGGAAGTATGCTGTGCGTGAGAAAACCCGGCAAGACCAGTGAGAACAGTCAAAATCAAACCAAATCAATTCATATATCAGAAAGCAGAACCAAATTGAGGTCGATCAACATCAGTGGGAATTGCAGCTGTGGTTAAGTGAACCATCCGATCGTGATCGTTGCCGGCGCCGCCCCGTCTAGCCTCCGTGTCGGTGGCACGTAAAAGCACCATCCGTTCGTGTCCGTTGCCAGCCTCGCCTGGCCCCCGTGCAGGTGACACGTAAAAGCACCATCCATTTGTGGGCATTTGCCAGCTCTGTCTGGCCCCCGTGTCGGTGGCACGTAAAAGCACCATCCGTTCGTGTCCATTTGCCAGCTCTGTCTGGCCCCCCGTGTCGGTGGCACGTAAAAGCACCATCCGTTTGTGTCCGATGCCAGCCTCACCTGGCCTCCGTGCCGGTGACACGTAAAAGCACCATCCGTTTCGTGGCCGTTTGCCAACTCTGTCTGGCCCCCGTGTTGGTGGCATGTAAAAGCACCATCTGTTCGTGTCCGTTGCCAGCCTCGCCTGGCCCCCGTGCGGCACCTGTCTGGCACCTGTGCGGGTGGCACGTAAAAAGTACCCACTACACTCACGGAGTGGTTGGCGTTAGGAAGGGCATCCAGCCGTAGAAACACTGCCAGATCTGACTGGGCCTGATGAAGCCTTCCAGCTTCACAGACCCCAGTTGAACTGTCCAACCCATGCTAGCATGGAAAACGGACGCTAAATGATGATGATGATGATGATGAATATATCTAAACTCTGCAATACCTCAAAATCGTGTAAGACAAATGACAGTATAATTTAGAGATTTAATATCCAATCCAAGGAGATCTCCTAGTAAGCTAGTGTCATTTAAGGAGACATATTCATCATCATCATCATTTCACTGGGTTGGCATGCTGGAAAGCTGCAGTCTATATTTGGCATGGTTTTCTATGGTTGGATGCCCTTCCTAATGCCAACCACTCCAAGAGTGTAATGGGTGCTTTTACATGCCACCAGTACAGTGCCATTTGTGTGACACCAGGGTGCTTTTACATGCCACCAGCACGAGTGCCAATTTACATGACACCGGGGTGGTTTTACATGCCACCAGCATGTGTGCCAATTTGTGCGACACCGGTATTTGCCTTGACTGATTTTGCTTGGCTTGAAGGGTTTTCTCATGCACAATGCAATGCCAAAGGTCTCTGTCACTGCCTCCATAAGACCCAACACTCGAAAGGAACTCAGCCACTTTGCCTCCGTGAGGCCCACCGCTTGAAAGGAACTCAGCCACTTTGCCTCTGTGAAACCTACCACTTGAAAGGAACCCGACCACTTTGCCTCCATGAGGCCCAACGCTTGGAAGGTGTTCTTTACATGCTACCAGCACGGGTACATTTGGCTTGACGGGTCCTCTCAAGTACAGCACCTTACCAAAAGTCTTGGTCATTAGTCATTGCCTCTGTGAAGCTCAAAGTTTGAAGATAGTGCTTCACCACCTCGTTCCAGGTCTTCCTGGGTCTACCTCTACCACAGGTTCCCTCCATAGAGATAGACACTTCTTTACACAGCTGACCTCGTCCATACGCATCACATGACCAGTCATCTCTCTTGCACATCACATCTGATGCCTCTTATGTCTAACTTTTCTCTCAAGATGCTTATGCTATGTCAAACATGCACACTGACTTTGCACATCCAGCAAAGCATACCAGCTTCATTTCTTTCAAGCCTACGCATGTCCTTGGTTGTCAGCCCATGTTTCACTGCCAAGCAGTATAGCTGATTGTACACAGACATCAAATAATTTGTCTTTCACTCTGAAAGAGAGGCCCTTTGTTGCCAGCAGGTTTAGGAGCTCTCTGAAATTTGCCCAGCCTAATCTTATTCTTACAGCTACACTCTTAGAGCATCTACTTCCACTACTAACTTGGTCACCTAGATAACGGAAGCTATCTACTACCTCTAGTTTGCCCTGCTGGCAGTTGATGGAGTCAATTTTCTGCACATTTTCAGCATTTATTGTACCTGTGCATCTTCCACATACAAAAGCTAGTTTCCCCTCTTAACCTTCCTCTGATTTTGCTGCACCTTTTATGTGTCCAAAGCTTACACTGGGTGCATCTTATGGAGTTTCTACCTACACCTTTTCTACATATTGAGCAGGGCCATTTACCTGAAGCACTTTGAAGAATTTTTAGTCGAATGTATCGCCTCAATACTTATTTTTATAAAGCCCAGAACTTATTCTATCAATCTATTTTTCTGAACCATTAAGTTACAGGGATGTAAATACACCAAGCAGTAGTGGTAGTGATAAAAAGACACACACACACACACACACACACATATATATATATATATATATATATATATATATATATATATATATATAGAGTCAAGTACGTCAACACCAACATGAAAATAAAAATCAAATGGAAATTAGAGTTAAGATACCTGTACCGGTGGCACGTAAAAAGCACCATCCGAATGTGGCTGATGCCAGCGCCACCTGACTGGCATCCGTGTTGGTGACACATAAAAATCACCAACCAATTGTAGCTGTTTGCCAGCCTCCTCTAGCCCCTGTGCCAGTGGCATGTAAAAAGCACCCACTACACTCATGAAGTGGTTGGCGTTAGGAAGGGCATCCAGCTGTAGAAACACTGCCAGATCAGACTGGAGCCTGGCGCAGCCTCCTGGCTTCCCAGAACCCAGTCGGACCATCCAACCCATGCTGGCATGGAAAACGGACGTTAAACGATGATGATGATGATGATATATACACACACACACACACATGACAGGCCTCCTTTAGTTTCTGTCAACCAAATCCACTCAAAAGGATTTCATTGGCCTGAAGCTATAGTAGAAGGCACTCACTCAAGGTGTCACACATGGATAGTCTGACAGGAGCTGGCTAGGCAGAAATCTGCACCAGGCTTCAGTGTTTGTTTTGGCATAGTTTTTAGGGCTAGATACCAAAACAGATATGTAATTGTAAAAAAAAAACTAGCTTTGCAAGAATGTCTATAACATATCATGAGCATAAAAATGGTATGCTTAATTTAAATAGCTATTTGTGAAAAGATCCCTTTGTCAGAAAAGAAATGAGGTGAATACTTCTCTGATGAATTGTAAACAAACTGTGAAATCCATTGGAACACATGCCTACATTTTGATGTGTATGAAAAGAATAACAGCTTAAAAACTGCAGTTTAAATACTTTAATTGTATCTTAGGTTTTCTAAACCATGCAATGTTGTGTGTAAATATTAATTATTTAGTATGAAAATTAAATCCTTACAACTAAGTTATAATTTGTGTTTAATTTAAAAAAGCTATTTGTGATAAGACCTCTTTGTGAGCAGAGGAATAAGCTGTCAACAAACCATGAAACATGTCAAGACAATCTCCATGTTTTTGTGTATGAAGAGAAAGTCAAGTTGCATCTATTTAATGTTCACTGACTGTGAACTGCACAGCACCTTGGGTAAAAGCTTTCCACCATAGCCCCAGGCTGACCAAAGCCTTGTGAGTGGATTTGCTAGGTGGAGACTGAAAGAAGCTTAGCATGTGTGTGTATGTCATGTCTCCTTGTCTTGACAGCTTGTGCTAACTATAAACAAGCACCATTGTCATGTAAGCAGGGTTGTTCATTTCCAGGTATTCATGTAAAACATGTATGGCCATGATTGTCCAGCTTGTTAGATTTACAACTGGTTTGGTTTCTTCACAGTTGAGAAGTTAACAGAAGAGGCATCCTGCTATAAAATAACTCATCCAACAAAACCGATCTGCCCTGCAAGCTGCAGCACCTCACTAGTGCTGGTGGCACAAAAAGATAAAAAAAAAAAAAAACATCCAGTATATGCTGTAAAGTGGTTGGTGTTAGGAAGGGCATCCAGCC
The DNA here is from genome assembly GCF_006345805.1 of Octopus sinensis. Lineage (NCBI taxonomy): Eukaryota > Metazoa > Mollusca > Cephalopoda > Octopoda > Octopodidae > Octopus > Octopus sinensis. Next base: position 60,612,482 of record NC_043007.1, on the reverse strand, counting down.
ATATAAACCATGCCAAAACAAACACTGGAGCAGGATGCAGTCCTTGGACTATTGGAACTTGTCAACCCATGCCAACATGGAATCATCATCATCATCATCATTTAACGTCCGCTTTCCATGCTAGCATGGGTTATGGACATTAACTGATGATGATAACATGAGTATAGCATTTTAACTGCTATGGCATCTTTTCAATAACAGATATTAAAATAAGCATAATCATAAAGTCTACTCACCCACTGGATTAATGTATCTTTCTTGCTAAGATCCATTATGTATTCTACAGAAATAAACAAAATTCACAAGGAAATTTATCATTTTGATATAAACACATTTAGTGATCACATTTAAATAGGGTCATAAAGTTCATACATTCAAGTAAAGAAAACATTATTTTTTGCCAAAGTTCTCAATAGAAAGCAGCTGCGAGTAAATAGAAGGGATGGTCTCTTATGGATCTGACTTGATGTAAAACCTTTAAGGTGGTTGTTAATGGGAGTGAAAAACATGTAATAACAGAGTTTAACGTGAGGATGAAGTTTAATGAAGGCATGTGGTGTTTTAGTCAAAGGTCACCAAATGTAAAGACAGTCACCAGTTATATAGACAAAATTTAATGCAATAATGTACAGGAGAAATGTAACAGGCTAAAAATGTCAGCAAATCATCAAACAGAATGAAGTTTTATGATACAGTTATAATGATGGAGTTTAATGTGAAGATGTATCAGAGAAAAGAACAAAGAACAATATTTGCTTGATTATTTATATGATCATTTATTAAGTTGATTATAATATTTATCACCATCATCATCATTTAACGTCCACTTTCTATGCTGGCATGGATGGTTTGACTGAGGACTGGTGAGCCAGAAGGCTGCACCAGGCTCCAATCTGATCTGGCAAAGTTTCTACAGCTGGATGCCCTTGCTAATGCCAACCACTCCAAGAGTATAGTGGGTGCTTTTATATGCCACCAGCATGAGTTGTTACAATAAATATGATATATACAACTTTGAGTTTGTGTGTACACAGTTTGTTTGTCAATAGAGTAATATATTTATCTCTGGTTCTTTGGTTCATTGTGTATGTTAGTAGTTTAGTTTCATCTCTGTGACTGCTAGGGAGAAAGAGTAAAATAATCAAAGCAAAATGATACAGTAAGATTCTGTAGCTGTTTGTAAGAGAGATATTTAACCCTTTAGCGTTCAGATTAATATGTCAACAGTAATCCTTATTCATTCACATTTTAAAAAATTAATCTGGTATTATCTTGTAACTTCAAAATTTGAAAAATGCAATTGTTTATTTTTAGAATGACATTGCAGGGTAGGTGTGAGATGCTGGTTCTGGCCAGTTTGAGCATAAAATGGTTGGAATATTTGGGCCAGATACAGCCAGTTTAAACACTAAATGGTTAATGTATTGTAAGAAGTGGTTGTTTACAAGTGATTCAATCATATTAGATGTGCTGAATGGGAGATTTGTCATGGCAAGACATAGCACAGTAGATCAGTAGAATCATTACAGTGTTGGACAAAACTCCTTGCAGTATTTGGGAGTGAGAGGACCTGGATGCTTAAAGCTGTAAACCTAGTAGGGAAGATAGGAAAGGAGAAATGGGTAAAATAAGTAGATTAACGTGTAGTTTGGTAGTGATGAATATGAAGGTAGTTGAGTCAACTAGTTCAAAGGCAATCGTGGTAACAATGGAAGAGAGTGGGGGTGTAGTCAGGGCCAGATTTATGTATGGGCTAATATTGACCATGGCCCAAGGACCCCCATGCATGCGGTGAGTTGAGGCCTTTAACTCAAAGAAGCCTAAAGCTTTATTTTAAAAATTCGACGATCTTTCGTCTCTAGTAGACCTTTCCGTCGATTTCCGTAAAAAAATATTTTTTTTTTTACATATGGGCTTGCGGGAACTTTTGAAGTAATATACATACATATACACATACACCGAGTAGTGTGTGAAAGAAAGAGATAACTGAAATTTTTTACTCGGTGTATGTGTATATGTATGCATATTACTTCAAATGTTCCCGCAAGCCCATATGTAAAAAAAAAATATTTTTTTACGGAAATCGACGGAAAGGTCTACTAGAGACGAAAGATCGCCAAAAATTCAGATAATATATTTACAGCAATCGAATAATTTGTAATTTTTTTCACTTGTTTAAAAAATTTATTTTAATCCGGTAAAGTTCTTTTAAAATTATTGAGCCTTCTTTTGATTTATTGGTCCCTTTTAGATTTAAAAAAAAAGGGACATTGAATTTAAGTGAATACTTCTGAACCTACTGAAACCCATTTATGTAATAGCAGTTCTGTGACAATTGAGACTGAATCCGAGTGAATGCCAAATCCGGCCCTTAGTGTAGTTACCTTCAGGCTGGAGGTCTAGCTTTTTGATATTATGAAAAGCAATTGCAAGACTGATTAGGACTGACATAGGATGGTGGGTATACCTACACAAAGCGGGCACTAGTTACATAGAGCACCCGATGCATTTACGTAACGATGTGTTTACAATATACAGCCGTAAGGGTTACGTAGATGCGTCGGGACCTCTATTTAAGTAGAACCGTTAAGGGATCTCTGTATTTAAGAAGTACCCACGAGCGCGCCCCTTCCAACTTTGTTTCCTCATAACGTTCAGAAAATGGATACTCTTAAATGAAATTTTCTGCAAATACGCTTTAGATGGTGTAGATTGCGATCGGAATTTATAATGAAAAAATTTTCCCGGGGGTTGAGAATCTATACCATCTGAAGCGTATTTGAAAACTTTCATTTAAAAATATCCATTTTTCTGAAAGTTACGAAGAAATAAAATCGAGAGAACACACTTGCGTAGGTGTGCCAGACGGTGCACCTGCAGAAAATTCAATATGGAATGCTCACTGCATAATCTAGATCGAATTTAAATTGATTTGAATTATGTCGATTTGTTTTTCTATCAGTAAATTCATGTTTTATGTTGTATGAAAGAAAATTTTCGGAATTCTTAAAGCCCGCACATTTAATTTTCGTATCGCATAGAAAAAGTTTTTGTAGAATAGCAAAAGTGTGAAAAAAGAATACAAAGAAACCAGCAAAGAGACGAAAAGAATGGCTATGGAGGGGATTTCGAAGAAAGTTTTGTTACTTTTTACTGTTTCACTCATCTCACGGAAAAGTGCACAGAACTATAGAGGTGGAGGTCAAATAGGTAGAAAAAAAATTAAATTAAATTTTTTAGGACAAAAATTCTTTCGTAGGCTTTAAAAGAAATTGAAATTCACTAAAAGTTAACGACGACAAAAATAAAGTTATTATTTTAGTAAAACTCGTTTACTTTTTAATTGAAGATGTTTAGATCTTTCAAACAACCCTGAATATGAACAATTCAAAATATCGTTTACAACAAAACAAAATAACTTGTCAGTTAGATTTGAATAGAATTATATAATTACCTGAGGCAACACCATACAATTTAAAATAAAAATGTTAACTGTTTCCTTCTTTTCACGGACAAACGTTGAATGAAATAAATTCCATTAAATGAAATGTAAATAAAACAATCAGAGAACCATAGCAGATCTGGATGCCTTTCAGACGTTTATTTTGTAAATTTTGGAAATTGAATTTGCCGGTTAAAAGCCTCGTTTTCGTTTTCGTGTATTTATTTTCTCATTCGTTGCATCCTGGGATTTATATTTACATACTAGCGGTTGGTTTGAATAGGCTTTAGTCGAGTTATATCCCGTGTGAACTGACACAGCGTAAACCCCCCACCTCCCCCCGATACCTTAATCCTTGTTACTATAGGCGCGCCAGGCCAGCAAATTTGAGGGAAGGGGCAAATTGTTTACATCAACACGAATGCTCAACTGGTACTTATTTCATCGATCCAGGAGGAATTTGAGCTCAAAATGTAAACACGGACGAAATGCCGCTAAACATTTTGCCAACCCACCGCCTTATAGTATCCTAATAATTATTGTCTCAAATTTAGGCACAAGGCAATTTTAGGGCTTCAGTAAATTAAATCGAGTCCAGGACTTGACAGGTGCTTTATCGGTTGTCAAGCAATGCTAGGGGGACAAACACAGACACACAAACATACACACACACACACACACACACACACACACACACACACACACAAACACACACATATATATATATATATATATATATATATATATATATATATACATATATACGACAGGCTTCTTTCAGTTTCCGTCTACCAAATCCACTCACAAGGCATTGGTCGGCCCGGAGCTATAGCAGAAGACACTTGCCCAAGATGCCACGCAGTGGGACTGAACCCGGAACCATGTGGTTGGTAAGCAAGCTACTTACCACACAGCCACTCCTGCGCCTATATATTGATTTTTTTTTTTAACGGAATCCACGATTTTGGTTATGGAGGATCTGATTCTGAAAAAAAAATTTCAAAATTTTGACCCCACCCCCTCATCCCCCTTCCCTCAGTTTTTTCGGAAATTTTTTTTGCGAAATGCGTAGTAAAATACGAAGATTACAATTCTGAAAAAAAATTGTGGCAAGACTTCTTTTTGTACCCCCCTCACAAACCCCCGTTTTCGGCTACGGAGAATACGATTCTGCAAAAAAAAAAAAAATAAATAAATTGGCAAAAATCGGCATTTTTAATGAACCCCCCCCCCCAACTAAATTCCACATTTTCAACTTTTTTCCCCATTTTTTTTTTTCAAAATGTGGAAAAATACCGAGATTATGATTCCAAAAACTTTTCTACTTAGGGTTAGGGTTTTAGGGTTAGGGTTAGGTTTATGGAAAAAGTAGAAAATGGAGAATTGGTGGGAGTAAGGGTGGGGGGACAAAAATTTCAAAATTCCGATTTTTGGCAATCTTCTGGAATCTCGGATTCCGAAAACGTGGGTTTTTGGCAAAAAAAATTTTTTTTTAAATAATAATTTGCGAGAAAATGAGGGTGGGGGGACGGGAGGAAGTCTTTCCAAATTTGTTTGTAAAAGTTCAATTTTTCAACAACAACAAAAAAATATATATATACCCCAGGACTTCAAGCAGGCTAGCCACATGCTAGAAATAACAGCCAAATTCTCACAAAACTGCAATAACATAATGTAATCAATCTACTCTCCTTTCTGCAAAGATTTCTTTCAGAGTAATATGACAAAGTAATTCATGTGAAATAGTCAAAACAACCGTTCATTTTCACTTTTAGACAGCAGGGAGGAGGGGAATTTTGAGTTGGAGTTTTTCATAAAAAATTTTTAATTAAAATTTGAATTTGTGTTTATTTTTTTCCATATTCTTAATCTCCATATTTTCCTACGTAGATTGATTGAAAAATAGTTCGAAAAAGGTTTTTAAAAAGTTTTTAAAAAAGAAGCCACTTTAATTTCACATGAATTACTTTGTCATATTACTGTGGGAAGTCCAAGACTATAGATCTGGAGAGGCGCATAGAGTGGCCTTAAGCTGCCTATGAAAGCGTTCGACCATCCCGTTGGAGGCTGGATGGTAACTGGTCGTACGAATATGATGAACACCCAGGATTCATGACAGCTCATGAAATAAAGAGGCTTCAAACTGGCATCCACGATCAGTAGTTATTTTGGTTGGAACACCAAAGCGAACAATCCAGTGAGAGACGAAAGCTCGAGCAACTGATTCAGCAGAAATGTCCACTATTGGAATGGCTTCAGGCTGATGGGGGAAGCAATTGATACATGTTAATACTTAAGAAAACCCGCGACTCACCAGCCATGGTCCAGCCATATCAATGTGGACACGGCGAAAACGGGTCTCCGGAGGAGAAAACTGTGGACTTTGGAACACTGACACTTTGTACAAGAGCGTGCCCAAGCGATGATTATGCAGCGCATATTAGGCCGGAAGAACCAAGCAGTGATAAGCTTCAATGCAGTGATGCCTGGATGAGACAATGAATGCAGGGCATCAAATACAGAACATTGGTGGTTCTCTGGCACAAGTGGCCTGGGAGAACCAGTAGATGTGTCACAAAGGATTGTGCCTTCAGCTGATGAGCTGATCATGCAAAGTAAATTTGACTTTTATGGGCAGGTAAATTTAATTAACAGGTGTAAATCCACATTATGGATAAACACTAAAATTGAAATTCTTAATGGATCATACCTGTTTGATTTGTTTCTAAAATGGGGTAGAAAGGGCTCCTTAGCCGTAGTGAAGGCAATCTATCTAGGGAGATAACCTTACAATAAATCACTGGGTCCGTAGCTTAGAAATACTGGGTTGACGTCCAGCGGGAACAGCTTTGTTTCATGGAGGAGGAAAGATCTTCTTTAGTACTTGGTTGTACAATGCTTTCCACTGTGTGTAGTAGTGGCACGCGCACACATTATTAGCCATTTGAAAAGACTATGAAAGTCTCGACCACGGTCGAACAATGATGATGATGATGATGTTTCTAAAATTATTCCAGATGGCAACTGACAAAAATTTTGCCACTTTTCAAGATTAATTTGAATTAATTAAAATAGCGGTGTAATCGGTACAAGATTTTATTCTTTTGGTAAATATGTACCTTGGTGTGGAATAATTTTTTTCCAGTTTTTTTCGGGTACATTCAATGTATTTGACTCCAAACCCACTGCAAGCCACTTTTTTCCAGAAAAGAAAGGTGGGAGGGGTGGTGGGGACCTCGAAGTTTCCCACCAAGGTAGGTTTGTTTTGTGGGTCTGTTTTTTCTTTTCCAGATTATTTTGCATGCTTTCAACTAATGTGATATTGAAATCAAATGTAAACGGCTCCTTTTACAGAAAAGGAAAGATTTGGCTGCTATTCCTAGCATGCCCTGCTACCATGTAAGAGCTATTTAAATTCATACCGAAATATTTACCAACTTTTTTCCCTTCCATTTATTGTTTCCACTTTATGGAAGTCGATGTTGACATCCACCTCAGTTAATTTTGCTTTGCACTCAGTTCTGTGCTTTCTGGAAGAAAAGCCCTCACATTATCTCAAAGCTACAAGAATTCACGAACATGACTTGTTTATTTTTTAAAAAGATTTCGTAGAGGAATTAGGTACAATGGTTATTTTTCTGATTTAAACACTAAGGGGTTAAAAAGTGCTAAAATTATAAAATCAGCTTCTCTTTTGACCTTTTTGAGGCCTTTAGAACCCTAAAATTATACATATATATCTTTTGTTTAGAGTTAAAAAATGTGGATTTTATAGTTTTAAATTTCAAAAGGCTGATTTCATGATTTGGGGCCTTTTTTAGGTTTTTAAAGGCTTTTAGAGCCAGAAAAGGGTAAAAAAAAATGAAACAATATTAGTATTAAACTAAAAAAAGTTTATTAATAAAGTGGCTGTAAAAAATCGAGAAACATGACATATACATAATTTGATTTTTCTTCTTCTCTTCCATTTTGTTGATAAGATTCATGTTGCTCTTCAAGAAAATTAACATACTAAAATTTTCATCAGGCAAGGTTGTTCTCTTGTTGCAGCACTGGAAAGGATGGCAGTGTTGAACTTGATGAAAAAGCCCACCGACACTTGCTCACTCAAGAAGGCATCTGTCAGTAGATCCTTGGAGTTGGTCTCCAACCAGGTCTTTACTAAATTCAGGGCCTTGTCCTTCAGTAACCTGTAGCTTCCACTCTCTTTTTGTTGGGTGACACCATTGAAGAAGTCATCCTCCACCTCTTCATTGTTGCTTCCCCCCACCATTGCTTCTCGCTTTCTCATACTGCTGCCTCATGGCCTCCTTGACTTTATCCTCCATGCTTCTCCTCATCTTGGTGAACTTGGTGTTATCATAGCCAGTTGGCATTCTTCATTGTCCAGGAGGGCTGTAAATCTTTTGTTGATACCTGCCAAAACTGCATCGACCAAGAGGCCAAAACTGCATTGACCAAGGGGCTGCAGTAGACAAGTTTTTGGTTAAGGGACTTGACTTAACAGAAGCTAAATGCCAAGTTTAATTAAATTTTTACTATAAATTTAATTTATAGAAAAACTTTTGGAGAAATACTCTGTTCAGTTTCTGACTAAGTACACTAAGCAGATCTTTTAGTTTAAATATTCTTTTAGGTATGTATTTTTTTTCCAGATAATAATAAAGAATAATAATAAAAAAATTATAGGCAATAAGATGTATTCTCTTTTCACTCTTTGAAAAAAAAAATTTGTCCACAGAAGACAAAAGAAAGCTATGCTTAGAAGTAGTTATCTCCCACTGAGCAGCAACTCTCTTTTGTTCTCAGTCTCTACCACAGTATATACAGCTTCTAGTAAGACCATCACATGTTTCTTTAGAAAGCTTCACTTTAGGGTAAAGGGTAAAGACCCTTTTCAGGTAAGGTTGTTTATGGAAGACCAGCTGCCCCTATCCATGCCACCAATGCTATCCAAAGAAAAGGTGAAGGCCAATACAGCTTGGCACCAGTGACATCGCAACTCATTTCTACAGATGAGTGAACTGGAGCAACATGAAAAATAAAGTGTCTTGCTCAAGAACACAACACACAGTCTGGTCCAGGAATCAAACTCACTACCTCATGATTGTGAGCCTGATGTTCTAACCACTGAGCCATGTGCCTTTACTAGCCTAGCTTTAAACATATGTGATTTCAGGTCTGCAAAAAACTGAATGCAAATTCAAATCTTTTCTGTTTAAACATAATTTTAACTATAACCTAAAACCCTAATTCTAAGTGTTAACAACAAATTCTACCTTTAAGTCTTAACCCTAATCCCTTACTTTAAACCCTAATGCTATGCATATCCCTAAAACCTAAACCCTAATACTGATCCTAAGCCTAATCTAAATTCTAACCTCAACCCTTGGTCCTAACCTTATTTTTTGAGTAAAGTCAATCTCCTATGTTAAAAGCTTACACTTCCTAGAAAAAAATTTGTAAATGAAAAGTTATTGCCAGATACATACTTTGAAACTAAGTGGGTTTAAAAAAAAAAAACGATAAAAAATTGTAATTTTGAAAACATTTGCAGAATTGTAATCTCTGATGAATGTTAGGATATTTAGTTCATGACCTTCAGCTCATAAGTTTGATTCCAATTGCACATTGTGTCGTTGAGCAAGATACTTAATTGCACCTAGATGTTTGCAAATTTTCTGTCCTCAAGGCCTGTGTCTTGTTATCATGTAGTATTGCAATTCTAACACAAGCAGCACATCAAAATTGATTTTTGTTTTTTAAAATTTTCTAGCATCTATCAAAATATATTAGAGATTTAATCTCAAGCTGGGGGTGTTTTTGAAATTTGTCTTTCTACTTGATAGGAACAAAAATTTTAAGTTTACAAGATGTTGGTAACAAACAAGACATTCATCATAAGGATAACTCTCATTTTTGAATAATCAGGCAAATATACACTGAAGGTCTGGTAATCATTTTACATTCCCCATTTACATACATTTTCCGTTGTGAGTATTTATCAAGACTTGTTTTATCAATCGAACAAGGTTACTTTCTCTGAGGTAAATTACCAAAATAATTAAAGTATGGAAGACACATGATAGCCATTTAAAAACACACAAAGACTGTTAACTTCACTTAAACAATTATGATTTGGTGTCAAAATTTTCATCATAGTATTTGCAACCTGGTCAATGATACAGTTCCACTGCATTTGGCCTGGAGTATATATAGGTTGCAGAGTTATAAATATAATCTAACAAAATATTCTTTCAAGGGCTGGGATATGTAGTGCATTGCCATACTCAGGAAGACCTGCCCACCACAACAGAATTGAGATTTTAAAGCCAAGGTGCCACATAAAAAGCATTAGTGTGAGTGTTGATGCCACATAAAAAGCACTGGTACTGGTGCCACATAAAAAACACCCAGTGCACTCTGTGGAATGGTTGGTGTTAGGAAGGGCTTCCAGCTGTAAAAATCAAGTCAAAACAGACTATGGAACCTGGTGTGGTTCCTGTCAAGCCATTCAACCCATGCCAGCATGGAAAATGGACGTTAAATGTTGTTGATGATGATGATTTCAGATTTTAACTGTAAAATAACATTTTCCGGACATGGTTTGGATTGATGTTACTCAGAGACTGTCTTTTCAATGACACTGTTTTTAGTAAATGTTTTCCAAAATTTGACAATTTTTATCAAATTTCTCTGTTAAACTCTGTAAGAACTACTTCTTTTATGAACTCCAAAGTAATTTTTGTCTATCTTTTAGGTTTGTACAAACCTAACTTGTGATCACTGTGATCAAAAGTTTTAGGAACATAAATATTTCCATTTTTTGTGTGAACATTTTGTCGTCACCTCTTCAGGACTACTGATAAACAACTGTAATTACTGGAAGATCTACTATTTTCTGTGAGTAAATTGAATTTCCCTCAAAATAAGTTAAAACTTACAAACCTACAGTTTGGGGCAAAAGTTTTAGGAACATAAATATTTCCATTTTTTGTGTGAACATTTTGTCGTCACCTCTTCAGGACTACTGATAAACAACTGTAATTACTGGAAGATCTACTATTTTCTGTGAGTAAATTGAATTTCCCTCAAAATAAGTTAAAACTTACAAACCTACAGTTTGGGGCAAAAGTTTTAGGAACATAAATATTTCCATTTTTTGTGTGAACATTTTGTCGTCACCTCTTCAGGACTACTGATAAACAACTGTAATTACTGGAAGATCTACTATTTTCTGTGAGTAAATTGAATTTCCCTCAAAATAAGTTAAAACTTACAAACCTACAGTTTGGGGCAAAAGTTTTAGGAACATAAATATTTCCATTTTTTGTGTGAACATTTTGTCGTCACCTCTTCAGGACTACTGATAAACAACTGTAATTACTGGAAGATCTACTATTTTCTGTGAGTAAATTGAATTTCCCTCAAAATAAGTTAAAACTTACAAACCTACAGTTGGGGCAAAAGTTTTAGGAACATAAATACTTCCATTTTTTGTGTGAACATTTTGTCGTCACCTCTTCCTTGAGTATCAGATTATGTAAAAATGCCTTTATTGTAACGCTAAAATTATGGACGTAAACACCTGCTAACCTTTATTTTCTTCTTGATCACAGTAATAAAACACGTGGAGAATAAGGGGCAAAACACAAAAAAAAAAAGTAAAAAGAAACAATACTCTTTATAGTTTCACTCTGTTCGTCCACAACCCTATTCACAAGTACTGTTTATAGTCGGCCCATCCTTGATTTTTCTCAAAGTCAAGGTCACTGTTCGCTAGTTCTATCAACACCATAGTAAACATTTGAACTCTCTTTGACCGACCGTTCTTCATCTCACTTTATGAAAACAGTAGCTGCTGCTATCAGAATTTACTGCTGCTACTACTATCGCTACAAGTTGATGATGACACCGAGATGTTTCTCCCCGTATCCCTTTCTTTCTCTGCGTTGGGAGAAAAGAGAATTTACAGTAAAAACATCCCTCAGCCCTCCCTCCACGTCAAATGATATTTAACCGTGTGGAATTTCCCTAACAAGTGCGTGCATTATAAACACACCAACCAATATGGAAAGCGAAAACAGCTAACAGCAATATCAACAACAAATAATAACATCTCATTTATCTGTATCTTCACTTTTTTTCTTCTTCTTCCTTTCTTTGTTTACCTTGCACCACAGTACGGATGGGCAGACAGAACAAAACTGCCACGGTATCATCCGCGGATGAGCCATGCGACAAAACTGGTCGCTGTCCTACAATAGAACGTTGCCCGGCAAATCACATCTGTCATCTATGCACAAAACTCGAAAATTCCTTCCGAAATAGATGGGTTGAATGCAGTAACTGTCGTGTTTCGATCTGCTTTCAATGTGCCACAAACTTTCAGAAGATCCCAGGTCAAAAGAAAGGACACCATACTTCTATGATGGATAAACTCTGGGAAATGGTCCAGCTACCAAACTGGTCGTTTCATTGCCTGACTTGTGTGGTGACTTGTGTGTCCCCTGCCACCATTGCTGCTGAACAACAACAAAACCCGACAACCGTGTCCTCCGCTGCCATTGCTGCTGAACAGCAAAAACCGACTACTTTGTCTCCCAAAACCAGCCCTGTTGATAAAGAACAACAGCAAAAACTGAATCCGCCCGTGTCTTCCTCCCCTGCAACAAAAATCGGCCATTCATGTTGATGAACAACAAAAACAGAAACTTAAACCCCCTATGCCTTCCTCCCCTATTGCTCTTGGACAACAAACATTAATCATTCCAGCCAAAGTACATCAGCAGGTACAAAAACCAACCATGCCCTCCTCTCCTGATGCTTCCCAACTAAAACAGAGATCGACCATCAGCACAGAAGTTGCAGAAATTAGACGAATGATTTCCGCTTTGAGTCGTGAGGTAGCAGGACTCAGAGCCAGTGTCTGTCCAAAAACTCGCAGCGAAGGGTCATATAGGAGTGCCCTGCTCAGCAACTTACCTGTAGCTCGTACAGAACCTCAACGCACCGAGGAAGTTGCTGAACCGGCCACTCATGAATTAATAGCAATCGGAGTGCCGGAAGATGTGGCAGATCTGCAGGCATACATTGGAAACACAGCTAGGGATCTCAGCTGTGTCCCTCCAAAAAGTGCTTCCCGCCTTGGCCGACTGGGATCCAAACCCAGGCTGTTGTTTACGGGCTCTACTGAGGCGCGGACATTCCATCTGGCTGCTGACAGAGCTCAGCGTGACAACATTATCAACTTTAGAACACGTCCTGGCCTACCACCCGATGTACGCCCAAAGATAAGATCCGTGGCTTCCCTAAATCGCAGCTCTGTGCCACGGGAGAGTTTTAGCTTCCGCGATGATGGGCAGATCTGGAAATTCGTCAAGTCTGGTGAGTCATGGATAAGGGATGCCAGTTGGACTGAGCAGACTACACCCACAACAACAACTGGCAATGCAAAAATCTTGGGAAACTAACCAAGAACAATCAGCCATCCCCTGTATATCATCATCTGAAATCCAGATATAAACTGCTGTCCTTGAATGCCCGTAGTTTATGTAACAAGGTGCATCTTTTTGTCTCCTACGTCAAAAGTATCAACCCAGATTTCATCACAGTCACGGAAACGTGGGCACACTCTGCACTCTGTGATGGAGTTTTCAGCATAGCCAGCTACAACCTGTTCCGCAAAGACCGCATTAATCGCCGTGGAGGGGGTGTGATGATTTATGTTCGATCAAGTCTATCGGCAATCCCCTGTGATGATTTGAACCAATCTCAGCAGGAGGTATTTTTCTGCAATGTACACATGACCATGTCAACACTTCTGCTCGGAGTCGTTTACCGTCCTCCAAATTATCGCCAAGACGCACGGCTTTTTGATATCCTCAGGGTGGCTGCCATGAAAACAGCCACATATGTGTATGTTGCGGGGGACTTCAATTTCCCTGAGATTGACTGGGAGGCCTTCCGTTGGCCGCAAAGTGCAGACGATTTCCTTGAACTGGTGCTGAATTCGAATTGGTCCCAAGTTGTTACCTCCCCCACAAGGGGTAACAACACTTTGGATCTGCTACTTACCGCTTCTCCTGAAACAATCATTAGTGTCGCTACCGAAGAACCTTTGGGTGACTCTGATCATTCCATGATCATGGCCGACTTGTCTCTGATTGGTTGTAACAAAAAACACAACCATCTTCAGATTGCCCGCTTTGACTGGAATAAAGCAAACTGGAGCTCTTATTGTACTGAGCTGCAACGCCCGAACTGGCGCGAATTTTATGCCTCTGGAGATGTGGACACTATACTCCAGAACATTCTGAATTCAATATGGGCAGCATGTGCAGCATCAGTACCACACAAGCACAAAAAACCACCCAATAGTGCAATTTGGGAGACTGCAGCAGTCCGACTTGCCAGGAAAGAACGCCGTAATGCTGAATGGGAATACAAATTGCACAAATCAGAGAGCAACAGGAAAAAGCGCAATAGGTCAGCCAACCACCTCAAGCAGGTGACAAAAAAGGCAGTGCTTGAATTTGAACAACGCATTGCAGCTAACCCTGACAGCAAAGGGTTCTGGAAGTATGTGCACTCAAAGCAGAGACCCCACTCTCCTGTTGGTCCCCTTCGCAATCCCCACACAGGACAGATTACTGGCAATCCCGAAGAATGTGCAGAAATCATTGCTGGATGCTATGCCGGCATCTTTACTGTTGAAGACCAAAATGTTCCATCATCATCACCACTGACATCGGACTCTATATCTTCTATGCAATTTACACCAGCAATGCTGCAACGCCACCTAAAGAATAAACGCAATTATGCCTCTCCTGGTCTCGATGGTGTTACATACCTACTTCTCAAACGCAGTGGGTACTTTCTTCTAAGCCAACTTTCTTTATTCATCCAATTCTGTCTTGACAACGGTGTTACTCCAGAACAGTGGAAAACTGCCAGTGTCATCCCTCTGTTCAAAAAAGGCGACCGCACATCACCTGTCAACTATCGCCCCGTCAGTCTTACCAGCTGCATCGCCAAACTGATGGAATCCTGTATCAGAGAAATCCTCTGGAACTTCTGGAAGTCTCACAGCCTCATCCAGCCGTCACAATTCGGATTTATTCCTAACTCCAGCTGCTGTAATCAACTCATCGAGTTTCTTGAGGATGTTACCCAAATCACTGATCGCGGATCCTGGGTGGATGTTGTTTACCTGGACTTTGCTAAGGCTTTTAACTCTGTGCCACACAAAAGACTTATGGTGAAGCTTTCTGCGTTGGGTGTAAGAGACGAACTCTATAACTGGTTAAAGTCCTTTATTTTCGGCCGAAAAGAGGTTGTCACAGTTCTAGGACAGCACTCTTCGCCCTATGAGATAACATCTGGTGTGCCGCAGGGATCTGTTCTTGGCCCCCTTTTATTTGTTGCATATGTTAATGACATAGATGCCAACTTAAAGAATGCCACAGTGCTGAAATATGCAGATGACATCAAGCTGTACTTATACACTATGGATCTCTATTGCAAGCAGACCTGGACACAATGCAGCAGAGGATCATGGACTGGCAACTCAAGCTGGTAAGACCTCACCTGGAATTTGCATCACCGGTCTGGAACCCCTATCTTGCCCAGGACATCAATCGTCTGGAAGCTGTTCAGCGACGTGCAACCAAAAGAATACCCTCCATCAGGCATTTGCCATATCCTGAACGCCTTACTTCCCTGGGCATGGACACATTGAAACTCCGACGTCTGGCAGCTGACCTGGCAGACACCCACAAAATTATCAACCATCGCACAAACAATAACACTGAGCACCTCTTCAAACTCCACCCATCTAACACCCGTGGACATATTTACAAAGTAAGAAAACAGCACAGCTCCCATGACTTCAGGAAACATTTTTTCACGCTGAGAGTTGCTGAAGCGTGGAACAAACTGCCGGCATCGGTTGTTAGTTGTCAGAGCACTGCATCCTTCAAGACTTCCATGCTTCCTGAGATTCGCCAACACTACACTTGATTTTCTCCCCTCCATACACACACAAGCATGTTCACTTTCCAGACATTTCTACATTACTGCATGTACTTTATATGCACTTTCTGACAAGTTGTGGTGCACCTGAGCACTGTATACAATAATTTCATTATTATTATTTATTCCTATATATCACAGCTCCTCTCACATATGCAACATAGCCCTTCTCTTCAAATTAAGTGACATTTCCTTCCCCATTAGTATATACCCAGTTCCTAAAACTTCTTCCACATCTATCTCATTCTAGTTACTATCACTGAGTCCATATACCTTATATGTAAATGTAGTTATCACATCAGTTAAAAACTCTCTCACACCAATACATTTTCAATGAACCCACCCAATACGTATTATACATGTAATAGTGTTTTCTCCAACATTATTCCTGTAACTACACATGCTAACTTTACCCACATGATTTACCATTGGTCACTGTGGTGTTGGTGAGAGGATGACAGATAGGGGAGGGCGGAAGTAGGGCTTGCAGGGCGCATGCGCGGCAGGAAGCGGAAGCGGCAGTGAGGACGCACGTGTGGGATCGAGGAGTTGTTGTTGAGACGATGAAGGCACCAGACATATCGAGCTAGCCGAGAAAGATCCGAACTAATCTTTGCCGAGGCAAGGCCTGATTGTATTTCATTCTCCCTTTTTCTGTTGTCCTCTTTCATCGTTCACACCACAAGCTATTTCGGCATATACACAATCGGTTTTATAAATGAAAAATGATGCAGAGTGCTCGGGTTTCACACGAACTTATAACACCGTTTTGCGGCGACACAGATGTGGTCGCTTGGTTGAAGAGAGTGAAGTTGGTGGCGAAGCTCCATGGTATAGGTGACCTGGCGAGCTTCATGCTGCTGTACTTGGATGGCCCGGCGTTGGCGTTATATTTAGAGATGAAGGAGACGGACCAACTTAGCGCGGAGAAAGTAGAAATCCGGTTGATGGAGGCCTTTGCGGAGGGAATGTTCGAGGTAGAATGAGATGGACTGGGCAACAGGTGGACGTGTTTGCCAATGAGCTTAGAAGACTGGCTAAATTGGCGGATTACGAGGGAGAGTCGCTGGAACGGACGGTTAGGTTGGAGTTCGTGACCGGTTTTCCCGACATCATGTCGGTCGAGCTACAGAAGCTCCGAACATGCATTCGATGCCGATGGCTGACATCATATCTCGGGCACGTGTACTAGTTTCGTGCAGCAGGATGACGTCGGTAGCAGCGACTGCAACATCGAAAAGTGGCCCACCTAGGAGCAGCGGAGAGGGGCTAAAGAAAGAACGTGTGCGACCGTTCAAAGGACAGTGTTTCTGGTGCCAAGGTCCACACATGGTGCGTGACTGCGTGTCGCCCAAGCCTGAGGTGATTTGCTACCGGTGTCGAGAGCCGGGGCATGTAGCCAGCGAGAGTCTGTGGGGAAACGGACTGCGGGAGACTAGTGCGCCGGTAGTTGTCCCTTTGGATCAGTAGCGGCGTGTTTATCATCGCTACCTGTGATCGACATTCTGGTGGAGGGGAAGATGTCGCGAGCCCTGGTGGACACGGGCTGTACAACGACCCTGATGACTACAGAAGTGGCAGAGACGTGGAGTGGAGGAAGCAGTGTTAGGGCTGTCGACAGAAGAGAAGTACACTGCGAAGGGGTTACAGATGCGCAGATTGTAGTGCAGGCACTACAGCTGACATTGCGAGTGATTGTGGTTGGTCACTTGGTGGACGAGATTGACGTGGTGATGGGGATGGATGCAATCACCTGCTTGGGAGGTGTCACCGTTAACGAGGCTGGTGTAACATTTGGGTTAGCAGGGAAACTGTGTAGGGCGAGACCGTGCACCGGTGACAACCATGAGGAAAAGGATGCGGCACACACCATTGAAGACCAGAATTTTCGGGCTGTCTTTGATGGCAAGAGGTGGACAGTGAAGTGGCACTGGAAGGGAGAGCCCCTGATGTTAAAGAATAAAGTGGGCTGCTATCAGCATTCTCAAAAAGGAGATGCCAGAAGTGAGTTCGAGGGGGAGGTGGAGCGGTGGATTAAGGAGGCCATATTGATCCCTTGGGAAAAAGAAGAGAGCGGAGTCCTGCCACTGATGGCAGTGATACAGCCCACAAAGCATAAGGTCAGGCCAGTGCTTGACTTCCGAGAGCTGAATGACCACGTGTCGTGTCATACGGGCGGCGAGGCCACGGATGTCTGCGGAGACACCTTGCGAAAGTGGAGGCAGACGATGGGGGCCTCCACGATTGTTGATTTGAAGTCGGCATACCTACAGGTGCATGTGGCTGAGAAATTATGGAAGTACCAGCTCGTCAGCTATAAGGGCCGGACGTACTGTCTGACCAGGTGGTGATTCGGGCTGAATTCAGCGCCAAAGATTATGGCAACAATTCTCAAGGCCCACCTGGGGAAGGTGGACAGAGTAAAAAGGGCCACCAATTCATACATCGATGACATTCTGGTGGATGAAACCGTGATACCAGCAACGGAGGTCATAGGCCACCTGAAGAGTTTTGGACTAATCGCCAAGCCGCCAGAGGCAATGGAGGGAGGTGCCGCACTGGGCCTCAAGCTATGGAGAGACAAGGCTGGCGCGTTGGTGTTCCGGCGAGGGAATGAGGTCCCTGAGCTGGGCGCCAGCATGAGTAGACGGGAACTGTTCTCTGTGTGTGGGAAGCTGGTGGGACATTACCCGATTGCAGGTTGGCTCCGAACAGCATGTAGCTTCATCAAGAGACGACCCGAAGGAGTGAAGTGGAATGATAGAGTGGGGGAGAGGACGATCGACATGATGCAGGAAGTCTTGGTCAGAGTAGGAGCAGAGGACCCAGTGAGGGGCAGCTGGTATGTTCCCAAATCAAAGAGCGAGATCGTATGGTGTGACGCTAGTAGCATCGCAATAGGGGTTGTCTTAGAGTGGGAGGTGTCACGGTGGAAGATGCAGCCTGGCTCAGGAAGACAGATGACTGCAATCATATCAACGTGGCGGAGTTGGATGCCATGTTGAAGTGGGGTGAACCTAGCCTTGAAGTGGGGGTTGCACACCATAGAAATCAGGACTGATTCGGCCACTGTACTTGGTTGGGCAACAGCAGTCATCACCGATGAGCGGAGGGTGCGGACCAAAGGGGCTGCAGAGATGCTGGTAAAGCGTCGATTGGGAATACTGCGTGAACTAACCACTGAGTTCAATCTGAAGCTGAGCGTGATCTTTGTGCCTTCCGAGAAGAACAGGGCAGACGTCCTGACCAGGGTAAAGCGAGCCTGGTTGCAGGTGCCAGAGGATGCAAAGCAGGCTGTAGCTGCAGTATGCCATCTGAGCGACTCGGAGTTGCGAAGACTGCACACCATGTATCACATGGGTGTGGACAGGACATTGTTCCTAGCCAGAAAACTTGACTCCGACGTAACAAGACAGAGCGTGCAGAGAGTGGTTAGCAGTGGTGACAGGTGCCAGTCCATCGACCCTGCTCTGGTCGTGCATGAAGCGGGAAGTATTCCAGTGGACCAGGACTGGAAACGACTGGCGGTGGACATAACACACTACCGGCAGGGGACATACCTCTCAATGGTTGACTGCGGACCGGGGCAGTTGGCCATATGGAGGGAGATGAAGTCGGGGACCGCAGAGGAAATTGTGAAAGTGTTGAATGAGATATTCCTGGAACGAGGCCCCGTGGATGAACTGCTTCTGGACAATGGCACTGCATTTTGCTCGGATGTGCTGAAAGAAATGCTTGATGAGTGGAAGGTCAACCGCTTCTTCAGGGCGGCATACCGGCCAAGTGGAAATGGGGTGGTGGAAAGGCATCATCGTACCATCAAGGCCATGGCAGAGAGGGGTCAAATTTCACCAATCGAGGCCGTGTTTTGGTACAATATGTCGCCCAGATCAGGACATGCTGAGGAGTTGGTGTCACACAGGGCAATATTCAGGTACGAGTGGAGGCATCCGTGTACTACATCAATGCGACCCGGGGCAGAGGAAGAGCATGCCTTCGTGCAGGTCGGGGAGGAAGTCTGGGTAAAACCCCCAAATGCACGGTGTACATCACAATGGGGAAAGGGGACAATAACCTCTGTAAATTCAAAAAATAACATCTCGGTTGATGGTATGCCACGCCACGTTTTGGATATACAGAGGATGGTCCATGCCCCAGAGGATGGGACCAGCAGCAGTGGGCAAGACGAAAACAACACCAGTAGACAGGATGACGAGGCTAGCAGCAACACACCAGGAACAAGTCCTAGGGTCGCACTGCGACCACAGAGGAAACGGCACCCTCCTCCCTGGTTGGCTGATTATGAAACCAGTTCAGGTGCGGGAGCGGGGAGCGAGTGAGAAAGCCGGTTCAGTGATCTGTAGATCAGGGGGGCGTGTGGTGTTGGTGAGAGGATGACAGATAGGGGAGGGCGGAAGTAGGGCTTGCAAGGCGCATGTGCAGCAGGAAGCGGAAGCGGCAGTGAGGACGTACGTGTGGGATCGAGGAGTTGCTGTTGAGACGACGAAGGCACCAGACGTATCGAGCTAGCTGAGAAAGATCCGAACTAATCTTCGCCGAGGTAAGGCCTGATTGTATTTCATTCTCCCTTTTTCTGTTGTCCTCTTTCATCATTCACACCACAGTCACCATCTTCATCTTTCTGATGTTTACCTTCATATCAGACATGCCTTCCACCTACTCATCTTCTCTTTCAATCTTTACTCTCTGCAATTAATGATAATAAAATTCAATGAAAATCCAGACAAACTGATACCTGAATTTGAATAGAGTTTATTTATATTTAAAAACAAAATAATTGTTTTGGGGAGCATTAATTCCCAAGAAAACAACAGAGAGAGAGAGAGAGAGAGTTGACTGGATTAATAAATCTTCAGGAACCAAGACAAAAATGAACAACACTTTTGTATCAGGTTTGACTGATTCATCGGCATTAGAATCATCGGCATTAGAATCCTTAGACACAAGTGTGGCCCAGGTCACAGCATCAAGTACACTCAAAGATTCTCAATTCAAAGAGTTGTCTATCTGAAATTTCTTGTTTTCAAGGGATTTCTGTCAAGTTGAGGTTTTTGCTGAAATGACAGTTTAAAAACTGTTAACATTAAAATCAAAAATATCCAATCAGTCCTAATTACAAGATTTCAAACAATCACTAACGATGGTATATAACAATAAAGTCAATACCAAACTAATCCATGAAGTGGGATATTTGGATGTGAAGATTTGCAGCAGTGTTCTATGTCATTATTTGTTTAGGAGAAAGGCACTACTTAAAACAGAGTTTCCTTCCCCATCATAGTTTGCTTCTTGTGATATGTATTATGCATGGGCAATCATGGCTGGTAGTTATGTAGTTCACTTCACAACCAAGAAGTTTTGGTTAGTTGTCTCCTTCAATACCCAGGCTGAGCAAGGCTTAGTGAATGAATTTGGTTGACAGAAACTGTAGGAAGCCAGTTACATGCATTTGTGTGTGTGTGTGTGTGTGTGTGTGTAGACATATATACATACATATACCCACAGCTGTATACATACATACATATGTCTCAGTGAAAACCACAATAAAATGTAAACATAATAGAGCTGACAACATAGTGACTTGTGACAAAGAGAAACTATGTACAGTAGTAGAAATCAACTGCCCAGTGAATGTTAACATAAAGCTACAATCAATGAAAAATAAAATATCTAAGTTGAACTATTGAGAGATCTACAGTAACTCCACCCAGATTACAAATTCAAGTTTATACCTGTAATTATAGGGGCACTGGGATATATAACACACTGTTTAAGTACTAATCTTGAGAAATTAGGCTTCTCAAAACCAGAAAGGAGAAAGCTGATTTGAAGACAACAGACACAAACCATCACTACATTTGTAAAATTTATCATTTAAGTATATATGTGCATGTCTAGATATGCAAACCACATGCATGAGAATACATACATAAAACAAAACATACAAATCTGCATATGCACTGACTCCAAATATTGCACATATTCAAACATACATGGAAAAATACTTTGTTAATGATGTTGAAATTCCAGTGAAAGAGCTTTGGATCTAGGTTAGAAACTGGCTCTTTCTCTATTGACATGAAATCTTGAAATAAAACTAAATAATGACATACATGTATGTATATGTACATGAGGTCCCATGATTAAAAAGTGAATGATATGCAATCCCGGTTGATAAAATGACAGGCTGCTTTGCACTTTTGAAGACAGATAGAATATAAAAAAAAAACCTAACTTGAAAAAACAGGTGAAAGTTGGAGGCAGAAAAAGCATCTGGCCATAAAATCCTATTTCAGACATGTTCCCATCCAAACCCATGCTCGTATTAAAAAAGAAATGGATATCAACCAAGTGAATATAAGATTCTGTAGCTTTCATCTACCAAATTTCATTGACAAGGTATTAGTCAACTTAAGGCTATAGTAGACATGCTTAAGGTTCTGTGCAGTGGTATTGAATCTAGAACCACATGTTTGTGAAGTGAACCTCTTAACCATATAGCCATGCCTGCATGCAGGCACTGACAAATGGACAGTTAGATAGATAGATGGAGGAATGGGGATGGACAGACAGACAGACACACACACACACACAAAAGTTAGAAATGAATGAAGTACTTAGAGGGAAGTGAGAGTTAAGTATTGAAAAAAAAAGTTGAAAATTATAGGTTAAGTAAAAGGGAACTCTAAAAAAATGAAATAGAGAATAAGAGAAAAGGAAAGATGCCGAAAAAAAACAAACAAACCAAATCTTGAAGCAAATGAAATGACAGAAAGAAAAGTGGCAGTAAAGTATTTTGACATAAATGCCAGTATTGAGATTAATGCAGTATACCTTGAGTGAAGACAGGCAGGAGCTCAGTTTAATTTCAATGAATTAACTTTGGATACAAATGTTAGATCCATCTTCACATGTAAACAATATGCCACAACCAACTGAAAATAAAATAGAACAAAAGTGATTTTGTGACATTGTAGGAGTTGGATTTTCTTTAAGAGGAAATTCAATAAAGCTAGTTTTCTGACAACTTTTGGCACTCCAAACTCCAAGAAATCTGAAGACAATTACCTTTTTTTTTTCTTTGTTTCATGTCTTACTTAGAAGAAATGATCAACTGATGTCGTTAATGTTTAATTTGAACATCTCTAAGTTGATGTCATGCAGGAAAATATAGGAGTAAAGAGAATTGCAGCCAGTGGTTTCTTACACAGGTGTGATGCCACAAATTTCATGAGAGGAGAGTCATATATATATATATATATATATATATATATCAGCCTTAGTGCTTAACTGGTACTTTATTTTATTAATACCAGAAGATATAGTTACTTTTTTTATTACTTGTGTACGTGTGTTTCTGTATGTCTTTTAATACAAGACTTTAAAAAGAGACTTTCACTATAACATCAGGTTATTGTTGTTTTTGAGAGAGAGAAATTGTGTGTGTATATGTGAAAGATAGAATTAAAATTTGTTTCAAGAAAAAACAGGTTGTTGTTGTTGAGAGAGAGAGAGGGGGGAGTGTGTGCGTGTGCATGCAAAAGATAGATAGGCAGAGTGTTGTCACCAATAGTAACTAACAAGACTTCACTATATAACAATCAACTATTAAAAGAAGGTAGTGCATGGTTAACAAATATTTTACCAGCAGTGTAGTGATGGGTAAAGACCTAGTTTCTTATAATAACAACAACAGCAGTTTATATGAACCAAGATATCTTTCTGAGATGAACTTTAAAGCTGGCTGAGTTCATAGAATGCTGGCCTACAACATGAAGGTTCAATAGTTCATCAATAATGTTGTATTGAGTAAGTTAACCACATATGCAACGACACTTACCATTCAATAATCTAGTCAGCTCACTGCTGAATACAGAAGTAAGATGCTGTGGTCTTAAAATGTTTTGCTAACTTGCAGCACCAAGGTCAATAACATTAAATACATTTATGATTTAATTAGTTATTATAATTATTGTAAAACCTAAAATATGAAGACACAGACTTCCAATACACAGTCCTTCTATGTAGTTCTGAATTTATCTTTTTCAGTATTATCATATTTGTGAGGTTCAGTGTAAGGCTGAACTGCAAGGTATATAAGTATATGGAGGGTGCCAGATGTGTTAAGAAGTGCTGAATTTCCTAAGTGAATAGAATCCATGGATGAGGGAGTACAAAAAGACATATGATAAAGTGGTGAAAACTGATCCTAAGAAGTTGAAGTTGATAAAAGACCACAGACTCTGAGAAAGTGCTGAGTTGGAAAGGACTGGTCTAACCAATGCAAGTATGGAAAAATGGAGATTGGTGTGTACAGTATCTACAACGTACAATATTTATCAATAGCTATTACGTTCATATTAAATTTCCATACTCAGCCTTCTCTTTCTCTTTGTCACTTTTTTCATCTCCCACTCACCTGTCTTCAACCAATGTGCCTCCCTACTATTGCCCTATATCTCTCCCACAGTGCACCAGCATAATGAAGGATGGTAGTGTATTGGCTCTCTCTGTTTGTTTGTGATCCTCACTTGACCATCACCCATTTCTTAATTGCTAGCCATCCCTTTCTCTCTTTTTCTCTCCTAATACTCTCTCAGTCATCACTCACTACTGACACTCATCACTCCCTAACTTTTACCAGCACCCATCCTCTTTGCAAACCAGCACTAATTCTCACTTGATTCTTCCTCCAGCACTTATTGTCGACATTTCTCTCTCTCACTTCTAGAACTCCCTCTTCTGTCATTCAGTCTCTCACTATCCCTTACTCTTATCTGTCAAGTAGCTTATTCTGTTTGTATTCAATATTCTTACCAACAATCATTGTATAGCTGTCTGTCATTCTCTCTTCCTTTATATAACCCACTCATGCCTATCACTCTAGTTCTCTTCTGTTACTTTCTCCAGCCCATGGGAAAACAGATATAAATTTATGATGGTGATGATGGTACTAACCTTAGTTAGTTAGTTAGGACTGTGTGCTCAAGGAACATAGAGCTACCAGAGCCTTCCTGTCATTTCTTTCAAGTGTCAAGCCTCCAAACCTCATCCCAGCCATTGCCATCACCCATGAGATCCATTTTCATTACTGCTTTCTTCCTAGGACATCCTTTCTTCCTAGGACCCAGTGGAGACTACTGATGATACTGGTGTGGATGTTGGGAGGAATCCAACCTGATTGCCCAAGCCAGTTTATCCTCCTGCTAACCATCAAATGATTTAGTGTGCATGAGAACCCCGATTTCCTTAGATTGATGACACAGTCTCTGTATGAAATTTCATAATCTTAGAAGAAAAAAAAGGGAAAAACCCCAAAATCTCTTGACATTCACCATAACCATCTCCTTCTCATCCACTCAAAATAACTTAATGTAATTTGACAATACAGTGGAACCTCAGTTTACAAATGCCTCTCATCACAAACAAATTAGTTTATGAACAATTTTTCAAACATAAAACATTTCAGATGACAAACAGTGTCCCAAGTAATGAACATGTAAGCTGGCACAAACAGTTGGTGACAAACTGGGAGTATCAGCAGGAGAGCATTGTTGCGGTCTAGCTTTTTCTCAGTACACATCTCTGTTTGAATTTGCCATGCCATCTCTTGAATGTTCTATGGGAAATGTAGTTTCGGTTTACTAACATTTTGGACAATGATTGGTCTTCAGCTTCCACTGAAGCCAATAGTTCTGCTGAACTTGCAGTTAAACAGGAAATACCATTTATCTTACAAGGAGGAATTAACTAATTTTCTACAAACTGTAGTCTCACAACAGAACAAGATCAAGCAACAAGGTATCTTTCTAATGATTCAGAAACCTATTGTTCTAATTTTACTAAGAATTTGGAACATATTCTCCTGAGTTTCATTCCACATCAAGACATATACAAGTTTCAAAAACAGAAATATGCATTGGGAATACAGATAGTAAAATGAATAGAAATACCAGAGAACTATCCATAGATTGGTGGTTTTGATCCTGTCACTTGTACAGTATTACATTCATGGAAAGGACATTAATTATCAGACACTGTCAGTCAGTCCTACAAAGGGCACCATAAATAAGGAACAGCACATTGCTGTAAACAGCAGATTAAATATTTCATAGTCCTGGAGTTTACCAATAACAACTCCCTTCTCTTCTTTGGTTGTCTTCAGTTCTTTCTTGAGACTTTCAATCTGGAGAGAAAAAATAAAAAGGTCGAAATTATGCTTTAGTTTCCATGCAGTATCTACTACAATCTGCAAATTGTTAAGTTAAAAAACACACATGTTCAAGATACTTAACTCTGTTGTTACCATACTTCTATTAGAAATACACTGACTTTGTTTCAATTAATTTTGAAAATAATGAAAAATTTAAATAACTTTATCACTATTAAGATGGTGTTTCAAACATAATTTTACATGAAATTTTAATGGAAAGTTTTAATTTAGATTAGTTCAAAACAGGAAGTTTGTGTAATAGAATCTGAAACTGTCTTGTTTTTATTTACACAACATAGAATAGATCACTTAGTACAAGCCTTTAAAATCAGACAAGATGCATTTGTAGTTTCATATTTTACACATTGAGTTTAATCCATTGGCATTATAGGCATTGATAGAATACCAACAAGTTGAGTTACTCACCTTTTTCCTCATACAATATATTGATATTTAGCAGAAGCAACAGAGTGACTCAAGGGCTGAGAGCTTCATGCATTGGCACTTATCAAACTAGTATATACATGTACTCATATTTTGAGTTCTATTTTTCCTGTTTGCATCACCATACATACATCATACACACACACACACACACACACACACACACATACATACATGCATGCATACTACATACATAGATAATACATACATATATATATGGTGTGTGTGTGTGTGTGGGGGATGCACACTAAATTCACAACCAAGAATCAAAACCTCAGTTATCATGCTTTTGTCTATTGTTCTCAGAATTTGCACTCAGAATTTATTAGCATCACCTGTCAAGTTCATCACCATCTCAGTTGAGTTAAATTTAGATAGTCCATCCAATTCCATTGTTACTGAACTTGTTCAACTTCAGTACAGGTATTAATTTGAGACACCTACAGAAAAACATTTACTTTTCTTTGCAAATTTTAGTGAGTTAACTTCTCTGTCTCTCTTTTCTTCAGTTACCCATAGACAGTTAACTTGTCATCAATGGAAAACCTTGTGTGAGCTTTACATCATTACATTTCACCTTCCCCACAACTTAGTAGGAGACCGCTACGACTACAGCAAGAAGTTCTCTAGTAAATCAAACTCACATTTGTATCTACTTCCAAATCATTGTAGTTGTGAAAAACCTTGTAACAGTTGAACAGCAGCCATGATAAGTATAAACTATTGTCTGTCGATTTATTTCAAAGCATCTAGAAATTACCAGTTATACAACATGCAATCTTAACCACCCAAACCAGTCTAGTACATCTTATGCATTGCAAATAGTCTTTCTTTTCTGTCTATTTATATGTGTATGTATATTTCATATATCTAGCCCAAGTGGTTTTATTTCTGTATTTACATCATTATCCCCTCCTTCTCCCCCCCCCTCTCTCTCTCTATCTATCTATCTATCTATCTATCTATCTATCTATCCATCTATCTATATATATATGTGTGTATGATGATGCCTCATCTTGTCAGAAGATAGCTCTCTTACATTCAGCCTGATTGTTCTGGCTAACTTTCATCCGTGAATTTGCACAGATATGACTTTTCAAGTAACTAGGATATGAAATGATAGCAAGACATCTGTATATCATTGGATTTAAGTAACAAAAGCCTGTACAACACTTTTGCCACTCTCAGTTTGAGTGACAAGCATTGCAAAATGACAGGTACTATTTTGACTGCAAGTTTTATGTCAGAATATCTTTCTCCTAGAAGAGCTGCCCTCCCCATGTCTTTGTCAAAAAAAAAAAAAAGGAGGGAGCCTCTCAGGGGAAATCTATTTAACCCATAGATGGGACCCAGACAAGTACTTACTGGTCTGGATCAGAACAGACCTGGGAATAATGGTAATTAAGGGGTATATCAAATAACATGCAAGATAAATTTTGATTTATTGAAACTAACTCTGCTTTAAGAGTTAAGAGAGATCAGTCACTCGATGGCAACTTCAGATAAGAAGAGGAGATAATCTCATGAATCAAGAATTTTCCTGACATACCTTTAACGAAAAGACAGTCTGATTGCCTGAAGAGAAGCAGACAGCTGTGAACTCTTGTTTCTGCCTTAATATCAAAAGGTATCATCTGCACAGCAATTTATGGAAATCAAAGCTTGTCCTGCTTTTTTTTTTATAAATGTCTAAGTGCATCATCTGCTGAAAATAAGTTTGGACAATTGATGTGCTGATAATCCCTACTGAGGCTGAAACCTCTGTACACAGACATCTTATCTTTAGACTCCAAGAGATGAAACAAGTTAAATGAAGAGGAAAACAAAAAGATGATAAGAATCCTTTCAGATACAAAGTCTGAAATTTTTGGGGGAAGGGAGTAGTTAATTACATCAATCCAAGTGTTTCACAAGTACTTAATTTATTGACTCTGAAAGGATGAAAAGTAAAGTCAACCGTGGCAGAATTTGAATTCAGAATGTAAAGACAGGTGAAATACTGCTAAGCATTTTCCCGGCATGCTAACAATTCTGCCAGCTCACTACCTTCAAAAAGATGATAATAATAGTCATCACTGTTATCGCTATGCTCATTATCATCAATATCTATATATCATCATCATCATCGTTTAGCATCTGCTTTTCATGCTAGCATGGGTTGGACGGTTCGACTGGGTCTGGGAAGCCAGAAGGCTGCACCAAGCCCAGTCTGATC
Organism: Octopus sinensis; assembly: GCF_006345805.1. Classification (NCBI taxonomy): domain Eukaryota; kingdom Metazoa; phylum Mollusca; class Cephalopoda; order Octopoda; family Octopodidae; genus Octopus; species Octopus sinensis. The sequence continues at coordinate 60,584,114 of NC_043007.1, read as the reverse complement.
TGGCAATGTTTCTACGGCTGGATGCCCTTCCTAACGCCAACCACTCCGTGAGTGTAGTGGGTGCTTTTTACGTGCCAGATGAGGCTGGCAAACGGCCACGATTGGATGGTGCTTTTTATGTGCCACCGGCACGGAGGCCAGTCGGGGTGGCACTGGCAAGCATATATATATATATGCTTGCAAAGTTTATTCATTTTATAGTTCATTAGCATTCTTTATCTTTCAATCCTGTGTCATCTCACATAAAAGTTTCATTTTCAAACAAAGCAAAATAAAAAATATACTACACACGAATTACCTTAGAACATAGATTTTCATGCTTCTTTTTAAGTACCTCTAACTCTCGAGATGTTGCTATTTCAAGTTTAGTGAGTTCTGTGCTTGCCTTTTTCCACTGTTGACACTCGTTTCTGACTTCATTTATAATTCTGTTTAGTTCGTTGATCTCCTCTTCATAAATTTTCTTTTCAGACATCTGTTCATACTCAAATAGCATCATCAACATTTTTTTGTCAGACAGAATTTTCTCACAGTTACTTATGGTTTCACGTAAGGCCTGTTGAAGTTCTTCACATTGGGATTGTGAAGAGGCTAATTCTCGGGAGTGGCAATCTTTATGTACACACATATGTGGGTGAGTGGACAAACAAAAGAAAGAGGCACTCAACACATTTAATAGGAGTTACATATATCATTAGTTAAAACAGGTTGATTTGGCCCCATGCAACTTAAAGTTTCGTAAGCTCATTACAGGTATCTAACTTGTCGGACTCAGGCCGAATCAACCTGTTTTAAATAGAAATAATAATAATAATGATAACAATAACAACAACAACAACAACATCATCAACAACAACATCATCAACAACAACAACAACAACAATATACAATCACACACATGCATATAATGTTGGAAAAAAAAGACATATAATAAAAAAAAGCATAATACAAAATGTACAAATGGTGAGTAAACATTAAAATCAACTACTGAAATTAAATGAATTCAAATCTATATGTCTCGTATAATGTAGCTGACAAGTAAGTAAGATCTCAGTAAAGTGCACTGAAAAGTATTTTACAAAAGTTAACCATTCTTCTATTCTGCTACTGGTTTCAGGCACTGGACTGTTCTCTTCCTAGGGCACAATCTTATGGAATCTCTAGTGGCTCATACTGATTCCAGTATTTTTTTGTAGTTAATTATTTTATTGGGCTTTATTTGACAATTTGACACAGCACAAATCATATTTTAACGTAAACTCTGAGATAGAGGCAAACTAATTATATACAAGTGAATACAGTTTCCATTTATCAGGTAAAATAAGTGCTTCAGTAAGGCAATGCTCTTGACCAGCAACATTTTGTACATCAGAGACAGTGCTTATACATGTCTATACATTCTATATGTTAACATATTTTACATGTTTATACAGTCTAGAGTCTAAAATAGCAAAGCCTCACATTAAGATTCACATTCTACATACAACATTACACTCATAGTTAAAGCATGGTTTTTTTCTTCTACTATAATGGAACCAAACCCAATAGCTTAACTGTAGGTAATAGCAATTCTTTAAATGGAAATATTTTGACATATGCAAAAGTCCATTGTCTACTGTCAAATACTCCCACAAACCTTCTTCCTTTCAGATGCTGAAAACATACCAGTTACCCTGTCTACACTTCCCATCACGTCAATAACTTTAGAGCTGCCTCAGCCAATGTAGACACAATGAGAGATAAGTCTGGAGAGATAGTAGAAATACTAAAGTGGAAACATGTAAATGTGCATTGTGTGCAAGAGTTAAGATGGAGAGGAACCTTAATCAGATTCCTCACAGGGAAAGAACAAAGGTAAAAATTCTTGAGGGCAGGCAGTAAGATTCATAGAATTTATCTCATAATTATAATCACCTTTCAACACCTCTATCTCTTTCTCCAAAGATTTACATTCAGTACTCTTTTCTTCATAGGCACTCTGTATTTTAACTATTTCTTGCTTGGAAGTTTTTGATTCCTTATCATTCTCAATCATATATTTGGTCAGTTGATTCACCATTTCTTTGTGATCTGCATAAGCAACTTTTGACATCTCTTCAATTTAATTTGAAAGACAATCAGATAAAAATAAAATGTTATGTTAGTTTAATTGTGATTAGGCATCATCATCATAATGCATGCTTATTGTTAATATTGTGTGAGTAATAACCTCTTTTTTGAATTAACATTAGCAATACTACTTATTGATGACTTGGCAAACAAGCACAGACAGTGTAGGGTTGAGATAAAATTATCTCAGGTATTCTCTGTAAAATGCTTAGAATTAGGGAACATGTGCAGCTGTAGAAACAATGTCAAAAATGGAACATACAATTAGGGCCAGTGCAAGGAAACATGGGGCCCAATTAGAGAATTGTCAGTGGGGTCCCTCTACTCTACACAAGCTGAAGATTGATGTTGTATGCTTCATGTAGTATGACAGTCCCAGCCAAAATGCATTGAAAGCTTGTGGCTCCACCATTAGCCATAAAGACATGCTAAAAATTCATTATAATGTCCTCTGTTTGAGTGTGTGTACAGGACCCTCTCTTGGCATGGGGCCCAATTTGAACAAATCTGTCTAATTGGCTTAAAATCAGCCCTGCATACAATCAAGCCATAGTTCTCTGTGTTTAGAAGAGCAGTAGCATTAGAAAAGATCATAATGTCTGCTTTGAGCCCAAGGTAACATGGAAAGTGGATATATGATGATAGTGACAATCTAGGAATAAATTGAATGTTTCACATAAACTAAATTGTTTTACGTTGCATTTATACAAATTTCTATTAAGTACTTGGATAGTTGAGATAGTTGACATCTATTACTTGATATATCTTTTTCATATTCAGGCATTAAAAAAAAAACCCAAACAAACTTCCAGTGTCTTTGATTTTACCATGTGCAGTAACTACATTTAAATGTAACTTGGGAGCAACATAACAAGCATTATTGCCAGGAAAGATGCTTTGGTAGAGTGACAGTGCTATAAAAATTTAGGTACAGGTAAAATATATTAACTTTTTGTTTAAAAGCATCAATATCTTTAAATACAACTTCCAAAATAAACAATATAAAACATAGAAACTATTGTTTCTGCCCTTCTTTAAAGAAGAAAATAGTAAATGAAATAAAATTTAAACACACACACAAAAGTTAAACTAGAATTACCATTCACTTTTCTCTTGTAATTATTGTAATCAGTTTTTATTCTGCTAAACACCATATCATGATCAAATTTCAACTGATTTATATGAGACTGGAATAATTTTATCAAAGTGACTATCCTATTTTCATGTTTAAGTTTCAAAACTTTTATCTGTTCTTCCAGTGATTTATTCTTGGTAAGTTCTTGTCTATGGGCATTTTGTATTTTTAAAATTTGTTGTTTTGAAGATTTCACTTGCTCATCTTTTTCATTCAGGCATTGCTTCAGCTCTTTCGTAATTTCATTGTATTCCTTTTCAGTTTTTACTTGCTTCTCTTTCCTTTGTTCTTAAAAACAATGAAAAAAATTAATTTGCCAGATTAGTTTAATATTATTTGGTAGTCATACAAATGTTTTTATTGTGTGAATAATGGCTTATTTATTAACTTAGTAATACAACTTATAGATCTAAAAAGCAATTGACCTATTTGTATTAACTACATTGCTCTACTTTGTGCTAATATAGATCTTAAACATCTATGTACATAAATAAGTCAGGCATTTAATAGCTCTTTCTTGCTCTGTCACCTTTATATTCAGGTATTAACAAATATAAAAAAAACTCCCCAAAACATCAAGCATGGTAGCTGTATTTAAATAAGGTTCAGTAATGAAGTTGTAAATATTATTGCTTGAAATGTCTTTTTGGTAGAATATTGCTATAGAAATTTATGTACAGGTAAAAGATATGATCCTGTAGTTTAAAAGCATCAATAACATTAATTTCAAATAGTAATAATTTCAAGAACATAACAAAACCCCGTCTACATGAAACATGTTGAAGGGGTTTTGTTATGAACCGAGGAAATGAACCAGTTCAATGTTCTATTACTAAGCTATTGACTATCTACAAATGACCTCATAATTTATAGTAAATATTTACTGTTAATCAGAGGTGAAGTGTGGAAAAGGCCACAGAGATGCAAAATGTCAAAAGTAAAAAATAAGGTGGTAATAATAAATATAAGAAAATAGTTTTTCCTCCCAGCAATACTTGCTTTGCCCCAGGTACTGGCAACTCATGCTATGTCACTGCTGTCAATAAAAGGAAAATATTTTGCTATTGTACACCAAAGAAAATATGTTAAATAGTGGGTAGTGAAAAAAAAATAGAACTTATTTCAAATTAAAAAAATAATTAATTTGTGTTTTTATACAACTTTACTTCTTTCTTATACTTGTTTTAGATTTATCTGAAATATATATATTTACACAAAGTAATAGAACACATTGAAAAATTGGAAAACCCTGTTTTTATTATCAAACATTTTTATCATCAGACAAGTCAGGGTTTGGTAAGCACACACAATTCAGTTTTGGCTTAACCTGCTGAAAATAACAGGCAATATCTCACAAATTCATCACAAATTATCACTGTCATCTAATGTCCATCTTCCCTGCTGACATAACTTGGACAATTCAGCAGGAACCAACATGTTGGAGGACTACACCAAGCTCCAATGTCTGCTTTAGCATGGTTTCCAGGGCTGGATGCTCCTCCTGGCACCAACCATGTTACAGAATGTATTGAGTGCATTTTTCATGTCACTAACATTAGTGAGGTTGCCATGTAATTACTAAAACTAAAAATCCCCTTGGCTAAATAGGAATATAGTAGAGAAAGAGAGAGAGACAGAGAACATGCGTTAGGTGTCAAGAAGTTAATGTGTAAAAGGAATATATTACTTGCTATACTATTAAATAAAGGCTATATTAATCAACATAGATTCTAGACATAGAAAAGGTGAAACTATCATGACTCAAATACCTTCCATCATTGTGTTTTTACATGACAAACTATATTTTGAGCCAAGTAGAAAGGCCTCTTCATGGGTGTATGACCTGATTGATACCAGCTCAAGTTTTCCTCAAATAACACACTACCCTCTTAAATTAGGATATATTAGAAAATGTAATCCCATATATATATACAAACAGATGAAATGATTATATTCATGCTGATGCATAATAATGATTATGGTAGGGTTACTATTCTTGTGCTAAAGGTCACATAGATTCATTGACGGTACAGATGACAAAGCTGATAGAATAACAAGCAATTAACCCAAGTGGTTGATGTTTCATTTTTGGGTAGCATCTGCCAGTTTTGGGGCCTATAAAGAACACCTGTGGAAGAGGATGAAGAGAAATTTCTGAAGTGACCGTGAAGTCCAAGTAACTACCAATAGCATAAGCTTCAGAGGTTTCACATATATATGTGTGTATATACAGGGGTTGGACAAAATAATAGAAACACCTACCATCAAAGCATCGTAATTTTGAAATATCTATAAAACCGTCAAAAGCTTGTTTATTTTTATGTTTTTTGATTCATTATTATTGCTTCATAATATGTTTTGCTAAAATTGCTGTTTCTTTTCAGATACCATCAAAGAAAGGTAATTAAAATTCATTAAAATGACAGATCTATTGGACTTTCAAAAGGTCAAATTGTTGGTGCTTGTATGGTAGGTGCTAGTGTAACAAAAACAGCCAAAATGTTTGGTGTATCAAGAGGTACTGTCTTGTAAGTAATGACAGCCTTTGAGATAGAGGGAAAAACCTCCTCGTCGAAACAAAGCTCTGGGAGAAAACCAAAACTTTCAGATAGGAACTATCAGACTCTTATACGAATTGTTAGAAAGGATCACAAAAGTACAGCTCCCAAAATTACTGCAGAGTTTAATGACCACTTTGAGAACCCAGTTTCCACAAAATATGTTCGCCAAGAGCTGCACAAAGCCAGATTTCATGGGAGGGTTGCAATCAGAAAACCACTACTTTCAAAAACAAACGTTGCAAAGCATTTAGAGTGGAGTAAAAACCTAGAGCAGTGGAAGAATGTTATTTTCTTGGACAAGTCATCCTTTACCTTATTTCCAATCACTGGCCGAGTATACGTGTGGAGACAGCCAAAAGAAGCATTTGACCTAGACTGCCTTCTTCTAACTGTTAAACATGGAGGAGGATCAGTGATGATCTGGGGGCACTATATCTTGGAAATCCACCAGCCCAATGGTTTTGCTTCATAGCAGAATTAATAGTCAAGACTATTCAAGCATTTTAATTGATCAAATTCATCCTAATGTTGTGGAGCTGTTTCCGGAGGGAAACGCAATCTCTCCGGATGATAATGCACCAATTCACAGGGCTAAAGTTGTTACTGAATGGCACGAGGAACATTCTAGTGAAGTTGAAGATCTTATCTGGCCACAACAGTCTCCAGATCTCAATATTATTGAACATTTATAGTGCATTTTAGAAAAACAAGTAAGGAGTTGATATCCTCCACCATCATCACTACAAGAACTGGAGACTGTTTTAGCTGAAGAATGGACAAAATTTCCTTTGGAAACAATCCAAACTTTGTACGAGTCCATACCTTGTAGAATTCAAGCTGTAATTACTGCCAAAGATGGTCCTACCTCAGAATAAATTTGTCTGAAATTTTAAGGTGTTTCCATTATTTTGTCCAACCCCTATATATATATATATATATATATATATATATATATATATATATATATATGTGTGTGTGTGTGTAATAATAATAATATTAGGGAATATGATTCCAAACTTGCAGGGAAAAATTCAATTTAGTAATACTAAATCAAATTTCACAATATATAATACACGTATACAAATTAGAGAAGAACCACCATGTAGTAATTCAACAATGATATACTTAAATCATACCATATAGAAAAAAAAATTAAAGATACAATAAAATATTTAGCTAGAACTAAATAAAGTACGAAATAATAAATGAATAGTATATAATTAGTAAATTGACTACACGTGTTTCCTGCCTATATTTTCAAATTGATAACAATAAAATCAATTCAATTTAAATATAGTCACTCATGAGATCCAAGATAAAAACAATAAAATAATTAAATAAATGTACATATATTATCTTATAAGAAAATATAAATACATATAAAAATACATAAATTTTCAATAAAAAATTGAACAAAATCACGAAATATCTTATCAAATATATTCTGTTAACTAAATCTTTTAACCTAATACATAGGACTTGGTGTTTATAATAAATTTATCTCATTAAAAACGTGGTGTAAATAAAACTAAAATAAATATATAGAAATATTTATTTTATCTATGAAAATATATTTTAGCTTATAAAAAAAATAACAAACTATAGTATATCATTACTGGAAAATTAAAATACAATTAAAACAAAATATTTAAAACAAAATACATAATATACATAAAATAAAATACATAATATACATTAAGTGAAGCTAAAATACTATAATTTAATCTATATCCATTAAATTATTTATTTATTTATTTAATAAACATCTAAGTTCAGGGCTTGTGCTTATAGTAGAAAGAATTATTATTATTACCTTGAAAATTCTTTTTCTGTTTTCCCAGTGATTTACTCTTGGTAACCTTTTTTTTGTAGGCATTTTGTATTTTGAAAACTTTTTGCTTGGAAGTCTTCACCTTCCTCATTTCAATGTCTTTTTTTCCAGTTTTTATTTGCTCTTGAAAACATTGAAATAAAAATAATTTACTTGGTTAGTTTAACCCTTTAGCATTTAAACATTTAAACTGACCATATTTGGCCCAAATATTCTACATATTTTATGTTCAAAAAGTCCAGATCCAACCTCTCACACCTACCCTATAATGTCATTCTGAAAATAAACAATCACATCATTGAAATATCAAAGCTACAAGAAAAGCCATAATTAATTCAAAACAATGTGAATAAATAAACATTACATTTGACAGTAATCTGAATGCTAAAGGGTTCATATAAAAACTGCAGTTTTTAGTAGAGTGATAGTTCTATTGAAAGTTACAAACATAAACATGATAAAAATATAGAAAGTAAGAAAGAACCCACAGCATAGGTAAAAGTTTAAGTCATGACACAAGCTGGCTTGCCAGCTCCTGTTCAACCATCCAACTCATGCTGGCATGGGTTGGATGGTTCATTTTGTGATGATGATGATGTTTTATAGATCATTTAACTCACTATTTTGATGCACCACTACTTGGTTTTAATTAGCAGTGTCAGATCAAACAGATATACACCAGCACAGATCTATACACTCGTGGATATGTATATATAAACACATGTATATATGTGTATAAATGAGTATGTGGGTATTTTGAAAATATTTCATAAAGTGACAACCATGCCCTGCATAGCTACAGGCTGCTTTTTGGCAAGGCATAGCACCCATTCAGTCACCTTTTCCAGGGATACAGTGAAGTCATGGGACTGTAGTACAGCAGATTGTGAAGAGGTAGTTCAACTTACATTGATGCTGCATGAAGGAATTCTAGAAGATCAATGGTCAGGATCACCAAGCTCTACCAAGAAAGCAACTGCAATGCATCTATGGAGGTGATGTCCATGGTTGTGCAATCAGTTAATGAAATATTCACTATGACTCAAACTCCCAATTCAAATTCATAAAAATGGAATTGGATGGTGACAAGTCATGGGGATTCATGAAAGCAGCCAAAATAAAAAAAAAGTGTGATAAATTTTTGTGCAGTCTCTATTTACTAAATTCAGTTCAGTGAATAAAGAGGCTCCCATGATTTAACCTCTCATTTCTTAACATAAAGCCATCTTATACTGGAATTCCATTCATTTGAAGGGAGTCTTTGTCTTGCAGGCTGCATGGCAACCTCACTAGTACTGTTACCGTAAGAAAAGCATTTAATACACTATGTAAACTGGTTGGCATTAGGAAAGGCATTCAGCCATAAAAACCATGCCAAAACTACCTTCGGAGCATGATGCAGTCCTCAAACCCGTTGGATTTTGTCAAACCATCTAACTTATGCCAGCATAGAAGATAAACATTAAATGATGATGATGATGATGATGACGATGAGTAAAATCCATGCTTTAATAATTCCATTCACTAGCCTAGTATACTACTCATACACTTCAGGTGCTCTTGCATACATAGATACATCCAGGATCATATTTTATAAATGGAAAAAAAAACCCTCAAAAAGTCAACATTTGCTTATGAATTTTAGGCTCACTGATGAATCGCAGTTTTAATTTTTCTGGAACTCTAACAGATTGAAGTTACCAACTCTAAAATATTCCCCACTTAAACCCATTTAATATATCCAATTCTTTTATAACTTCCACCATGTCACATCAACAGATATCATTTAAATCCTTCTCCTAGACCATACCCTACTAAAACTCTCTTCTTGTCTATGTTTTCCTTTGAAACACTAAACTTTGAGATTCCAAATTAGACATTAATCTCAGTTGTGAAGATATTCCAGTTTCAAAAGGTATAGGAAGCCCATAGACTCATACCCTTTCTATTCACACTAATTTATGACAAGTTACTAGACCATCCAGCTAATACTAACATGGAAATATCGATGTTAAAAAACCCTATCAACATCTATATAATAATCTGCTTGTTTGTTTGTCTATTATACTTTAACTAGTTAGAGGGTTGGAATGGAGTGAATGAGAGGTGGAGTAAAATTGAGAGAAGGAATATGAGTATAGAAGAAAGTGAAGAAGTAGAGAAAGATGTATGATAAGGCCAAATGTGTCACGTGGTTAGTTGAAGGGAGAAGTGAAGAGCAAAAGAAAAAGACAGTGAGAGAAAAGAGGGAGAGAGAAGTGTTAATGTGCTGTAAGGTGGGGAGGTAAAGGGAAAGAGATATGTTTAGGATACAATATTTAGCAGAGTGAGATGTTTTGGTGGTGAGGTTAAAGAAAAGCAAATAGAAAGAGCTAGACACAAGAGGTAGTTATACTGAGAGAGAGAGGCAGATAATGTTTGTATTGTCAGAGTAGAGTGGTGGTGTTGTTGGTGGTGGTAGTACTGAAAAGTTTTTTTTTTATTGAATTAAATTTATATTATTCTTCTGCCTGTTTGTTCACACTTTATGCTTTAATTTGTGAGAGAGCAGAAGAGGAAATGTGAAAGTGAGTGAGAAAGCCTGTAGCCAGTTGATGTATTATGCTGTCACTCATGTGGTTAGTGAGAGGTGAAAAGAAAGAAATGCTAAAGACATGAAGAGAGGAATTACATGGCCAAAAAGTTTGTTGAAGAGGTAAGGAGAAAGAGAGAAATATAAAGTGCTTGGCAGAGGGAAATTTTTAAAATGATATTACATATTATTGTGACTGGAAGTGAAATAACATAGCAATATAAAAATAAAATTCATCCTTTCTCTCTTAAATAGCTTCTCTTAATCTTGTTTTCATTCTGTGGAATTTCCATGGGTCCCACTAGTCTATATAATAATCTGCTTGTTTGTTCACCTGTTATACATTAGTTAGAGAGGTGGAGGGGGAGTGAGTGAGAGGTGGAGTTAGAGTGTGAGAGAGAGAGAGAGAGAGAGAGAGGGAGAAGTGAAGAAAGAAGAGAGGAAGAAGTAGAGAAAGGTGATTAATATTAATATTTTAGGCCAAATAGTCATGTGGTCAGCTGAAGGTAGAGGCAAAGAACGAGAGAAGTGATAGAAGTGTGGTAGGGTGGAGAAGGACTACTTCTTATGTAGTTAAAAAGTTAGCTGAAGGGAAAGGTAGATAGAGAGAGATGGACAGGGAAGGCAGTTATATTGAGAGAGAGAGAGAGGCAGATAGCGGTGGTGGTGGTGTGTTGATATTGAAAAATAATTTTTTTATTTAACTAATTTTTTTATAACAACCATTGTATGTGCATAAGTGCAATTATTATCGTCTGCTTGCTTATAAAATTAATATTTGTTTATAAGGGTTAATTTAGCCTAAACTCTGGATTCACAAGCAACATGGTTGCAAGCTGACCGTAAAAGAATGCGCGGATATAGAGCACGGAACAGTGAGAAGATATAATAAAAAGGAGAAAAAGACAATACAGATGGAGACATGAGGAAATGAATATTAAAAGAAAGCTAAACTATGAATGCTATAAAAATGCAAATTCTTTTTTACTTAAATAGGTCCTCTTAATTTTTTCCATTCCGTAGAAACCTTGCCAAATCGGACTAGAACCAGGTGCAGCCCCATGGCTTACCAGCTTTCAGTTGGTCATCCAACCCATGCCAGCATGGAAAGTGGACGTTAAACAATGATGGTGATGATGATCAACCTACATGAGGTCACACCCCTGGTTCTGTGATACAAAATTCCAGTTTTAAAGTAACTTAAATTGAAACCTTTCATCAAAATTTCATGTTAAGTTATGTCCCAAACATCAGTTTAACAATGACAAAATTATTTAACTAAATTTCTCATTATTTCAAAATTAATGAAATAGAGACAGTGTATTTCGACAGAAATATGGTAACAAAAGGGTTAAAGGTGTAATATACAAAAAAACCTAATTTAAAAAAGTTTAACTAAAATTACCATTTATGCAAGTGAAGTCTCTTTTCATCTCATTGTCATCTTGGTCAGCTTTTATTCCTTTATTTTGTTTTTCAAATGGATCAATATTTTCTTTCAACTTTTGAGACAAAGTTTGTCGAGGTTGCTCCAATTCATTTACATACCGTTTTTCCATAGTCAATTTTTCTACTGCCATTCTGGCAAGCTTCTTTTCAAATTCAGTACATTTCTTCTCTTTCAAACTAAGCTGGTTCTGTGTTTTGATGCACTTGTTGTTTAGCATATCATTTCGCTTTTGCAAACTATTATAAAGGTTTTGGAGTTGTTTTAATTGTTTCATAAGCGATTGATTTTCTTCAGACCCCACTTTTATCTTTTCTCTCAAGTTTTTACAAAGCCTTTGTTCACTTTCAAGTTGGTATTCCAACTCTTGTTTTTTAAGCAAACTATTTTCATAATCTAGCAGCATCTCTTCTTGTTTTGGTAGTTTTATAGAAAATTTTTCTTTTTCTGATTTCATTTCAATATAACTTTTAGCTTTTTGTCTCAGAGTAGATATTTCAGAGCCAAACATCTTATTCTGAGTTTTTTTATTCCTTTCCAAGTTCTGTGCAAAATTAACCATTTTCTTAAAAAAAAAAAGAAAAAGAAAATCATTATAAGTTAGCATTAAATAATTGTTGATGTCTATGACTGGGATACTTTACTAGAGAGAAATAGAATCAAATTTTGGTATAAACATAATATTTACTCTTATATAAGACACACAACTGTCTGCTTGTTAAATTTTTAAAATGGGAGAACTCGAAGAGTAGCAAAAATATATGTATCCAGCCATACAATATTGGCTTGAGTATGTTATTTGTCCTTTCACTTTTACATCTATTTTTCATGCTAGCATGAGTGAGTTGAATATATTATTGGATCCTGGATGCCTCCCCTATCACTAATCCAAACTTTTCTTTTTTTTGTTTTTAAGTAATGGATTTTTTTATTTCACATGTCTATGGAGAAATGAAACAAATCAATGATTTGTTGACAAGAGCAGTGACAGCAACACCATTTGTAGCTTGTAACTTTTAGAACACAAATGTAAACACACACACACACATACATATGTGTGTGTATGTGTATGTATGTATGTATACATACACAAACACATACATCCATATGTGTATGTGTATGTATGTATACATACACACACACACACATACATCCATATGTGTATGTGTATGTATGTATACATACACACACACACACACGTATATTCACACACGACAGTCTTATTTCAGTTACCAGCTACTTAATTCTCTTCCAAGGCTTCAGTTGGCCTAGAAATAGAAGACACTTGCCCAAGATACCACAAGGTGGAACTGAATCTGATATCAGGTGGTTGGGGAGCAACCTTCTTGACCACACAGCCACATCTATGACAATCATACAAATACATTTTCATATCTATTAACCCTTTAGTATTTAAATTGGCCAAAATTTTCTACCTGTTTTAAGTCCAAACAGGTCAGACGCAGCCTCTTACACCCATCCTACAATGACTTTCTGAAAATAACATTCATATCATCCAAATCACAAAGCTATAGGATAATGCATGATTAATTAAAAACAATATGAATAAATAAGCATTACATTTGACAGAGCAATCTGAATACTAAAGGGTTAAATATATGTTAGAAGGGAATCATTACATGATAAGACTTTGAAGAAAATAAATCAAAAATATGATATGCAGTAGAATTTCCAGTCACAGTTACAAGTAATGAAAATTTTGAAACCATATTACAAATAGGCACAGATTTGGCTGTGTGGTAAGAAAGTTGCTTTCCAATCACATGATTCTGGGTTCAGTCCCACTGTGTAGCAACTTGGGCAAATGTCTTCTACTATAACCTCAGGCTGACCAAAGCCTTGTGATTTGGTAGACAGAAACTGAAAGAACCCTGTCATGTGTATGTATATGTGTGTGTGTGTGTGTGTTTGCATGTTCCCCACTCCACTGCTTGACAACTGGTGTTAGTGTGTTTACATCCCTGTAACTTAGCAGTTCAGCAAAACAGAGTGATAGTATAAGTACTAGGCTTTAAAAAAAAGAGTTCTGGGGTCAATTTATTCAACTGGCTGCAGTCAAATGACCGAAACAAGTAAACCAACAAAAAAAAAATGTTTAAGTGAAGCTGATAATCTTAATGCAGTTCTGAACGGCTAGCTTATATCTTCCATGCTGCCATCACATATCACAAGTAATATTTTTTGTCTCAATAATACAATCATTGTAAAATAAAATACACATTTTGCTTTCAAAAATCCACCTGCCTAAACTCACTGACCTTCAATATTAATGCCAGCTCAATTCTTACATTAGAAAGTTCTACGTGTATTGGATTAGTCTTTACTTGCTGTTGTAGTTCTGAATTGTATCTTGCTTCAGTCTGTTCCCAATATGATTCTTTTGCATAAAAGGGTTCAGCATCTTCTGTCAGCTTCTCAATAATATGCTGCTTATTTGAAATCTTGAGACATACATTTGAAAAAATTATATAACATATAACCATAACTGACTGCACTATATATATATAATAATAATAATAATATGAGGGGAAATTATTCCAAACTTACAGGGAAAAATTCAATTTAGAAATACTAAATCAAATTTCACGAAATATAATATATATATATATATATATATATATATATATATATATATATATATATATATAAATTAGAAAAAGACCACCTTTTATCAATTCAATAATGAAAAATTAAATTATAGCATTTAGAAAATTTACATATAATAGAAAGATTAAATATAAGATAAAACATATAACAATGATTAAGTAATGTGCAAAATAATAAATAAAACATCATATATATACCAAATATATACGTTTTATTTATTATTTTGCACATTACTTAATCATTGTTATATGTTTTATCTTATATTTAATCTTTCTATAATATGTAAATTTTCTAAATGCTATGATTTAATTTTTCATTATTGAATTGATAAAAGGTGTTTTTTTTCTAATTTATATATATATATATATATTTAATTAGCTAGTTAGAAAATCTCTATAAGAGATGAAATCATTAACTATACAGAGAAGTAATGGTTATCGCTACTTAAACATGGCTGTTCAGTAGGAACTGATGTTGCTACCATTTTAACCCCAGGATGACACCTCCTCCAGCTGGTTATTTGATGCAATCTGCACCTGATTTATATTGCAAGCAGGGGAGTGAACCCCTACAATCTTCAGCCTCTAGACTGGCAGACTGTACAGTTTTGAGCTCTTTATGCTCAATCTTGGTGGTGGACACTTGTCTGCTAGAGATAACAGTAGTTTACTCCAGCTCACAATATATAGAAAATAAGTGACACCTAGTCACTGATCTTGCAACAAGCTAGTTAGGAAATATCTATAAGAGATGAAAGTAGTAACTATACTGAGAAGTAATGGTTATCATCCCTTAAACATGACTGCTCAGTAGGAACCGATGTTACTACCATTTTAACCCCAGGAGGATGCCTCCTCCAACTGGTTATATCTGCACCCAATATACACTAGGGTTAAAATGGTAGTAATGTCAGTTCCTATGGAAAAATCATGTTTAACAGGCAATAGCCATTACTTCTACATCTATCTATCTATCTACATATATATATATATATATATATATATATATTAAATATACATACATACATATAGAAATCGAATTCAAATTCGAAGACTGGCGTCTGTGCTAGTGGAGCGCTAAGAGTACTATACGAGTGTGATCATTGTCATACTCTAACCCTTCATCATCTGACACAAGCACACTTCCTCCAATGCTTCATCCCCTCTCAATGATTCCTTGTCTTGTAAAGTTACTTAGTGACCCTGCCAGTGCTAGTGCCACTTAAAAGCACCCAGTCCACACCTGTAAAGTGGTTGGCATTTGGAAGGGCATCCAGCTGTAAAAATCATGCCAAAACTGATCTTGCCCATGTAAAATGCACTCAGCCTGCTCTGTGGGGTGGCTAGTGATAGGAAGGGCATTCAGCCATAAAAACTATGCTAAAACAGGCATGGAAGTAGGATGCAATCTTCTGCTTTGCCAGCTTCTGTCAGACTGTCCAACCCATGCCAGCATGGAAGGAGGACGTTAAATGATGATAATGATGATGATGATGATGATGATATACATATATATGTGTGAAAATATATGTGTGTGTGTGTATACACACACATGCACACAGTTTCATGAGTTGAAGAATGACAAGTAAGAGAGCCTTCTGCAAGATTACAGGGAGAAGAGTTTGCAGTTATGGCTTTTCCTAGTTGAGGTTGGCTGTAGGAGGTTCCTTGCCTAGTTGGCAAGGAGGATGCTTATAGCCATTGGAATAAGAAGAAAGGAGCAGAGTGGCTGTGTTCAGGATGAGAGATGCAACTGAAAGAGCCTCTAGTTGGCTTCATCCTAGACATACTAAAAAAGAAATTTCCTTCAACTAGCTTTATCAATATCAAGAGAGGCTAACGGCCACATGCTAGATAGGCTCAGAAAAGACCTCACAGGCACCATGAACTCCCTTAGACTGAAGGTCACTATAGAGACCAACCTGAAAACAGTAGATTTCCTTGACATGACCCTGGACCTGGAATCAGGTGTCTAAAGGCCCTTTAGGAAAGCAAATGAGAAGTTGTCTTACATTAATACAGATTCCTGCAATACAGCCATAGTGTTCAAGATCCTGGTTAAGGACGTCAGCAGGAGAATCTCCAGCTTGTCTTCAAGCAAAGAAATCTTTGATGCTGCTGCCCCATACTACAACCAGCCACTGGCTACTAGCGGTTTCAAGGATAGTATTAGTTACAGACCCTAGTCTCACCAAGAGAAAGTACTGTGGTTCACACTGCTATTCTCTTTAAACGCTAGGACCAGAGTAGGTATGATCTTCCTTAATTTATTTGATAGATACTTCTCTTGTACCAATAGATTCAATAAAATATTTAATAGACATACCCTGAGATTATCCTTTACCTGTCACCTAGTGTAAAAAAGATTTTAGTAGGTAAGCCCATACCTGAGACTGAGGCAGAATGCTCATGCAGAGGTAACATAACTTGTCCACTAAGTGGCCACTGCAATACAGAAACAGTTGATCATGAGGCAGAAATAACAGCAACAGGACCCAATAGACAACTGAATGTGTGGAAATATGTAGGGGCAATGGAAGGCACCTTCAGAATCTGCAATAATAACCACAAGTCCTCATTCAACATCCCAGTGAGATGTAAACCACAATCCTTAGTCAAGCACGTCTGGGCTTTGAAAGAAAGTGCCATAAAGTACAAAATAAAGTGGAAGATCCTAGAAAGATCCTTCAGTAGCAGCAGATTATGCCTGGTTGAGAAGAGAGCAATTTTAAAAGGTACCCAATGCTTGGATGTTTACCTAAAATGCAGGAGTGAGGTGTTTAATCCTTACCCGCAAGAATGGAGATACATTCTATTGTACCTGCACACCCCACCATGACTGCAACCACAGGTCCCCTGCCTTGACCTTCCACAAATGCCCTTGAGCCCAGTAAAAAGAGTTTGACCAAGGCACACACCAATGTACCCATGTACATACATGCACACCCATATAAGGCAGACAACACCCTACAAATAACTATACCCCACTCCCCCCAACACATACCTCCTCATGCAAATTGTAATCCCACACATAAACAGATCAGACACACATATACCACATGCTAATATCCCCCCTCCCACGACTTTATTGTTTACAGAAAGAAAACAGACTAACACCCCCCCCCCCCGGAAAAAATTATACATATGACACTGCTACACATACCACACGCCCCTTCCCCACAGGGACACCACATTAATAATATGCACTTCTCCCCACTTCAAGATAACTCTTGCCAGCTTCACAGCATACCCAACCAAGGGACATAACTCCTAGCTCAATCTCCTGCACCCTTTTTCAGTTCACTACTTTTGTCACAACAGCCTCTGACCAGTTGTGCTTATCCACCTCCGACAATAGAAAGCAGTTGCCATATTCCCTTCCATATTGGCTATCTCTAATGAGCATAGGGTTATATAATTGGATTGTTACCTAACACTCCATTGTATTCTTTACGCAAAACTGATCGGTAAGACCAGCTGTGATGGATACTTAATACTATAAAATTCGGATTGTGTGTGTATATATGTATGTGTGTGTGTGTGTGTGTATTTGTATATATATATATGTGTGTGTGTGTGTGTGTGTAAACAGTGGTGGACTGGGTCTAAAAATATTGGTTGCCAGGAGACTAAGGGGGCCCACCTGCGACTACAATGCTATCATTTAATTTATTTTTGTTAAAAGTATTTGTTCCAACTGTCTACAAACACAGCCAGGCTGAAATAATTAATGCATTCTTTCAGGAGTGAATAAAAAATTCTCAAACTTGAGGGGATGGACCCCTTAGATACTAACACGGGTCCCCATTGATGTATTCTAATGGCACAGGGGCCCACTTGCCATCAGGCAAGCTGGCAACCTGGCCAGTCCATCACTGTGTGTGTGTGTGTATATATATGTCTGTACATATGTGTATATATATATATACAATGAAGTGAGTTCATGGCTCGCAGGACGGCCGCTGTGCTAACCTTGGATCGTAGAGTGACCCGCTGTTCTTGAGGAGATCTACTGAGTCAAGTACGTCAACATCAAGATAAAAATCAAATGGAAATTGTAGTTAAGACACCCATGCCGGTAACACGTAAAAAGCACCATCCGAACATGGCAGATGCCAGCGCCGCCTGACTGGCGTCCATGTCAGTGACACGTAAAAGCACCAACCGATCGTGGCCGTTTGCCAGCCTTCTCTGGCCCCTGTGCCGGTGGCACATAAAAAACACCCATTACACTCACGGAGTGGTTGGCGTTAGGAAGGGCATCCAGCTGTAGAAACACTGCCAAATCAGACCAGAGCCTGGTGCAGCTTCCATGTCTTACCAGACCCCGGTCGAACCACCCTACCCATGCTAGCATGGAAAATGGATGTTAAATGATGATGATGTGTGTGTGTATGTGTATATATGTGTATACAAGTATATATATATATATATATATAGGGAGAGAGAGAGAGAGAGAGAGGCAATTAAGCAGATAAACAAATTAAATATATTCCACCTTTAAAGTTCTCTACATCAAGATTTGAAATGTAAGATCTTTTCTAGCCTGATGACAGAAGCTCAACTTATCCAATGTTGATTGCTTCCATTACGGCTTGCATATTGAGATGAATTACACCTACCAACATTATGATGGTTCATCAAGCCCCCAGAAACAGCTATTGGACTTATAACACCTTACTTCCTCCCCTTTAATTTTGTCTGTTCCTTATACTGTGTAAGTTGGATCTACACAGGATCTCGTATTAATATAAATATCTGGTAACCAGTAATTTGACTCTTGGTAATTTCACTCCCAATATTCTCCAGTAATTTGACTGCCAGTCAATGTAACTCCTGGTAATTTCACTTCTGATAAAATGTTGGATAAAGATAAAATATAAAATACAGTAAAAAATAAATATATTACTAAAAGCTTCAATAATGATGAAGGTTATGAGCTATTGCTTATAAAAAATCCATCTTATTTTCGGGACTATATTGTTCAATAATTATCTGCAGCCATTTGTTTATCTCTTTATACTTTTTTTGGGTCTCACAAATCTCACTTTGATCAAATTCAACCTTTCGTAGCTGCGCCAAGTGTTCTTCCTTTCTCAATGCAGTAATTAAAAAAATGTGTAAGTTAAAGAACTTTGTAGGGCATTATGATACCTCTAAATGGTTATTAGTGCAAGGCATATCTGATTCTGTTCGAAAGCAGACATTCCAACTATCAATAGGAAGCAAAGAAGTTCTTCATTGTCTAATTCCTCTACCTTGCATGCATCCTATACATGATAATTCAAAGTAGGACACAAGTTCTTGAGGAAGATTGTCATCTTCTACAAGATCTTCAAATCTGTCAATCACATCATCGAGAGGAAGAAAAGCCCGTGCTGAAAAACATCTGATTTTAATGCTAAGATCATTAATATGATGGTATCTTTCCTTAAAGCCAAATTCACATACTTTCTTTGTATATGTTCTGAGATAGATGAAAAAGACAACATGAGATAGCAGCACTAGGAAACAGATAAAATTCTATTAATGTGAGCTTTTTCAAAATACATCATGATGTTTTCAGGGCTCAGTCCTTAATGTAATTCAATTAGCTTATTAAAAAGGCAGGTGTAAGTTTCTTGATTTTTGTTTGGAAGTAATGCAAACAATTGCAGAACACTGAATGAACCCACTTGTACAACACATGAAATACAGTTGGGGAGCACTTAAAAGTTCCATCACCTACCCAGTGTTTTACATTCACTAAGTCATGCCCTTTATAAGTTGCAAACACAAGTAATCTGTCTACATCGGTTTCACCACTATCAAACTGCAAGAAAAGTTTGCCACTATCAAGGAACTTGTATTCATCAGGTATCTCATAACCAAATTGACTTTGAGGAATTGGAGGGGCACTTACTTTTGCTTGATGCCATTTCTTTATATTGTGACTTACACACAAAGAGGAGGGCATATGAGCCATTTCATTTTCATCAAGCTTTTCATAAGCAGTCACATTTAATGAACAAGAAGATTCCTGGGAAGCAGCTACTGTGCCTTTAGGTCTGCTAAAGTTTCATAAACTTTGGGTTTTGAAGCACATGAACTATGTTGATGTTCACCAATGTGCTTAATTATGGTATAACCTTCATCATGTGTCATGGTGTGGACTTGAGCTTTACAAGGCTTAATTTTGCATTTCCAGTAAGTCTTAGATCCATTGGCATTTCGTTTTTGTACTTCATATATGTAATTCATGTCATCCACAAGTTTATTCCTTCTGCAGATATTGTTCAAAATATGAGGCATGGTATATGTATATTTCCTTTTTAAGTAACTTTTATATCCTTGTAAGCTGGATAAATAATTTAACAAAGTATTTAAATGAATGCATGAGGCTTACTGTTACATGAGGTTACATAACTCACAGTGAGCTGCTTACCTATCAACTCCTAATAACTCATCAGTTCTTTATTTATAGTAAATTTGACAGTCCACTTTTAATCATATGGGGGTGGTCAGAATCCTTCCACAACAGTAACGAATGAGGCAGGGATGGATCATGGGTAAACCTGTAACTTATTTAAATAAAACACTTGAATGGATGAAAGAAAAAGTACTTTCAGTTAACTAAATTACTCTGTAAATAAACAACCAAATAGGTGACTGAAATGATGCTTTCAGTTAACTGAATTATCCTGTAAATCAGGAGTTCCCAACCTTTTTTCATTGTGGACCACCAAAATAAGTAATTTTTTCCTGTGGACCACCTCAAATTTTAAATTTATTATAAAAGAACTACTCATAAATATTAGTATCATTTTCACTTTGCAAGGAAAGTTCCTTTTTCGTTCTTGTAAGGGACATCACAGAGAACAAATAACTGAGAACACCAAAACAAAGCCAATTTGCAAATGCACATGATTCTCAAGAAAGCTTTATTTGATAGAATCGAATAGAAAAGGTTACTAAGTCGTGGAAAACACCCGCTTTTATTCAGAAAAAAAGCTGTATAGTTAAAATATAACAATGTGAAGGGTAAATTAAAAAAATGTGAGGAGTGAAGTTGGGATCAATACAAAAGATTGTGTAAATGTTTGAGGGGAATATAACAAATTGAATTAACTTAAAAATGTCAGCGACAAGTTATCGGGAAAAATGTCAACAAACCTTCAGCGAGACCTTTGGGCTTGCTTTTTATCCAAAAGCTGTGAAATCATTGGCTCTTTTTTGCTCAAGTGAATTCTTAAATCAGCATTGTTATCAAGGTTCAAAAGCCTCTGCTACTTCGTGAATGAGTGGAGGACAAGGGAAAATCCCTTTTCAGCCAAGTAAGATGTCAGGAGATTTATAATAAAAGGTTCAACTTGTTCAAACAGCTTTGGATATTCATGAGAATGATTCAACCAAGCCTCAACCCAGTTGTTTTCAGATGATTTGTGCAGATTATCATCTACCATCGCCTCACATAGCTCCATCTGAACACATTCTGGTTGAACAAGTATATTGTTCATAGACATTGTGTGAAGAGAGTCCACAAAAATTGGGATATTTAAAACCAAAAGATCTTCAAAACGAATATTGAAGTTTTCGTGAAGGAAAGATAGATGCCCAATTATATATTTGTGCAAGTCATTATCTACCACAACAGTTTTTAAGTTTGTGAACTGCAGAAAGTTATGATCTTCAATTTGAAATTTCCAAAGAATGAGTTTATTCACAAATGCCCTTATCAAGTGTCTGGCTCATACAATGTTGATGTTTTGCTTTTGTAAAGAAATATTAAGATTATTAAGTTTTTGAAAGATTTCATGTAAATAAAAAGTTACAGGCTTTTTTTCTGAGAAAGTGATGCTGTCATAGTTGAATCAGTCTGTTGAAGAAACTCTATGATTTTATCGAAAAGTGCCACAAAACATCCGAGACAACTTCCCATTGATAGACAGTGTTTATCTGTTAACTACAACAGACGGTAGAACGTTTCATCTGTACAAGCTTCTTGAAAATATCTGTTTTGATGAGCAGATCTTTTGATTTTTTTTATTGCGGAAGTAATTAAGTCTAGGGTTTCAGAAAATATATTATTTTTTGTTCTTTTTACTATCAGGTCTTCTTGATGGAGAATGCAATGAATTGTGAAGACAGGGTTAAATTCTATCCACCTGGCAACAAAACCTTGGGATTTGCCAATCATAGATGGTATTCCGTCAGTGCATATTGATATGAGGTTGAGGGGATCAATGCCATTTTTAGTAAGATAATCCATAATTGCATGGTAGATCATCTCTCCCATGTTTTTCAGAATGGTTTTCATAAAGAGTAGGTCTTCACAAACTGTGGTACCTTTCACAAGTGAGCAAAGGCACAGACAACATATTTGTTGTTAAAAGTGCTGTCATCCACCGTCAGCAAGAATCTGCAGTGTCGCAAGTCTTCTACAACTACGGATTTGACATCTTCGGCCATTTCACAAGTGCAGGAAAATACAGTGTTGTTTGAAAGTGGAATACTTGCTAAAACTGAGGCAGCATTTGGCACATTAGCAACTTTATATGCTTTAAGTATGGAGGCCCTAATCAGACCTTCAGCAATGGTATGTGGACGACCCCATTTTGCTATCATGAGCGAAATGTTATAGGACGCCTGCCAGACCTGAATGGTTGTTAGTATAAACAAGGAAACTTTTGAGCGATGAAGATGAGACATTTTTTTTGCGATGGTATTCTTCAAAGTACTCCTTTAGCTTGCCAAATAAACCAGGATGGATTTTTTTGTAGATGATACGATTTCAAGGGTTTCATTGAGTCATTAGTTAATACTTTTGAGCAGATAATACACTGTGGCAAAAAACTTCTTCTATACTGGATACAAAACCATATTTGATATAATCTTCATGATGTTGTCTACAGAATCTTTTTTCTGAGTCAGTGGACGGAGAATTAAGGGAATGTTTTTTTCCATATCACTGACAGCAAAATTTCTACAGATTACAATTAGACTAACACTTGCATGAAAATGTACATACCTGGAGAGATAATATGATATGTTAGGTAAGCTGTAAGCACTGTGATTTCATTAGTAATCCTTAATTCAAAAGTAAGGTAGAAAACACGATCATGTTGACTGTCTGAGAACACAACTTTTTGTGTGCAAATGTGGATCCGATTGTATGTGTCTGTACCTCTCTGGTACACGTCCGTGTATGATTGGACAGCTAATCATCCAATAGGCAATAAGTACATTCATATGTGCTTACGCATATGCAATGAGGCATATTTTGTTTGTATGACGTGTGTGTACGGAAAAATTTAAATTCTTCAGATGGGCCACAGAAAATTTTCCACAGACCATTTGAATTTTCCTGTGGACCACCTAGTGGTCCACATGGACCAGGTTGGAAACCCCTGCTGTAAATCATCATCATCAACAACAACAATAATAATAACAATAATAATGAATTTCAATGTTTTATTCATTTTTTTTTCTAATATTAGGAGTGAAACTGACTGGCAGTCAAATTACTAGTGGTCAAATTACTGGAGCCAAAATATCAGGAGTGAAATTACCAGGAGTCCAATTACCTAGAACCAAATATCTATACATTTATACTTAAATATTCATTGTCTGAAAGTCTTCACTCTTTGCTTTCTCTTGTTTCACATGTATACATATATACATATTTTGTATTTCATACCCAAGCAGTTATATTTAATACTAGCGGTATCACCCGGTGTTGTTTGGGTTTGTTTCGACCCTTTAGAATTGGAATTTTTGAAAAGTAAAAATTTTGCATTATGCAACTTGTTATTTATTCTCTTCAAGTGAACATTTTTCCGGTTGAAATACACTGAAAAATGGTGACACAGCAGTCAAAAATCATAAAAAATAGGGATTTTCATAGAAAAAAAGCACCTTTTTGATGTAAATAATTTTTGGTGTTAACATGGTCTGATTTGAATTTTATCTTCTACAAAATGAAGAGCAAGCCTTCTTCTATCATACTCTCAATTTTGGTCAACTTGCGCTGCAGGGTCTCGAAGGAGATAGTGTTAGTTGAAGGCTACCAAACCTGCCACACACAGACAACTTCAGCTTTATATATTTAAATTTGCTACACACTACTTTCCATCCTTAATAATGAAACTTGGTAGATCCAAAAGTTAAACATACAGATACACACACAGACACACAAGTTGAGTTTTATATATATAGATTTCTCAACGGGGATTTCAGGGAGTCGCTGGCGATGTATCGTGATGATCAAAAATCCGGCCTGCTAACATTTGGTTAAAGTGATTCAAACTGCAGACTCAATGCAAAATGGTCACATTTAATTCAAAGCATTAAAAATGTTATGAAAAGAATTGGTATGTATTCACAAAGTCCAAACGATTAATACGAAAAAACCCTCCAGGCTACATCTCGAAAATTCATTTCCTTGCCGAATTTCTACAATGTTTACGGCGATTCGTTTTTATATCTTGATTTTTTATTTTTCGTGCAATTTACGCATGCTTGCACGTGAGGTGAACGCAGTTCACGTCAAACAGCTGACTGAGTAAAGTTCACTATTCAATGTATGGGATAAGGCCTAAACAAACACATTATCGATTTTTGCACTTGTGAGATGAATTTCGGAACAGAAATAGCGCAGTTCAATTTTCATTCGCCTAAACTTTAAGTGACCCATTTTTGGTGGTTCTACGATTTTTTGGCTAGGAGGAGATGCGACGGGAAGTTAAACACACAGACACACACATAGATACACACACAGACACACAAGTTGAGTTTTATATATATAGATATTTCATTTATTTATCTGCATATTTGCCTCCATATTTGCTCAACTTGATCCCTCTTATAGCCATTTACCCTGTGGAATTGATCTCCTGCAAAGGCATCAGAGTCTAGAGCGCTACTGCCTTCTATACTGAGAATCTCTGGATCTCATCAGCTGACTATATATATATATATATATTGGGTCATCCTATAAATAACGCAATTTTTTCCATATCATGAACTAAAAGTCAGAGTGGGATGGGATAAATTACCTGCATCAGTTTGCTATAAAAGCAGGTAGTAATTTTACCTTATTCTTAGTATAAGTTTTGAAGAGTGTAGTTCTATTTTAACAGTTATTTTCTCAAAGCTATAATGGAAGAGACAAAGGAGTATATTCAGCATATTTTGCTTTATGGGTTCAATAAAGGCAACGATGCAATGGAATGTGCAAAGGATATTAATGCAGGATATGGGGATTGGACAATAAGCGTAAGCAGGTGTCAATGAGGGTTCCAGAAATTCTGAGCTGGAGACTACAGCCTAGAAGACAAGCCTCATCCTGAGACATCTGTAGAGCTCGATGACAACATCCTGCAAACTCTGGTGGAACAAATTCACAACATAACAGTTAGGAACTAGCAGAGAAGTTTGGATTTGGGCATTCAACCATTCATCGATACCTGCGTGCCATCTGAAAAGTTAGCAAATAGGGTCAATGGGTTCCTGTCTAATTGCATGCACAGATTGAACATGTGCTCTTTTTTGCTGAACCTTTTTTGGACTGAATAGTTACTGGTGATGAGAAATGCTTTCTCTATAAAAATGTCAAGTGCCATAAACAGTAGGTAGGGAAAGGAGAAAGACCAGCACCCCAGGCTAAAAAAGATCTTCACCCACATAAGGTGTTGTTATCTGTTTGGTGGGATATGAAAGGTTTAGTCCACTTTGAACTTTTAAACCCAAACCAAACAATAACAAAGGAGATCTACTGTGAGCAGCTTGAGCAACTTAAGTGAGCGCTAGAAGAAAAACGACCATCTTTCAAGACAAAAGGTGTTCTTCCATCAAGATAATGCTTGGCCACATGTAGCTAGGATGACATTCTAAAGGCTGGAGTAGTTTGAATGGAAAACGATGCCCCACCCACCATATTTGTCAGACGTTACTCCATCTGATTATCATTTATTCTGCAGTCTTCAAAATCATTTGGACAGACAAAATATGAATTCTGTAGATGAGGTCAGAACAGTACTGGAGAAATATTTTTCACTACGGACAAGTGAATTTTGAAAGAGGGACCTTGCAAATCTACCAGATAGATGGAAAAGCATTGCAGAAAATGAAGGAGAGTATATTTTAGATTAAAAAAGAACTTTGTTTATCATAAATTTGAAAAATAAAAGAAGTATAAAAAAAAACATTATTTATGGGATGACTCAATATATATATATGCATACACACAAATATATAAACACACACACACACACACACACACACACACATATACACAGGGTGTGATGGGTAAATTGGCACCATTTTATGTTTTTAATTTCATGCATGCACATTGTTTTTGATTTTGTGGACTACACAGTATAGAAGTTGGGCACCATCTGTGAGAAAAACAGCACCATGAGGCAATTCACTCTGCCAGAAATTTGGAAACAACATGCTGTACTGCTTGGTATTTGAGCCAGAAGCTCCAATATAATCATTTCAGAGTGTTTGCACATCAATCTGAGGACATGTACTGAGAGTGATAAGAATCAAACAACTAGTCGACATCATGGTGTTTGGAGTGATGACTAGTGATGGTGACATTATGCCTTCATTCATCTTCCCACATGGTCTCATACTCAACATGGAGGTCTACATCAAGTGCTTGGAAGAGGTAGTGCTGCCTTGAGTCAAAAGGGTGCCTGCTGGAAGATCCTGTGTCTAGCAACAGGACTCTGTACAATACCACACAAGGAGGAGAACCCAGTCATAGCTGTCAGACAATTTCTGCGATCACATCACTCCTAACATCTGGCCACCTGACTCCCCAGACTGCAACCCCCTTGATTATTATGTGTCAGGTGTAGTTGAGCAAGAGACCAACAAAACTCCTTGTAACACGAAAGAGGAACTAAAGGCAAGGATTATGGCAACATTTACCAACTTAAACAAGGAGACCGTCCAGAAGAGTTGCAGGAGATTCCAAAATCCTCTGGAGGCCATGGTTGAAGCAAATGACAATTTTATTGAATAAATTTACTCTTTAGTATTTCAAGATATTTTTAAGTATTTTGGTAAATATATCTGTTAAAATGAGTTGTCAGTGTTATTTTCATTTTTGCGTAATTTAGACAACAGTTTATTTACTGCACCCTGTGTGTGTATATATATATTATATAAACATATCTATTATTAATAAAGTAGTACCTATCCACCTGCCTCTTGTGTCATGCTAAAGGAAGAAGTTCAGAGTAAAATAAAGAAACAGTTGGTACTTATAATTATAGTAGAAGTGGCAACATCAGTTTAGAAGGATGAGGAGGAGGAGGGAGAGAAAAGCTAGTGAAATGCAGCAAGAGAGAAACTAACAGGGTTTGAGTGGGGGAGAGGAAAAAGGGAGATGCAGAAATAGTGGGATCAATGATGAATGGGAGAAAAAATAGACAGAGAAATAGAGAAAGCCAGAGAAAAATAATAAGTGATGATGATATTTAAATTGAAATGTCAGTGTATGTACCATCCAATTATCACTTTCTCTCCCTCAACTTTTTACATACCATCTCCTTCATTTTATTCAGTTCTTCATATAACTTGGTATTCTCATTTATTAACAAAGTATTTTCTGATTTCAATGATTTTAGTTCATCACTCTGACTTTTCACCCTGGTGATAGAAAACAATCAAATATAGATAGGTGTACAACACAACATTTTACACAGAGCTTTGTGCCTGTATCTTCTTATTCATGAGACTCCATATTACCAAGTGGATTTTGACTATTTTCTGAGGTTTTAATTTTAATCTAGAGCTTTAAATTGTCATTCATTAACCACATTTTTTTCACATTACACACCCATAGTAGTCAGTACCCTTGATGTCCAATCATTTTCTCAACTCCCTTGTGGATTTCATAAATTACCAGTGTACTTGAAATAGATTTTACTTAACTAAGCCAAATACACAACTTTCAATACTCTTATTTCTTTACTACCCAGTATTATACATTTTAGGCACACTAGTATCTGAAATTTTGTGGAAGAGACAAGGTGTTAATTTCATTAAATATTTCAGATAATTATAATCCCTGCTCACTTAATATTTTGTGTACCAAATAAATCACTATGGTTTCAATAGTTGAAAGACGTGTATTTCAGAGATAGGGGTAGGCATGGCTGTGTGGTTAAGAAAATTGCTTCCCAGCTGTGTGGTCTTGGGTTCAGTTCTACTGTGCAACATCTTGGGAAAATGCCTTCTACTATAGCTTTCAGCTGACCAAAGCCTTGTGAGTGGATTTGGAAGAGGAAAACTGAAAGAAGCCTGACTAACACACACACATACATACACATGTATGCATTGTGTGTGTTTATGTGTACTCTTGTCTTGATGTCACTTGATGATTGTAAACATACATCACTGTCATGCAGGTACTGTTGTTTGTTTCTAATCTGTGAAAAACATGTCTAACCATGGTGTGTGTGCGCGTGCGTGTGTGTAAAAAAAAGAAAAAAAAGAGATTAAAAAATTCAGAGCACTCAGCTTTAAACAAATTTGGTTAACTATATCCAACAACCAGACACCAGTAAATGTAAGTAGAATACACATCCAAGGTAATTCCTCATGTATAACAAGTAGATCCAAATATAATTTTTGTATCTCTATATATTTATCCAATAGAAATTATATATTTATCCAATAGAAATTATATATTTATCCAATTGGTGACTTTATAAGGTGAATTCTACGATAAAGATAGGGTTTTCCTTATATGTATTTTTATTTTAACATATTAAAAACTTCGTTTTTGGATTTGATTTGCAAAATTCTTTATGTGAGTTTGTGTGTTGAAGCACTGTAGAGCACTAAAAGAGAATGACTCTCTTCAAACACAACAGCATATTAAAAATGTTAATTTAGAAATTAAAAGTCGAAAACCGACCGACCGACTTTTTGCAGTGTATAACTTCTGTTCATATTACGAATGTAGCAGCTGTAGAGTTTAAGCTTTGTTTGTTCACTGCAAAACATAACTTACCAGTGAGACTTATGGATCATTTACCTGAACTAATGCAAAATGTATGTCCTGATTCCAAAATAGCTAAAGATATCAAATGTGCAAGAACCTAAGATACTCAAATATATAAAAATGTTTTAGGCGCTTATTACTTTGAAAACCTCATTAAACAGTTAAAAGAGTGCAAGTTTTTATTAATTGTTGATGAAACTACTGATGTAAGTACAAAAAAAAAAAACCCAGCTTGTTCTGTTAGCTAGATTTTATGATTGTAGCAATCAAAAAAATTATTGATAGCTATTTGATTCTTTCAGAAGCCAAGGATTGCTCTGCTAATGGAATTTTCCCCTCTATTGAAAGAGTCTTCACCTTACATAACATTCCCTTTGCAAATTTGAGAGGATTTGCCAGTGACAATGCTAGTGTAATGATAGAACAGAAGGGAAGTGTGCAGGTATTACTGAAGAACAAAGTTCCCTCTCTCTTTATTCAGGCTTGTGTCTGTCACTCTATGCATATCTGTGCATCAAAGGCATGTTCAGAATTAACTTCATGCTTAGAACTTGCTATGAGCATATATTCATTCCTTTTAAATAGCCCAAAGAGACTGCAGGAATATGAAGAATTTCAGGCATTTACTCAAACAAATCCTCATAAATTATTACATGTAAGTTGTACAAGGTGACTCTCTTTAGAACAAGTTGTCAAAAGAATACTAGAACAGTGGCCTGCTCTAGTGTTATTCTTTACTACTGCTACTACTGAAGATAACGGTGCAGCTTCAAATGTGAACTCATTAACAAATCCAATCACAGAAATGTATTATGCATTTTTAGCATATATTTTGCCAGATATTATTAAGTTGAACTTAGATTTCCAATCAGAAAGCTACAGAATGCACAAACTGCACAATTCTATCACATGTACTGTTAAATGAATACTTGGCAATTTTGTTAAAAAAGAAATTGTTAAAAATAAAGAGCTACCTGAAATTAACATCAATGATCCATCAGTGTATCTTCGCATAATTGAAATTTATAGAGGAGCAAAAGTTGAAAGCATTTATAGAAAAACTTCATCTATTAGTACAACTGAATTTAAACAATTTCATGTGAAAACATTAAATCTTTATGTGCGCCTTGTAAAGGAAATTTTTCAGCACTTCTTTGCACATGATTTCTTCCATAAGAGGCACTAGACCCAGTTAGTATTCATGATAATAATGGTCCAAGTTCAATTGTTCCTCTGGCATGCAAATTTCCAAATGTTGTTCAGGAGAGTCAGATTGAAACTCTTAATAAAGAATGGAGTGAACTTAAACTTCAAGATAACAATGACAAAACTGAAGGTACCAAACCAGAAGATTATTGGTATGAAATTTCTAAGGAAAAATCTCGAGATGAAGCTTGTTATGTGGTCCTATAATGCTTTATGTTTCAGCTCCTATCATTACCACATTCTTCAACTGCTGCCAAGAGAATATTTTCAGTCCTAAATAACATTAAAGTCAAGTATAGGTCTAAACTGCATACCCAAACAATTAATGCTTGGCTACATTCAAAAAGTCTTTTTCATGATGTAAACTGCACAACCTATGCACCCAATGCAGAGCTTTGTGCTAAATTAAAAGAAGGGCAAGGACATTGGTACAAAGAGGAACCTCACCCTGTTGATGATGCAATCTTCTAATTATAAAGTAAGTACATTGAATATGTGTAGGTCACTTTAAAATAAAACCATGTATATTATAAATAATATATATTATGCATTTCAGTTGATTTATAGGCAAAATATTACAAATTGAAATTTTGGTACTTTTTGAGCAAAATGTGGTACTTTTATTTGCTAAATCTCGTACTTTCATCAAAATACATTTGGCAGAACTGGTCACAACCAATCCAAGTTGAAAATGTTGATGTGTGGTGGTATATACTATTTTATTTAAAATAGTAATCATTATCATCTAAATCAAATGGCAGAAAAACAGACAGAGAGTCCCATCCCTAAGTTTATTTCAAACTCCATGTTATACTTACAGAAGCCATCCAACAGAACAGGAAGGAAACATAGTCCAAAATTTTCGCAAACAGACCATCACCCATTGTTAATGATTTATGGATCCAAGAAAAGAATCCCATACAGTAAACAGGTTGCAGAGATGGGGCACTATACTACTAAGCTACAACTATACTATGGAATATTTACCTTTGAAAAAGCTAGGATATGCTGACAGTCTATCCAGGTTGATACCTAGAAATGGTGAACTATTTGAGGACACAGTAATAGCAGCCCTAAGAGCTGAAGGGGAAATTAAACACATAATTTGGAACGATGTATGAGAATTACCAATAACTCTGGAGGAAATAAAGTGACACATGTCAAAAGAAAAGTTCATTAATGAACATAAAAAAATCTCTATGGTCAGTGAAAGAAAACAACAAAAAAAAAGGTTCAGTAAGAAAAAACAAGATGTAAACATATTCAACATGTGATGGCATACTGATGTATGGGAGCCTTGACCAGAAGTAAAAATTCTACAGTCAAGACTACATATCGATTTTGTGGGTCCGTTAAATGGTTACTACTACTTAGTAGTAGTTGAAAGTTTTACAAAATGGCTGGAAATTGCAAAGTGTAAAAGACCAACTGCTTCAATTGTAATAAATTTTTTGCACGAATTATTCACAAAATTTGGCATTCCAGATGTGATTGCAACTGATAATGGAACACAATTTGTGTCCAGTGAATTTAGAAAATTCTGCAAAATGTTCATAGTAGAACATAAAACAATAGTACCTTACCATCCCAGATCAAATGGACAGGCAGAGCATTTTGTGGACACTTTTAAAAGAGCTTTGAGAAAAGCAAATAAGGAAGCCACAGATGAAGTTACTCTGCGGTAATTCCCAACGGTATACAGGGTGATTCCAAACCTCAATACACCAGCAGGAAGCTCACCAGCTGAACTGATGTTCATGAGGAGGGTGAAATCAGTTTTACCTGGCGAGGAAAGAAAAAGTACCAGGAAACACAATCCCAAATTTTTCAATACTGGAGATAAGGTGTACATAAGATCATATAAAAATGGAAAACAATACTGGGAAGAAGGAAAAATTATAAAGTACAAAGGAAAAATGATATATGAAATTAAAAGCAGAAAAGATATTGAAAAAAACTCAGAAACCAATTGAAGAAAAGATTCATAGAAAATGAACTAGACAGATTAGAAGAATCTATGGAATGGCTGTATGATACATTCCAAGTACCAACAACATTACAGTTGAAAAAAAAAAATGCTAAAAAGGGACGAGGAGAGAATGAAGTAAAATAAAATTACTTGCTTCCCCCCAAAAAAAACTAAAAGGGAAGATGTAGTGAAAATGGTACATTCCTCACATGACAAAGTGGGATGATTCAACCACTATAAAGTCAGTCATTGTAGGAGGTGAGTAGTAGTAGAGTCATTGTACAAGTTCTCAGTTGGAGTCAGTGTCAGTTACATGATATATACAAGTTTGAGTTACCATCAATGTAGACATAACAAAGTAGTTGTCTTGCAGAGCTATCAGCAATAGCACAACAGACAAGTCAAAGATAATAAGATGTGGAATACCGCCACTAATAATAGTGGTGACAAGAATATTACAGTGCCAAAGACAACCACAATGAAACTTGAACTCAGAATGCAAGTAGCTGAAACAAATGCTGCTGCCACCACTGCCACAGCAGCAGTAGCCACCGCCAAATGAACTGATTTCACATACCTTGTAGCAGTAGCCTCTAGTTTGTCATATTCATCTTTGAGATTGTGGTAGTCATCTAACTGATCTTGCAACTTCTTCAAATCTCGAATTTGGTTGTTCAGTTCTTGGATCTTGTCATCTAAAGAATCCAAAAAATAGAACAGAAGAAAAAAAAAACAAAGATATAGAACTAGGAAAAATAAAGTGAATATATTCAGCTACTTTCACTTATTTCATCATCATCATCAATATTTAATGTCTATTTTTCCATGCTGGCATGAGCTGGACAGCTTGATAGGAACTGGTAAGGCCAGAGGCCACACCAGGCTCCATAGTCTGCTTTGGTTTGGTTTCTATGGCTTCCTAATGCCAACCACTCCACAGAGTGTACTGGGGGCTTATGTGGCACCATCACCAGTGCTATTTACATGGTATCATCACCAGTGCTTTTTATGTGACACCATTAGTAAATAATTCCTCTGATCAAAGAACTGGAATTCTCATCACGAGAATCAACAAAAACACAAAAATTTGAATATTTTTATTAAACTAGGTAAAAGCCACCAACTTATGGAAAATATAAAATTGTGAATTTAAAAATGTGTCCTGAAACAAGATATCTAACTCTGCATAGTTTTGATTGCCTAAAAAAAACAATAGGATTCACTCCGTCTTCCTATTTGAGTTATTAATATTAGAAGTAACTAATTGAATCAATATCTAAATTATTCAACAACATGTGATGTTGTTTGAGTCTTCCATGAAAAAAACATGTCTGGCAATTAGGAAATATTACTTTGCTTGGAAACAAGTGAGGATTGGTGACAGGAAGGGCATCAGGCTGTAGAAAATCTACCGTGACAATGCAAGCATGTAAAAGAAGGTAATAAATGATGATGACGATGATGATGATGATATGAAGTGCCAGCCACTAATGAACATCTAGAAAGGATAGCTGTGTTACATTACCTTTTGAAGAAATAATCTTCTTGTTTACTTTGAGATTACATTCCAATTCAAAGCAATGATGTCGTTCATATTCCAGTTCATGGTCCAACTTCTTGAGAAGTATATTTTTCTCTTTAATTTCCTAATACATGTAAAAGTTGTACAATAAGTAATTTTACAAACATTTTCTTGAGTGTGCACAAATGACAATGGAGTCAAGTATGTTGGCATACTGACAAACATAGCAATGGTTTATATTTTATCACTGAGCTATGTGCAACAGAAATATTTTCACTTTCTGTAATCCACTCTAACTAGGTACCATTATGTCAACTGACTGGCTCAGTGAGAGGGGGGGGAAAGGAAGGAAAGATGAAAGAAAGAGAGAAAGAAAAAAAATGAGACAGACAGAGAGAAGTGAACAACTGTGTGTTAGTGAACAACTGTGTGCTAGTGAATATGGTAGCTAAAATGATTTTTCTACAGATGTTGGAAATTTTCTCTCAGTACTGATTCAAAATCAAAGTCTTTATCAAAATATTTTGATTATTGTTTGATTATATTTTTAAAACACTTTTTAAACACACTGTTGTATTTCGTGGTACCTTTAGTTAACAAATTGTTAGAATGTTTTAAAAAACTCATTTTTATCATAGCAATGTTGCAAAGCATTAATTTTATCAGAACCAGAGCTGCTGACAACATTTAACATTTCAACTAAAGCCAACAAGGAAGTCTCAATATAGTCTCTCAAAATGCAAGAAACACTAGGTAAATTTTCCACAAATCATAACTTATTGTCTTCAAAAAGAAAGGATAATGTTGTACTGCTGACACTATGATTTAAAAAAAAAATAACAGGCTGGTCACAACAGGAATGAAATTGTAGGGTAGATGTGAGAAGCTGGGTATGGCCAGTTTAAATGCTATATGATTAAGGTAACTTAGTCAGTTGCTATATTTTTGCCTCTCAACTGCCCATTAAAATTTTTTTTTCAACTAAACAGAAAAGAAGTAGAATGCTATAATGTTCCAAATTTATTAATCACTTAGTTTTGGAGGAACAAGATGAAATAGCTTCACTAGTTATTAAAATCACATTACAATCTTGGTTTACTGGCATACTATTCCACTATATCAGTTAAACAACACGCCTGTGACCTGGCTGTAAATATAAGGAGAAATTATGGATCTTTTCTGTTTGGCTGCACCTGTGGAAATTTTAGAGTTTAGTGAAAATTTTAAAATTTGGTTTTCTGATATAATTTTCCATGCTGAATCTCAGGGGCTAATTCACTTTTTGCCCCAAAATTTAAAAAAAAAGTTACAGATCATTTTTACCTAGTCGGAAAACAGGATTTGGAAGCTGTCATTCTGTGTGTGATTGCACAAGTTGTCAAAATTGTGAAAATAGCATGTTTTAATATGAAACTAAACAAATGAAATACTGGTGGAATTTTGATTTATACACGGCATATAACCCTTCATAACTCTTTTATTTTTTGGAATTTTCAGAAAAACTTTTGCAAATTTGTATTCTACACACAGGAATTCATACAATTATGCAAAAACAAAAAAAAATTATGGTGTGTGATTTAAGGCCTAATTTAGCTGTTATTTTTAGCACATCTCATAACCACCTTATAACTTGTGTTTTAAGCATTTAAAAAGTGAAAAATAACCATGCGCCTTGATAGTACAGCAATAGAAGGGTAAGCAGCTTGGCTTGTTACTATGGAAATTACTCAAAATTTGCAAACTTTAAAAGCTATTAACTCTTTATTTATTGATTTATGGTGAAAATGAATTTCATGTCAATGATTACCATACAAAACTACACCAATACACCAAATATGAAATCAAGTGGAACAAAAATTAAAGAAATTGAAAAGTGGCAGCCAAACAGAAAAGATTTGAAGAAATAATAATAATAATGATGATGATGTTGACAGGATTTGACAAGTGAGAGGACAATGTCTGCTTTGGTATGGTGTCAACAGCTGGATGCCCTTCTTAATGTCAACCATTTTACAGAGTGTCACTTTTTTCATTGGTACCAACACTAGTGAAAATTACCTTATAACTTGCAAGACTAAGAGCCTAAAGTGGCCCCTAAAACTGAAGGAGAATAGGAGGGAGAGTAGGTGAAGAATCTAGGCAGAGTTATGAGGGAAGGTTAGTAAGATGAGAATGATGGATAAGACTAATAACAATCCTTTCTATTTTAACCACAAGGCCTGAAATTTTAAGGGAAGGGGCTACATCAATCCCAGTACTTGACTGGTACTTATTTCAAAAAGATGAGAGGCAAAACAGCACTACTAAGTAAAATGGGAATATAATAGTGTGTGCTTTATATGGTTACCAATATTCCACCAAGACATAAGTTAAAAACAGAAATATAAAACTTTTAATTTTAGCTTCTCGGTTTTAAAAATTAGGAAGAATGAGCTGGAAAGATCTGTAGTTAACCCTAATCCTAACCACATTTCTTTGTGAGGTTTCTCTTTAAAGTGGATCTGACTGATTTTTTTTTCTTACTAAGTCTAGAGAAAGGGGCAGTATCTATGACCTTTGTGGGCATCATGAGACCAGTGAATTTAATGCTATTAATGTTCTGTTTAAGCTGTTGTAGGGCAACACATATGGAAAAGACCTAAGCAGGAAAGAGATTCCAGAGAATGATGTTCTGGGGAAAAAGAACAAGGGATATTGTTTAGGATGAATCAGTGAGGAGGGAGGTGGTTTGGATGCAAAGGGTCTAGATTCTCAAGGACGTTTCAGCTGATGTCAAACACTGTCCCATTTTCTTTCTACTACCAGACATTGCTCAAAAGCTTTGTTGTTTTCCATTTTTTTATGTTTCCAAAGTTGACAGCATGGTTGTGAAATATCTGTCATTACAACTTGCTAAAAACCATTTCCCTACCACTTCATTCAGAGTATATATAGTCAAGAAATTTAAAGTTAGATAATATATCATTTATTGTTTTTACCACAGCGAAAAGGGATGTACTGCTGTTTTTTTTGTTTGTTTGTGGATGGAGTGAAGGTTGCAGGGGGAGTTATTTCTCTTGTCATCTTCTTGTATTGTAAGAACTAATGGGCTGATGAGGTAAGATAGTAAGGAAGCAAATGAGAAGGAAGAGAAGGAAGAGATAAATAGATAGAGAGAGAGAGGCCCAGAGAAATATTTTAGAGGGAAAACCTGGATGGAAAAGGAAAAAAAAGGAAAATATATAAAACAATTGTTGGATAAAAAGAAATGTGGTTAGTGTCCAGTTTTTAAGTATGGTGACAGAGAAGCATGAGAATCTGCAAAAACAGCAATAAAAAAAAAGAACTAGTGCTCAACTCATATTCTAAGTGTAGATTGAAAAGATATTTTCCATGTGACTATAGAAGTCTTCTAATGTGTCTTTATAGTCTAGTGAATTTCAATATATCTACACACATACACAACATTCATATTCCTAATATAACAATTAACAATAGTATTTTTTAAAGTGCATTTAAAAATAATCTTTATTGTAGAAACATTTTCAATGAATGTATACAAAAAAAGAATAAACAAAAATAATCAGAATTATTGAAAGACTTACATAGTTTGCATGAATTGCACTTTT
This sequence comes from Octopus sinensis, assembly GCF_006345805.1. Lineage (NCBI taxonomy): Eukaryota > Metazoa > Mollusca > Cephalopoda > Octopoda > Octopodidae > Octopus > Octopus sinensis. The sequence goes on along the minus strand of NC_043007.1, from coordinate 60,546,526 downwards.
GTCTGATGACCATGAAGTGTCATGACAAGGCATCTCTACAATAGAAGGTAGATGAAAAACAATTTACAGATATACATAAAATATAATAAATGTAGACATGACTGTGTGGTCAGAAGTTTGCTTCCTAATCACATGGTTCTGGAAGCCTATTGTGTGATTATGCACCACGCTAGTGCATGTATGTGCGTGTGTGTAGTAGAATAAGAAACAAAATGTCCTTGGTACAGTATTACATATTTGAAAAAAATGAATAGAAATGAATTTTCTGATAGTTTTCCTCTTTAATAATTAGATGTTTATAAATGACTTTGATGGGAGTTTCTTGCTTAAAAGCAGTCTTCAAACTGATAAGTTAGAGTTTATATACTGCTTAAATAGAAAGTGTTTAATTACAAGCATACACATATACAAACACCAACACACACACATATACATATACCTTTACATAAGCACAAATAGAGAGAGAGATGTACACATACATATACACAAATACACACACAAGAACATGGGACCATCAGAGTCACATTTGTAAACTTAGAAACATCTAATTATTAAAGTGGAAAAATTATCAGAAAAGCCATTTCTATTCATTCTTTCAAATATATGTGTGTGTGTGTGTGCATTGGGTCATCCCATAAATAATGAAGTTTTTTTATAATTCTTTATTTTTCAAAATTAAGATAAACAAATTCTGTTGTGTCTGGGGAGAGTCATTTTTTTTGTGCCTTATAATTTTACTGGTGAGTGTGTTAAATTATAAGACACAAAAAGAAAATGACTCCCCAGACACAACAGAATATGCTTCAACACACAAACTCACATAAAGAATCTTGCAAACCAAATCCAAAACAAAATAAGATAAACAAAGTTCTTTCTTAATCTAAAGTATACTCTCCTTCATTTGCTACAATGCTCTTCCATCTATCTGGTAGATTTGCAAGGTCCCTCTTCCAAAATTTAATTGTCCATGAGGTACTACAGAATTCATGTTTTTTTTTCATCCAAATGATTTTGAAGACTATGGAATAAATGATAATCAGATGGGGCAATGTCCGGTGAATATGGTGGGTGGGGCATCGTTTCTCTTTCAAACTGCTCCAGCCTTTGGAATATCATCGTCGCTGTATGTGGCCGAGCATTATCCTAATAAAAGAACACCTTTTGTCTTGAAACTAAAGATGATCGTCCATCTTCTAGCACTCACTTAAGCTTCTCAAGCTGCTCACAGTAGATCTCCTTTGATATCATTTGATTTGAGTTTAAAAGTTCAAAGTAGACTAAACCTTTCATATCCCACCAAACAGATAACACCTTACATGGGCGAAAACCTTTAGCCAGGGGTGCTGGTGTTTCTCCTTTCCCCATCCACTGTTTTCGGTGCTTGACATTTTTATATAGAAACCATTTCTCATCACCAGTCACTATTTGGTCCAAAAAAGATTCATTCATGAGACATGACAGCAAAGAAGAGCACACATTCACTCTCTGCATATGATTAGACTCGGAAAGTTTGTGAGGAACCCAATTTGCTGACTTTTCCAATGGTACACAGGTGTCGATGAATGGTTGATCGACCAAATCCAAGCTTCTCTGCTAGTTCCTCAACAGTTATGATGCAATTTTGTTCCACCAGGGTTTGCAGGACATCTTCGTAGAGCTGTACAGATCTTCCAGGATGAGACTCATCTTCTAGGCTGTAGTTTCCGGTTCAGAATTTTTGGAACCACTATTGAAACTGGCTTACGCTTATTGTCCGACCTCCAAATACTGCATTAATATTCTTAACACTCTCTGGTGCATTGTTGCCATTACTGAACTTATAAAGCAAAATATGCTGAATATGCTCCTTTGTCACTTCCATTATAGTTTTGAAAAACTAACTGTTAAAATCGAACTGCACTCTTCAAAACTTACATTAAGAATAAGAACAATGTAAAATTAAATAACTGCTTTTATAGCAAGTTGATGCAGGTAGTTTATCCCGTTCCTCTCCAACTTTTAGTTCATGCAATTGAAAAAACTGCATTATTTATGGGATGACTCAATATATATATATATGCATGTGTGTGTGTGTATGTATTTGTCCTCCACCACTGCTATACAACTGGTGTTGGTTTATGTCCTTGTAACTTAGCAGTTTGGTACAAGAGATTGATAATTAGTTAATTAGTTAGTTTAACTAATTATGCTGTACAATTAACTGTTAAATTAAAAGAAAAGTTTGACGATGTACCAGTCACTGTATTCTTTGTAATTGATTTGGATATACACTCCTGAAAACATTCATAATCTAGCAAAGTGAACCTTGATTTACCCATCAGAAGAATTACAGTGGGATTGCTCTTACTAAACAATCCTTGATGCTTCTTACTACTTGCTGTGACTAGCCAGAACCTGGACTATACCTGAGAGCTCTTACAGTATCCACCTGGATAATTTATCCCTATATACTCGTCATACATATACATATTTATACATATATAAAGACAGAGAAGGGTTTGGTTGTACAAATAGTGGAAAATGTACTCAATATAGGTGGGAGAATTTATTCATTTGAAGCTGATGATTCTCTAAGGGTTTAGTTGAATAAATCAACCCCAATGCTTATTTTTAAGCCCATATCATATCAGTCTGTTTTTGCTGAATTGCTAAGTTATGGGGACATAAACAAGCCAAAACCAATTGTCAAGTGATAGTGATGAGCAAACATCTATATATATAACAGGCTTCTTTCAGTTTCCATCTACCAGACTCAGTCACAAAGCTTTGGTTGGCCTGGGGCTATAGTGGAAGACACTTGCCCAAGGTGCTGCACAGTGGGTCTGAACACAAAACCACATGATTGGGAAGCAAGCTTCTTACCACACAGCCATGCCTGTGCCTACATATAGTGTGAAAAAAAAAAAGAAAGAAAAACTTATTTTCTTGTATACACACACATAAATATAGTATTTATACCTCATCATAATCGTCATTTTAACATTTTAGCAACTGCTATTTGGTGTTAGACAGGTTTTCAGTACAGTATGTTATCATTCCTCTCAATCCTGTTTTCTATCTCATCACCTATATATATATATATATATATATATATGAAGTTGGCCTCATCAGTTTTTATTTCCCTATGTTTCAAGTCAATCACACTCTTCTTTTCTGTCATAGTTGGCCATTCCATTTACATGACATTTTCATACCATGAAAGATGGGACAAACAAATTTGCTTTATTTTCAGTTCTCACCTGATTTAAAAAGTTATTATTGGAACATACATTGATCATAATTATAACAGTTCAGCTATGATTTCTTATATTGACTTGGTTATTATTAAGAGTACACATTGATTATTGCAGTATGGTTATAATTTTCCATATTGTGACTGCAAGTTGAGATTAAAAGTTTTCTTTAATGGACATCATCTTGCCCAGTAGTAGCACATGTTTCAAGAATTTTCCTAATAGTCCTTTGATTTGTTAATAAATCATGACAAATAACAGTTCAAAAGATTTCTAATATTTCACAGAAATAAACTGGGCAAAGTTCAAAGAGCTTCTACCTCTTGGCAACAAAGGACCTCTCACTCAGAGTGAAAGGCAGATTGTATGATGCCCGTGTATGTACAACTATGCTATATGGCAGTGAAACATGGGCTGTGACTGCTGAGGACATGCATAGGTTTGTAAGAAATGAAGCTAGCATCTTTGTTGGATGTGCAATGTCAGTGTGCATGTATGATAGAGTATGAGCATCTTGAGAAAAAAGTTGGGCATAAGAGGCATCTGATGTGGTGTGCAAGAGATGACTGTGCTGATATGGTCATGTGATATGTGTGGACGAGGACAGCTGTGTAAAGAAGTGCTGATCTCTAACTGTGGAGGGAACCTGTGAAAGAGGTAGATCCAAGACATGGGACAAGGTGGTGAAGCATGATCTTTGAATGTTGGGCCTTATGGCGGTAATGACTAATGACTGAGACATTTGGTGATATGCCATGCTTGAGAAGATCCATCAAGCCAAGTGAAATTGTAGTTGTGGTTGATAGCACCCATGCTGGTGGCACATGAAAAGCACCTTTCGAGCATTGGGACTCATGAAGGCAATGTGACTGATGCCGGAGTCATGTAACTAACTCTTGTGCTGGTGGCACGTAAAAAGCACTTATTGAGCATTGGGCCTCATAGTGACAAAGATAAATGCTGGTGTCACACAACTAGCACCCATGCCAGTGACATGTTAAAAGCACCCTTTACACATCGGAGTGGTTGGTGTTAGGAAGGGTATCCAGCCATAGAAACCATGCCAAATCAGACTGGAGTCTGGTGCAGCCCTTTAGCTTACCAGCCCTAGTCAAACCATCCAATGGAAGTTAAATGATGCTGCTGCTGATGATGATAATATAATTAGATTCTAATATAGGCAATAAACTGACCTGAATGTTCATTATTCTCTGAGTCAAAGATTTCCACTGGAAAATTATAAAATGACAGATTAATACAGAAATCATGAGATGTAATGATGTAACTCTATATCACCAATAGATAGTTTTTATCTCAACTAAAAGTCATCTGATTTAAGTATACACAATGTTGGTCAAGAACACAAGAATAGATTTTGCTCATATAGATTTGCTTTTGGTATAAAATTAATAAAATTACATCTTTGATAGAAGTTGGAGTACTGATCAGTCAGATCTATAATCAGGTACAAGAATCGGCTGAAAAGTTCATAGGCTGACTAAGATACTCTCATGGAATGTGACCAAATGAGATTTATCTTTAAATATAGTTCCCCTTGCACTTCACACCCTTCTTCCATCAGTGCTACAGTGCTTGGATCCCTTTAGTGAAGTAGCTTTCATCCAGTTGCTCAAAAAAGTTATCAACAGATGATGTCATCATCACTGCGATACTGGTTTCCAGCCAAGTGATTTTTCATGTTGAGGAACAGATGATACACAGATGGCACCAATTCAGAAGAATAAGGAGGGTGATAAGCCAGTTCAAAGCCACAGTCATGCACAAGAACCATTGAAATCAATGCTGGAGCATTGTCATGAGGAAACAAGATCCTTTCTGCAGTTTTCCTGGACATTTGGTCTTGATAACCTTTCATAACTTCTTTGGCAACTTGGCAGAGTATTCTCTATTGACTCTTTTGAAAATAGACAATAAACACAATGCCCTTTGCATCCCAAAAAACTGAGACCATCACCTACCCTGTGGGTGAAACAATCTTGGCTTTCTTTGGAGCAGGAGAGGTGTTTCCACTGAATACATTGTCTCTTTGTCTCTGGTTCAAAGTCATGAACACAACACTCATCCTGGGTTAGGAAATGTTTGTGGAAACCAGCTGGATCTGTCTCAAACAATGTCTCAGATTTTCTTGTGATGTCATCAGCCTGGTGCACTTTTGATCAGGTGTCAGAAGACACGGCACTCACCAAATAGAAACCTTCATCATGCCAAGTTCATTGCGCAGCACATTCTCAACCCTCTCATGGGATATGCTAATAGCATTGGCTATTTGATTTATAGTTAATCACCATGTAGTGAACATGAACAATGTTTTCCTTGGTGATGGTAGTTACAGGATGGTAGTTACAGGTCATTTTCAAGACTCCCTGTTTCCCTGTGTCATCCCCTAATGTAGCAACCATGTCAGTATGAATCTCTTTGGGAGTTAAATGCCTTTTTCTGCTTGATAACACCATGGTGCCAAATTTTGTTGATTTTTAAGAGAAGTCACTACTAGTTACTTCTGAAGTCTTCTTTGAATAGTGAGATGTCAGTTTACCTGGAAAGAAACAATACAGTTATTAATAAGAGAGTTGAAATTAATGCATGCAAGATATCACAGCTTTAGCATCACTTCTTCATAGTCAGCCTATGAACTTTTCAACCCATCCTCATATTGAAGCCAAGATCAATCTGTTTGTTAAGTATAATGTGTTTTGAATTACATTATTAATGTTTTTTTTTTGTTTTTTTTTGTTTTTTAGGCAGTTGGCTGGATTTGAGGGAGATATAGTTGTTATTTTTAAGTGGAGTAAGAGACTGCTTTGAGGTTCCAATGAGGACATATAGTTTTTTAATTCCTAGTGCTTGCAGTAAGAATTCACACAAAATAATTGTGTTGCTAATGATTATGCCATGATTATTCACATATATTTTCATGTTTTATGAAGTGTTCATCAAAAAACTTAGCTATATAGAAGCTTAATGAAACTGATAAATCTGTTGGGAATTAGATATCTACAAATATTCATTATTTTTTCTTATTATACAGTCATAGAAATCCTTTCTAAGTTCATGCCCTTCCCACTATGTGAAGAAATGATATGATGGAAAATATATCTATAGATGGAAATTGAGCCAAAAATGAAAAAGACATAAAAATTACTCACAATGTTTATGGGTGAAGAGATTATCTAGTTGAAAATTATATAAAGGAAGATTTAAGGCTTGCTTTAAGATGCTCATTATCTCTAATTGTGACTGCTCATTCAATGAGAGTGCTGCCTTCATGAATTCTTCCTGAGGTCCCCCTTTTACCCCAGCTGCCAACACAAGAACAGCAATCTGAAATAATCCAATTACAGAATACAATCAACTTTTGATTTAACAAAAACATTCACTGCAAGCTAGTAATATATCATCATCATCATTTAATGTCAGTTTTCCATGCTGGCATGGGTTGGACGGTTTGACAGGAGCTGGCCAGTTGGAGAGTTGCCCATACATGATTTGTCAGTTTTGGCATGTTTTCTATGGCTGGACACCCTTCCTAATGACAACTACTTTACAGAGTCTGCTGGGTGCTTTTGCATAGCACCAGCATGGGTACTCTTACATGGTGCCAACATGTGTTCTTTACACTTGGTGCTGGCATGAGTGCTATTTATGTGGCATCAGCACAAGTACTTATTATGTGGCACTGGCACAAGTGCATTTTACATGACTAAGTGCTTTTTATGCGGCACCAGCATGGGTGCTTTTTACATTGTGCTAGCACAGGTTGTAAAGGACATGCCTGTATGCATGGATGGCCACAGTTTTACTTAGCTTCTCAAGCACAACACAATACCATAAGTCTCAGTTTCTCGTCATCTCCTCAATGAGGTTGAATCCTAAGACTCATAAGGCTGGAGCTTAATGTGGTTTCCATGGTATATATGCGATAAAGATTACATCATTCTCCATTGAATGGGACACCGTTTCTTTGCAGAGTTAACTTCCCAGCTATTGATGGGACTCATTTACTGCTGAGTGGACAGGACCAATGTGAAATGAAGCTTTTTGCTCAAGAACACAACACATTGCCTGACCTGGGAATTAAAACTATGATCTTACAATTATGAATGCAACACCTTAACCACTAGGCCATGCATCTTCACATTATGTATATATACAGCAACAATACATTAGATGGTCGGTGGTGCATGTTCTATGTAGAGTCACCATTTTAGAAGGAATGATGATCTAGAATGTTGGGTTTACCATTATAGAGAGGTTGTGGTCTCAGGTAGTGAAACCATCTAATAACAACTCCGTTCAGAAGGCTGGAATAATGCATATATGCCAGTGGGGAAAGAGAGAGACACAACAGAATAGAATGTTTTAGAGAAGTTTTATTTGATATGTCAACCTGCGTGTCTGTGTGTGAGTCATGTATAGAGAATAATAGACAGGCTGTCATGAGAACTAAGTGCATAGACATGGATGTATGCATGTGCGTTAAGTACATATAAGAATAACAATGAGGAAGAAACAGTGAGAGAGTCTGTAACGAGAAGTTAAACGAATGTTCATAGACACAAGAATGAGAACTACCAGTTTGTAGTTAATTGTACATGATAATAGAAATGCTGTATCAAGAAGTTGTGGTGTTGATGCAGAGACAGTTGTGGTACGTGCCATACGAAGTTGTAGCTGCAATGCTGCTGCCTGGGTTACTTGTACAGGAGTTCTCACAGGATGTGTATTCGCTGTTAAGCATAGTGAAGTAATTCATGAATAGTGCTATGTTGGAACCTGTGCTAGTTGCTGGTTGAGCATTTAAAATAACACTTGTACATAAATATGTGGATACAAACGGTATATAGACCAATGATATCCTTACATAGCTTACCTTGGCAAAATCCAGTTCATTATCTTTGTCAAAATTTACTTGCTCAACAAGTTTATAATCATATTTATCTAGAAACGAAGACATTGTTTCTCAGTTAGTCATGCCAGCAAGAACAAGGAGTAAAATTAGAAGATCATCATCTAGGATTAGTATTAACTAAAGACATTCATCCATCTTCACATTCTGAGTTCAAATTCTGCCAAGGTTGACTTTGCTTTTCATTCTTTCGGGGTTGATAAAATAAGAACCAGTTGAGTACTGGGATTGATGTAATCAACTTAACCCACTTCCCCGAAATTACTGGCCTTGTGCCAAAATTTGATATCAATATTAAAAAGGTGTTTTGATCTCATTACATTCATTTTTATCTATGGTAGTAAATATGATACTTCTTCATCATCATCATTTAATGTCCATTATCCATGCTGGCATGTGTTGGTCGGTCTGACTGGGCTGGCACACTGGAAGACTGCACCAGACTCCAGTCTAATTTGGCATGGTTTTCTATGGCTGGATGCCCTTCCTAACGCCAATCACTCTGAAAGTGTAATGGGTGCTTTTATGTGCTACTGGCACAGGTGCCATTTGTATGACACTGGGGTGCGTTTATGTGCCACTGGCATGGGTGCCAATTTGTGTGACACCGGTATGTGCTACGATTGCGATTTTGCTCAGCTTGACTGCGATTGTGCTAAAGCACAATATAATGTCAAAGGTCTCAGTCACTGCCGCTGTGAGGTCTAACACTTGAAAGGCACTCAGCCACTTCACCTCTGTGAGGCCAACAAATTTTTTAAAAATATGAATAGTATTATATGTCCATCATCATTCAACATCTGTTTTCCATTCTGGCATGGATTGAATGGATCCACAGAAATTGGCAAGTCACCAATTCCTGCTGTCTGCTTTGGCATGGTTTCTATAGCTAGATGTCTTTCCTAACATCAACCACTTTACAGAGTGCACTGTGTGATTTTTATGTGGCACCAGCAACAGTTAGATCACAAAGTAACTTGCAAGACAAAACCCCCTCAACTGAGGTGGGAGTAGGCTTGAGAGACAGATAAAGGAATCTTGCATTCTAGGGAAACATGACTGCCTCAGTGGAGAGTGAGACATAGAGAAAAGTGACAGTGAGCAGGCCAGTGACTGGAGAGGTTGAGTGGGTGACTTCCTGAGATTGCAAAAGGAGAGTGGTGATCTGCTGATTTCCCTAAAGGAGCAACTATCAAAAAGCAGTTGTTATGCATTCATAATGTAGAAGGACAAAGTAAGCAAAATTTATGTTCCTTAAAGGATATAGTTCAATGCTTTTTTGTGAACTGGAGGTATTTATGTGACTTTAAACTGAACATCTGAACACTCCCCAGTGTCACCTTTTCATTTAGTTTCCTTCCCTGGGATACATGATCTCTATAAAATAGTCTAACAATACTTATCAAACTGAAACAATCACAAAATAACTGAGTCAAAAAACTACAACAATAAAGAATATAGTAAAACAACATACCCTCAATAAACTTCTGTATAATTTCAAAGCGTTCTTTCTTTGTATTCACATCATAAGAAGTAGCTTTTCTAAATAAAACAAATGAATAACTGTTACAGATTATATTTTAGAAAACCACTGATACCTTGTCTATACTTTCATTAAAATTTGAACTCTTCTGAAAACTATAACTGACTAAAGGAATTTAATATATTCTTTATCTTTTACTTGTTTCAGTCATTTGAAGTAAGGTGGAGAGGAGGTTCTGCTAGGCTCCTCGCAGGCAAGGAACACAGGTACAAGATTTTCTGGGCAGGGAACACTGACGGGGTCGGGGGCGTGGGTATACTTCTTGCGGAGAAATGGGTAGATAAGGTAATCGAGGTAGTCAGAGTAAGTGATAGAGTACTTAAGATTAGATTAGTGCTTCACCATAGGTCAGCTACCATCATCTCGGCATATGCCCCTCAAGCAGGGCTACCGGAAACGCAGAAAGACCAATTCTACGACACCCTATTGCAGACTACCTTGTTGACAAATGACAGTGACCTTCTCTTTGTGGCAGGTGATTTCAATGGACATGTTGGACGGCATGTCGGGGGCTTCCATGGCGTTCATGGAGGCTACGGTTTTGGCTCCCGAAATGAGGAGGGAACCAGGCTGCTGGAGTTCTGCGATGCAAATGACCTTATGGTTTGCAATACCAACTTCAGGAAACCCACCTCTCACCTACCGTTCTGGCAGACACACTAGTCAGATTGACTACATCCTCGCCAGAAAGAGGGAAAGAGGGCTGCTTATAAATGCCAAAACCTTTCCAGGCGAAGAATGTACTCCTCAACATAGATTAGTAGTTAGCGACATCAAGATCAGAGCTAAATGGTTGCCCAGAAGAAGACCAGCTTGGAGGAGAAGGGTCTGGAAGCTTAAAGATCCTGCAAATGGACAGAGATTTAGAGACATACTACTCGAAGCCTTTGACGAAATAGAACGGGATATAGCTTCACTTAATGTGGAAGACAACTGGAGATTTCTACGGGACAATCTGCTGACAGCCACTGACCAGATCTGTGGATGGAGCAAAGTCCCATCTCGACCCAGAGTAATGTGGTGGTGGAACAAGGTGGTTGACAGGGCTATTACACAAAAGAAACAGGCTTGGAGGGACTGGAAGAACGGTGGTAGCAGGGAATTGTATCAGACAGCCAGAAGGGAAGCTAGGAGACAGGTGTATTTAGGCAGAGGGGAAGCGGAAAAGAAAAAATTTGCCAATGTTCTGCGCCGTGAGGATGAAAGACTTGAGGTATTTCGTGTTGCAAGACAGTGTGTGAAAGAGAATCGTGATGTGGTAGGAGAGAAATGTGTCCGCATGGATGATGGTTCACTTGCGCTAAATGAGGATGCAAAGAGAGAGGTTTGGAGATGCCACTATGAAAGGTTGCTGAATAAAGAAAATGAATGGGATAAAGAGAGTCTGCCAAATGTCAACCCAACAGAGGGACCAGCCATCCAAGTTGAAAGTTCCAAGGTAGTTAAGGCAATTAGAAGCATGAAGACAGGGAAAGCCCCAGGCCCATCAGGAATTACTGCAGAGATGCTCAAAATATCTGGCAGTGTCGGCTATAACCTAGTCACCCGTATAGTTAACCAGGTGATACACGAAGGAGTCATACCCAATGACTGGTGTAGCAGCATACTAGTCAACTGCTACAAAGGTAAAGGAGATGCCCTAGATACAAATAATTACAGAGGTATCAAGCTGTTGGATCAGGTAATGAAGGTTACAGAGAGGGTCATAGCCCAACTGATTAGGGAGAGAGTCAACTTGGACGAGATGCAGTTTGGTTTCATGGCAGGGAAAAGCAGCACTGATGCCATATTTCTGATGAGACAGCTGCAGGAGAAATACCTAGCCAAAGATAAGCCCCTGTACCTGGCTTTCGTTGACATGGAGAAAGCCTTTGACAGGGTCCTCCGATCCCTTATCTGGTGGTCAATGAGGAAACTAGGGATAGATGAATGGCTGGTGAGAGCTGTGCAAGCCATGTACAGGGATGCCGTAAGTAAGGTTAGGGTTGGCAACATGTACACAGAAGAATTCAAAGTAGAGATTGGGGTCCACCAGGGTTCAGTACTCAGTCCCCTCCTATTTATCATAGTCCTCCAGGCAATTACGGAGGAATTCAAGACAGGTTGCCCCTGGGAGCTCCTATATGCTGACGACCTTGCTATAATTGCTGAGTCACTATCAGAACTGGAGGAGAAGTTCCAGGTGTGGAAGGAGGGTCTAGAATCGAGGGGCCTTAGAGTCAACCTAGCTAAAACCAAAGTACTAATAAGTAGGAAGGTAGACAATCCACAAATGTCTTCAGGAAGATGGCCCTGCTCGATCTGTAGAAAAGGTGTAGGTAGAAACTCTATAAGATGTACCCAGTGTAAGCTATGGACACATAAGAGGTGCAGCAATGTCAAAGGAAGGCTAACTGGGAAGATAGTTTTGTATGTGGCAGATGCTCGGGAGCATTAACCTCTGAAAATCTGCAGAAAACAACTTCCGTCACTTTCCAGGGGAAAAAACTAGAAGTAGTTGATAGCTTCCGTTATCTTGGTGACCAAGTCAGTTGTGGGGGTGGGTGTGGTGAAAGTGTAACGGCTAGAGTAAGAATAGCCTGGGCAAAGTTTAGGGAGCTCTTACCTCTGCTGGTGACTAAAGGCCTCTCGCTCAGAGTAAAAGGCAGACTGTATGATGCATGTGTACGAACAGCCATGCTACATGGCAGTGAAACATGGGCCGTGACTGCTGAGGACATGCGTAAGCTTGCGAGAAATGAAGCCAGTATGCTCCGATGGATGTGTAATGTCAGTGTGCATGCTCAACAGAGCGTTAGTACCCTGAGAGAAATGTTGGACTTAAGGAGCATCAGATGTGGTGTGCAAGAGAGACGATTGTGCTGGTATGGTCATGTGGCGAGAATGGATGAAGATAGGTGTGTGAAAAAATGCCAATCCCTAGCAGTGGAGGGAACCCGTGGAAGAGGTAGACCCAGGAAAACTTGGGCTGAGGTGGTGAAGCACGACCTTCGAACTTTAGGTCTCACTGAGGAAATGACCTGCGACCGAGACCTTTGGAAATATGCTGTGCGTGAAAAGACCAGGCAGGACAAGTGAGTCCAGCCCACTTATGCATGCCTTTCCTCCCTTGGACACACAAAGACCTGTTGAGGCAAGCGAAGTCGATATCGAACCTCATCCGGTGAAGGCACCTATGCCTACCCCCCTTTGCTTGTGAAGACCTGTTGGGGCAAGTGAAATCGAAATCGGAATCGAAATTGAACCAATCCTATGACTGGCACCTGGCAGATGCCAGGACCCCTGGACTGGAGATACGTAAAAAGCACTATCCGAATCGTGGCCGATGCCAGTGCCGCCTCGACTGGCTTCCGTGTCGGTGGCACGTAAAAAGCACCATCCGAATTCGTGGCCGAAGCCAGTGCCTCCTCGACTGGCTTCCGTGCAGGTGGCACGTAAAATGCACCAATCCGACCGTGGCCAATACCAGCCTTGCCTGGCTCCAGTGCAGGTGGCACGTAAAAAGCACCCACCACACTCACGGAGTGGTTGGCGTTAGGAAGGGCATTCAGCTGTAGAAACATTGCCAGATAAGACCGGAGCCTGGTGCAGCCTTCTGGCTTCCCAGATCCCTGGTCGAACCGTCCAACCCATGCTAGCATGGAGAACAGACGTTAAACGATGATGATGATGATGATAGTGCTTTCCTATCTTTCCAGTTTCCCTCTTCAGTTACCTTTGCAAATGTATATGCTCTAATTTGTTGAGTACTCTCTATGTGTACATTTACTTTCCTATTCCCACCTCACTAATACCCATTTCTGATCTTTCTTTCATCATTGTTTCCTTTCCAAATTGCATTATCCCATTATCTCATTCCAAACACTTACTTTCTCAAATTCCTCCTCCTTCTCAGACATTCATTCTTTTTGAATCCCTTTCTCCAATTACTCGTCATCAAAGGCTTGACTGTTGATGTCATAGCCCTTTCTTTCTGGCTCATCTCATCCCCACACACCTCCTGGATCTCAAAGATCACCTCCATACTTTGCTCTATGTCAAAATCTGCCATCCACCTGGGTGGACGCCTCCCACACTGTGACCTCTGTAGGAAGGGAGCTTTGTTCTCTTCCTCTCCTCCAGCGAAGCAACAATTCTGTGAACATCCAAGACATGATGCAGTATTCCATCCACAGAAATGTTAGTTTTGGAATCAACAGCCATCACTGTTCCTCTTTTCCACTGAGATGTACATCATGCCTTCGGGGCTTGACCCAGTCTTCATCTCCCACCTTCACGAAGACAGTCCTTCTCTCTTCTGCAGGGCATTCTGATGGCTTACTTGGATGCCACCATTCATATCTGAATATCACTTTGTGTGACCCAGATTCTTTGGCCTGTCCTGACTAGGGTGATATATTGCACCTGAATACTGCTTCTAGCGGTGAGATGTGCTCCCTCTCCACCATGATCTTGATCGTTCATTGATGTCTTTCCATGATCCCATTTCCACTCAGCCTGTATGTCACTCTGAAGAAGCAGCACATGCTCCACTTATCAAGTATCTCTTACAGTATCTCCAAACGAAATGCAGTGTGTTGTCTATCAGTAATTCATCCACAGGGTCCCGCTCCAGGAATATCTTGTTCAGGACACAAGCAATCTTGTCTGCACTGTCTGTCTTCATTTCTCTCCAAATGGCCATCCAACCTGGCCCACAGTCAACCATCGAGAGATATGTCCCCTGCCAATAGTGTGTCACACTCACTGACAATTATTTCCAGTTGTGCTCTACTGAAATGTTTCCCTGCTCATGCACACCCAGAGCAGGGTTACTGGATTGACACCTGTCACAGTTCCTGACCACCTTTTGAATGCTCTGTCTAGTAACGTTGGTGTCAACCCTCCTGGCAAGATGCAGGGTCCTACCCATGACCATATGATGCATGGTATGAAGTGTCCTTAGTTCCGAGTTACTTAACCAACATACTGCAGCTATTCCCTGCTTCGGATCTTCCAGCTCTGCCAACCAGGCCTTTTCACCTTGATCAAAATGTCTGCCTCCTTCCTTTCAGCATCAAGTAAAATTTGGCAGCCAGCTCTCTTAGAAACCCTAGGTAATGCTTTGCTAACATCTCTGCAACCCCCTTTGGTTCAAATACTCTTTTCATTAGTGATCACTGATCCTACCCATCCAGTAAGATTTTGATTGAGTGCAGCCCCCATTTCAGTGTCAGATTTACCCACTTCAGCACCAATTCAGGCCGCATCCTCCACTTCGACACCTCTGATTTCCAGTAAAACACCTCTCACTATGCTGCTAGCATCACACCATACAGTCCCATTCTCCAATTTGGGCACATACTAGTTTTTTCTTACTGGGTCTTACTGGGTCCTCTCTAGGATCTCCCACATCATTGCCATTGTCTCCTATCCCACTTTGTCTCCCCAGTTTGCCCCATCTGCTAGTCTAAATGTAGCTGCATGCTGTTTGTAACCACCTTGTGATTGGGTAGTGACCCACTAGTTCTCTCCTGCTGATGCAGGTACCCAGTTCCGGGATCTCATTCCCCTTCCAAAACACCAATGGGCCTGTTTTATCTCTTTGAAGCTTGAGCCCCAGTGCAGCTCTTCTAACCATTGACTCCAGGAACTTTGCAATTAGCCCGAACTTCTTTAGATGACTTATAACCTCTGTGGCAGGCACTACAGTCTCGTCTTCCAAGATGTCATCTATATTGGAACTGGTGGCCCTTCTGATCCTGTCCACCTTTCCCAGGATAGATTTGAGCACTGTCGCCATGATCTTTGGCACAGAATTTAGCCTGAAACCCAGTCTAGTTAAATAGTACATCTGGCCCTTATATTGCACCAGCTGATATTATCACAGTTTCTTGCTCACATGGAGCTGCAAATATGCTGACTTCAAGTCAACAATCGTCACTGCCCTTGTCATCTGTCTCCATTCATGCAACGTCTCACTGCAGATGTCAGTCACTTCACCACCCGTGTGGTACAATATGTGGCAATTCATCTCCCAAAAGTCCAGTACCGGACTGACATTGCCCTTTGTTAGCTGCACTGCTGTCATTAGTAGTAGCACTCTGCTCACCACCTCCTCCTTCCACAGGATAAGGACACCCTCCTTAATCTACCTCTCTACCTTTCCTTCAAACTCACTCCTGGTATGTCCTTTCAAGGTATGCTGGTAGCAGCTCAGCCTGTTCTTCGGCATCAAGGGCTCTCTATTCCAGCAACACTCTACCATCCACCACTGACCATTGAACACCACCTGAAAATCTCTGTCCTCACTGGTGTAAGCAGTACAACCCATCACAGAGCTCTGCTCCCTCTCATGTTGCATATGAAACCTCTGAACCACCAAATGGAACCATATCTCCACCAACACTGACACCCCATTACCACATCAATTCTGTCTACCACATGGTCAATCACAAGCGCCCACAGCCTCAATGTTATGCCCACCACTGCTACCCTTACATCCAATTTTGCTGGCAATGACGGTCCAAACACTACTTGTCTCCTTCCATTTTTGTTGTCACCCTTAGGGTCATGAGAGATGTCACGCAGCCCATATCTACAAGGGCTTTGAATGCCTTTTCCCCAACCAAGACTTCAACTACGGGCAGCAACTGCACAAGCATCTGTACTCGAACACGGGGAAGTTTGAGAGGCAGCAACTTCCCTGTGGCCTTTTCTCTGGCTGCAATTTTGAGTGATATGCCCAGCCTGCCTGTACCAGTAGCAAATGGGTCTGGGCTTCATCTCTGTGCAGTCCCTTGCCATGTGCAATCCCTGACACTTGAAGCACCCACCCATGAATGGTCACTGTCACTTCATGGCAGTTTTCTCCTCTTCGTTCTTTACTGGTTGTTGCACTATGTTGCAGGCTTCTGCAGCTGCTATCACTACTGCCTTCCACCTGCTTGAGTGATGAGCTCACTCATCGCTATTTTCTCGTTGCCCAGCAGTTGCACCAATGTCACCAGGAAAGCCATTTATGAAGGCCAGATGTGCTGCCTTTTCGAGACCCTCTCTGCGAAAACTAGATAGCATGGCCAGTCTCTGAACCTCCATGGCATACTCATCGACCTGTTCCTCTGTCCCCTTGACCATTCCCAGCTTAGCAAACATGGTGTATGTTCCCTCCATATAGACTTCCCTCCAGTGCCACTTGATCTTCCTCATCCATCTTGAAGTACAGTGCCAGTGCGCTTCCCTCCAGGTAGAGGGCCATGAGATCTGCTACATTATCGATGCCTTGGAGCCTGGCCACTACCTTGATCTTACAGATCCAGGCCACTACATCTCCTTCACTATAGAAAGGTCTGACAGCATCGCTGGTGATCCTTATCTTCGCTGCCAAGGAAGGGGGCAATAACAATGGAGAAATATATTTATACACACGTACTGAAAAAAACTTGCTGTATGAGGGAATTGTGATGTGGGGAAATAAGTTACAGTTCACCCATCTACTTGTTGGCTGTCCAACTATACTAAGTCCAAAACATGTGCTCTACCCATCGCACCTAATGTTAGCAGCTGCTACTACCAATCCCGCTAGCTCACTCTGCTGACATCCATTCATGGTGACTGCACCAAGCCAAAAGAGGATGACCCTGCTCCTGCTTCTCTCACTTCCTCTCTTCCTCTTCTGGTCAGGACTATTGACATCATAGCCCTTTCCTTCTGGCTCATCTCATGAACATACAATACAAACTAGATAGCATAGCCAGTCTCTGAACCTCCATGGCATACTCATCGACCTGTTCCTCTGTCCCCTTGACCATTCCCAGTTTAGCAAACATGGTGTATGTTCCCTCCATATAGACTTCCCTCCAGTGCCACTTGATCTTCCTCATCCATCTTGAAGTACAGTGCCAGTGCGCTTCCCTCCAGGTAGAGGGCCATGAGATCTGCTACATTATCGATGCCTTGGAGCCTGGCCACTACCTTGATCTTACAGATCCAGGCCACTACATTTCATTGTTAACAAAATATACTTACATTTTGTTCAATAAAGCAATAAACTGCTCTCCTTCTCTCAAATCAGAGAGCGATTCTATGACAAGGTGAGGATTTAATTTGTTCAACTGGAAAGGAAGAATGAAAGAAAATACTTTAATAACTTATGTGAGACTGATTTCCTTTTACAATATATTAGGTATGAAATTTGTAGAAAAGAAAAAAAAGTTTGCTAATGTTTTATAAATACAAAGAATAGTTTTATTCATCAAAACATGCACCCGTATTGTCAATATACTTTTGCCATTTCAGCGGTAGCTTGTCCAGTCCAGAACTGTAAAAGTCTGGCAATCTAGAGTCAATAAAATCTTGGAAGACCTGTTTTACAGCATCAATGGAATTAAATTTTTTTCCTATCAAAAGGTTATCCAAATTCTGGAAGATGGTCGTTAGTGGGGTCAAGATCAGGTGAGTATGGTAGATGATGGAGAACTTCCAATTCCAACTCCTGTAGTTTCACCAATGTCATTTTTGCAATGTGTGGTCTGACGTTGCCTTGCAATAAAATAGGAGTGGATCTGTTGACTAATCTAAGTTGTTTTTTTGTAAGTTTCTGCATCATATGGTCCAATTGGCTGCAGTATACTTTGGCCGTGACTGATGAGCCAGGTTTAATGAAATCAAAATGGATCACACCTACGCTAGATCACCAAACACACACCATCAGCTTCTTTTAATGAATTTTGCTTTTTGGACTGTTTTGGTTTACAATACGGGTGACTAGGCCATAGCCCACACCACCAGATGTTTTAAGCAACTCAGCAGTGATTCCTGATGGGCCAGGGGCTTTTCTGGCTTCATATCCTTAATTGCTTTATCTACCAGGGTGTTGTCTATTCGGATAGCTCGTTCCTCTACTGGATCAACATTTGGCAGGCTCTCCTCCTCCCATTCATTCTCCATGTTCAGCATTCTTTCATAATGGCTCCTCCAAGCCTCTTTCTTTTCCAAACCATTCAAAGCAAGTGCACCATCATCCATGTGGACACATTTCTCTCCTGTGATATCACAATTTCCTCTCACACACTGTCTTGCAATCTGGAATACTTCAGTTCTTTGGTCCTCATGTCGCTGGACATTGGCAAACTTCTTTCTGCTTCGCCCTTAGCTATGTATACCTGTCGCCCAGCCTCTCTTTTGGCTATCTGGTATAGTTCACTGCTACCCCCGCCCTTCCAGGCCTGTTTCTTTGCTCTGATAGCTTTGTCTACCTTATTATTCCACCACCACATTACTCTAGGTCTGGAAGAGTACTGGATTGGTCTGCTTCTTAGTATCCTCCTGGTCTCGAGTCAAAAGTCACTAATGATTAGTCTATGCTGGGGGTGCATTCCTTACCTGGGAGGGATTTGTATTTTGAGAGCAACCCTGCGTCCCGCTGGCTAGCAGAGACCCCTGACTGACAGGTTATCAGGTGGCTGTTTAGCTTCCTGAAGTTAGTGTTGCAGATTAAAAGGTTACATGCATCACAGAACTGCAGTGACCTAGTTCCCTCATCGTTCCGGGAACCAATACCATGGCCCCCATGTACACCAGTAAAGATACTGGATTTCCGCCCAACATGCCCATTAAAATCTCCAGCCACAAAGATGAGGTCATTGCCACTCGTCTTTGAAGTAACCTGTAGAAGGGTATCATAAAAATGGACTTCTGATCATTTGGTAGCCCTGCTTGTCGGGCGTAGACAGAGATAATTGTAGCTGTGCTGTTCTGCAGGACTAGCCTGAGCTTAAGCACTCTATCGCATACCCTGACAACCTCTATGACCTTATCCACCCATTTCTCTGCAAGGAGTATGCCTACACCCCCTTACTCCATCCATGTTATCTTGCCAGAAGACTTTATACCTATGTGCCTTGCCTTTGAGGACCCTAGCTGAAGTTCCTCTCCATCTTACCTCTTGTATGCAGCATACATCAACCCATCTCCTTTCAAGCATCTCTGCAATCTCACTAGATCTACCTTTCAGTGTGCCAACTTTTGTATGCAGCATACATCAACCTGTCTCCTTTCAAGCATCTCTACAATTTCACAAGACTTGCCTACAATGATAGTGCCAACTCTGAAAACAGGGAAGGGAATGTGGGGTGAGGCTTGGGGAAAATGACCATGTATAGCTTAGCGATTCAATATCTCATCCAAGTAGATAAACAGGTAAGATGGTGTATTTAAGAAGAATATATGAAACAGAAACGCGTGTCATTTAGAGAAGAATATTTGAAATACAAGAAAATTGAGCCTAGAATTCTTACTAAGCTACTACAACTTTTCACTAGATGGGGATTAAAATAAGTATAATCATACATCTTACTCACCCATTGGATTAATACAGCTTTCTTGCTGAGATCCATTTGGTATTCTAAAGAAGTAAACAAAATTCAGAAGGAAATTTACTATTTTAATATAAACAGTAGTAAACCATTGACTCTTTTAAGGATTATAATTAGATAGGACAGCAAAATTCACACATTCAACAAAGGCAACATTGTTTCTTTCTCTTTTTTTTTTTTTTGCTGAAGTTCTCAACAGAAAGAGGCTACATTAAAATATATGGGATGGTCTTTTATGGATCTGAATTGATGTAACCCTTTGAGGTGGTTGTAAATGAGAGTGAGGTGGGAAGAGAGATTTAAAGTAGTGTAGTAAGGGATAGTTTACAAGTGATTCAATCATATTAGATGTGTTGAATGGGAGATTACTAAGTTGATTACAGGATGGAGACATACAATTGCATACATCCATTTTTTAAATCTCTGTAGAGAGATAGAGGTTGAAGACTTGGGTGAGTATAGGTTCTGGCTCAAAAGTAAATTGTTTCCAGTTGCATTTTGGATCAGGCCTGATTAGTTTGTTAATATTTAGTGACCTTTGACAACTGAATTAGTCAAAAACTGAACGCTGGGATCACTGAGTGGAGTGTGAGAGTAGAGTAAATTATTGTTGATGCAAATAAAGAAAACAGAGATGACTGTGCCTTGCCACACATATCTAAATTGGTAAAATAAAAGTTAGAGAGGATTCTATTAGCACATTTTGTTAGGGGAATGTTCTGTTAAGCATCTTTTAAAGCAGATTTTTGAAATGGACAGTCAAAAAGTTTGCTGAAGTCAAGAACAATATGACCTTTTTATTTATATATATTACAATTATTTCCTTTTTATGGTTTAGTTAAAGAAATTGTAGTGATGACTATGGAGGAAGAAACCACAACTCTTTATTCTCAAAACAAGGACCTGGTCTGAATGCTTGCAACAGAGTGGACTCCATTAAAGGAGCCTAAGGACCAGGTGTTAGTGTGAAACAAGACAACAGTTTAAACAAGACATACAGTTCTAATCTGTTCATTTTCATTTAAACAGCTTAGAACAACTCACTGCTATGTTTGCCAAGATGTAGAAGAGTAATATCAAACTTTGGATCATTTGACTATTCCTGCATCCATCAGAAGGACTTACAAAGGGTGGGGATCCAACAAGTACATCAGTCTGAGGGCTGGATATCCAAGAGGGGTCCCTGAGAATTTCTAATGAGGAGGAGATCCCATCCATTTCAAGGTAGGGTCCCAAAGCAACATCATTCTTACTTATAAAATTTTTCTCAAAGACCTTAATCATAATCCACAAGTGTGACATACAATAATAGGCCTCACAAAACATTCTCCTTGCTGGTCCCCAAACTAATATCAATTTGAAAGGAATTTATGAATTGCCAGTAAATAAGTGACAACTACACAAGTTTGTCAATAAGTGCATTAGATTAAAAAAAATACTTTCACTTTGACTATGCAAGTTTCATAAAAGATAGAGTATCTTAAGACAGAGAACACAAGACAATTACTAGACAGTTGTAAACTGTCTTAAATTTATTTCTACATATTTAAAAAAAATATTTCTATTTTCTAATTTACCTAAAATATTTTCTGTCTGCTGCAGAGGTTTCAAGTTTGCATGGGCTAATGCTGCTCTATTTGAGGTTTTTTATCAGAGTGTCTTTGTACCTGTTTAAGTCTTCCTTGTATGTGTGAGCTTGCTGTACAACGGCTGTCTGAGTACATGGTTGTTAATCATTCTGATGACATGGCCAGTCCAGCACTTCTTGGTTTGTCACACTGTCCTGCCAGTGAATGCCCATGGTCCTGCACAGTGCTCATATGTGAATCTGTTCCAGCTGTTTGATGTGCTGACAGTATGGGGTCCATGTTTGATATCCTTAGTGTAGTGCAGAAACAAATACAGCCTTGTAGATCTTGAGCTTTGTTGATAGTCTGATTCCTTTCTGCTGGAGGGCTTTCACTTTCAGTTTTCCAAGTGCTTGGCTGGCCTTGTGGATTTTGGACAGAACAATGTGGAGGTCTCTTACCTCTTGAGCAGCAGCTGCCTATGAAGAGGACTGGCAACTGCGTCTCAATGCTGCAAGAGAAAGATGTCACAGAGTATCATCTGCCTAAACCCAGTCGACAGACTATTGCTATGACATCTGTGGGTGCCTGTGTGCTTCCAGCTTTGGACTTTGGATTCACAATGCACTCTCATCACTGAGAACAGACTTTGTTGTCATTGGACACTGATGGACTACCTATCATCATGTTTCACTGAAACACCTTTTTTACACCAATGTGAATAAAGAAGCATTACATTTGACAAAATAATCCGATTGCAAAAGGGTTAAATGAAATGCTGTTGCTCATGTTTGAACACATCTGGATTGTTTATATTGTGAGAAAAAGATCTTGGAGATTGTGTGAGGATCCTCAAAAACAGCTTCCAAAGCAGAATATTCATTCAAAAAAATGTCATGTCTGGTAAGATTTCAAAGGCATTATTTACTATGAACTATTCCTACAAAATGAGATCATCAATTCTTAAGTGTACTGCCATCAGCTAGCAAATTTGAATCAAAAGATCAAGGAATTGAGGCCAGTGCTCATCAACAGGAAAGGGGTTGTGTTCCACTAGGACAATGCCCAACCACATCTGTCTTTGGCTACCTGCACAAAGTCACATGAACTTGGGTGGAATCTCTTGCCTCATCCACTGTACTCCCCTGACGTTGCACCAATTGACTATCATTTGTTTTTGTCTCTGCAGAACTCTCCAAAAGGAAAATCATTTAATGATTTAGATGGTGTCAAAATCCACTTAGATGACTTAAAAGTAACTGAGTTTTATGCTGATAGAATATTTAAATTGCCTGCTAGGTGGATTAAGGTCATAGAAAACAATGGAAATTACTTTAATGAATAAAGATGAGAGTATGTTTAAAATTTCTTATAATTTATTGCGCTTAAAAAACAGGACAGCCTGATATATATGTACACTTAAGAATTGATGATCTCATTTTGTAGGAATAGTTCATAGTAAATAATGCCTTTGAAATCTTACCAGACATGACATTTTTTTGAATGAATATTCTGCTTTGGAAGCTGTTTTTGAGGATCCTCACACAATCTCCAAGATCTTTTTCTCACAATATAAACAATCCATTTTTCATCTCCAGTTACCAGTTCTTTCAGGAAAGGCTTATTTTCATTGTGTTTCAGAAGCATATCACAAATGGAATACTGGTCCATGCAGTTTTGTTCTGACAGTTTGTGAGGTAGCCAAACATTATAGAGAGAAACATACCCAATTTTCACTAAGTATTCATGAATGGAACTTTTGGAAATTTCCAACTTCTATAGTTGTAATATTCAAGTTTTTTGCAATGGTTACCTTCAAAATATCATCATCTTCACCATAAACTACAAATAATTTTATACATTTCTGCAATATTTTCACCATTTTTTTAAGAAGAAAAGCATTATGTGGCGAATATGCAACGTTTGGTTATCCATTTCAAATGGGAATTAGGGCTGAAAGGAGTAAAATATATGCTGATTTTTAACATGGAACTAAGGTGATACTGCAAACAATTCTGAAATCCGAGTCATACTGAGATTAGAATTATTGCATGAAGGGCTTAGACACAAATCCTGAAATAGCTCAGAACTTTCTGGACAACTTGATATATATATATGAGAAATAAGGATAAACACATGTTTATATAATAGTTCCTACATGCATTTCATGATTATGAACTTTTGGAGCCCTACTACTTTGTATAGAAGGCAGACTGGATTATGAAAATCTAATGGACCTCAAAAAACATAACAATAGCAGTCATACATCTATTTGCACACACAATTTCTACACTATATATTTAATCTCTTTACCTTTTACTTGTTTTAGTTATTAGACTGTGGCCATGCTGGGGCACCACCTTGAAGAATTTTAGTCAAATGGCCCCAATACTTTTTTTTAAGCCTGGTACTTATTCTATCAGGCTCTTTTGTGGAACTGTTAAGTTATGGGGATGTAAACACACTAACACCAAGTATCAAGTGGTGGTGGGGGACACAGACAGAACGACACACACACATATATAAGGTGGGTGGGGGTGGGCACACAGACAGAATGATACACACACACATATATAAGGTGCTTAGTATCTGGTAAAATTTCAAAGGCATTGAGATCATCAATTCTTATGTGTACTGCCGTCAGCTAGCAAATTTGAATGAAAAGATCAAGGAATTGAGGCTAGTGCTCTCCAACAGGAAAGGGATTGTGTTCCACTAGGACAATGCCCAACCACATCTGTCTTTGGCTACCTGCACAAAGTCACATGAACAGCATTTTTGACTTTTGAGAAGAAATATATTTTCTACAAATGTTCACAACCTTACAAAAACTATATCAGCTAAGCAAATGACCTTCTCTAAATGCGTTAAAAGCATTATAACATGACCTAATCATAATTTCAAAAAATTATTGCCATTCTCTTTGAGCATACAAGACAAATTTGGCTGGGGCAAAATGTGTCAACCAAGATAAGGTAAGTTTGCCTCTTCAATTCTCCAGAATTACATTTGGAAACAGATTCAATACCCATCCTAAGGAAAGATGAGAAATGCAATACCCATCCAAAGGAAAGATGAGAAATTCAATACCCATCCTAAGGAAAGATGACAAATTCAATACCCATCCTAAGGAAAGATCAGAAATGCAATAAAAATTGAAAATATCTAGGTTAAATGAAAGAGGCTCAGGGGAAAATGGCACATGATATGAAATTAACGGAAGTCAACTAAATAAAAGACAAAAGACTTGACACGAAATGTTCTCCATTGCACGATCTGCTGGAGTGGCTCTCTTCCTGATATATTTACATACCATGCAGTTAAAGAGAACAAATTATTGAAATTATTCATGGCTCATTTTACCCCACTTAAGACATAATTTTTTTGAAAAGTGAAAATCATTAAATTAGACATTAGTGCAGGGAAAAATGACTTGGAATCCAACAGAGAAAGGAATACTGATTGCTAAACAAAAAAAAATTATCCAGATATTTTATTAGCAACCTCAATTACAACCAGGTAAAATTTGAGGAAAAATTTCTTGAAAAAAAAAAGGTACCTGTCACCTGATTATGTTCCAAACATCAGCTATACTGACTAATTCTTACTCCTAAAGATGATGCAATGCTTGCAATGTAATGATTTCAAACAGGTAGAGAAACAATATCAAGAAATTACTCATTTTACCCCGGTTACTGATTTTGACATCCTTGCTCTATGTACACACACACATACATATATATACATGTACATATAGCAGGGATGTCAAAATTAGTAACCGGGGTAAAATGATCTTTTGGAGCCCTACTACTCTGTATAGAAGTTACACTAGAAGGCAGACTGGATTATGAAAATCTATATATATCCGACGGCTTTTTCCAGTTTCTGTCTACCAAATCCACTCACAAATCTTTGGTCGGCCTGATACTACAGAAGAAGACACTTTCCCAAGGTGCCACGCAGTGGGGCAGAAACCGGGTGTCAGCTACTTCAGAATGGGGTGTAACAAATGAATAAAAAACGTAATGCAGCGTTTATTTATATATAAAAGGATCGTTTTTAGAAAACATAAATCCGGAGAAAAAGCACACTCCAAGAAGTAGAGCAGTCATTTTTTTTTTACTGGGGAAGGGCGGTTTATGGGGTTACCCTGAGTTTCCCGTCCGTAAAGGGTTTAACCTACGCCATAAAGTTAAACATTTTATGGACGGGAAACCCAGGTAATCCCAAAAACGATTCTCCAGTAAATAATATATATATATATATAACCGTAAATGGTCTTTACATACCGAATACTGCTTGGTCGAATTTATTAATAATTAATTAATTCGACCCCCCTTTTTTGATAACAATATATATATATATATATATATATATATATATATATTGTTGGCATCCTTTTTGTCTCGGGAGACAATGGAGTTGCGCATAAAATTATATATATATACACACACACACACACACACGACATACTTAGTCCGTTCATGTTAGGGCGCACTATTACCATTTTTTTGTGAAAATCCAGGTGTTAATGAGTATCATATGCAAGAAAAAAGATGAAAATGTTTGCAAAATTATAAGTTTTTAAGACCAATCCAAATTTAAAGTCAA
Organism: Octopus sinensis; assembly: GCF_006345805.1. Classification (NCBI taxonomy): domain Eukaryota; kingdom Metazoa; phylum Mollusca; class Cephalopoda; order Octopoda; family Octopodidae; genus Octopus; species Octopus sinensis. Next base: position 60,520,289 of record NC_043007.1, on the reverse strand, counting down.
ACATGTTATTTTCTATATGTAAACAGCACAATTACCTGGTTTTTAACATAGGCACAAAGTCTCAATCTTGGGAGTGAGATTAATCGATTAAATTGATCACAGAATTTGGCTGCTACTTATTTTATCAACTTAGAATATGAAGTTTCCGTTTGTTGATAAGAATACGAAATATTACTACGAAATGAGAAATTTTCACAGGCAAATTCGCTTTAGTATCGCACAAGTCTTTTTTTTTTTAACGAAAGGATATATATATGTGGACGAGAAAGCGAGAGAGAGAAAGAGAATTTTACAATTCAGGTACACCTCATACTTCTGTGACTATTTATATCTTTTATTAATATATATATATAACTATATACGTGAGCATAAAAGAAATAAAACAGCCAGGGAAGCTTTGAAAAGGAATAAGCCGTGTACATGAAGTAAATAAATACATATTTATCGATATGTACATAGATATATATATGTGTATCTCAATAAATACATATCGAATTCCTTCCGTTAAAGTTAAAAATGGGCGACGAAAGCATTTCGTAAACTGAATTTGCCGGTTGAAAGCCTCGTTTTCGTTTTACTCATTTAACATCCGGGGCCTTGTATTTGCATGTTGACCAAGTCCATCAAATAGGTTGGCGCCTTCTTGGTGATGGCATTTGTTTATGGAATACGAGGCGACAGTTTCAACTACAGAAAACGTACAGTGATAAGGTAATGCACAATCTATGGAAAATTTGGAGAAAAATCAATCACATTATCTCCAGATGATGGGAGCTAGCAAAGACCACATACAACCACAGGCATAACAGGGCAGAGGCATACATCATTTACTGAAAAATATGTAGATGTTACAAAATCAAAGCAAATGAGAAGTCGTATGAACATTAGCCAACATGTTCACTGACGTTGCCCACCTCCAGGATAGGAACAGGAGGTTATATACTTACCAACATTGCAATGCTCTCTGAAAGAAATACATCCAGGCATGGCTATGTGGTAAGAAGTTTGCTTCCCAACTACATGGTTCCAGGTTCAATCCTACTGTGTGGCACCTTGGGCAAGTGTCTTCTACTATATAGCCCTGGGCTAACCAAAGCCCTTTGAGTGTAATTGATAGACAGAAACTGAAAGAAGCTCATCATTTATGTGTGTGTGTATGTATGCATATGTGTGTATGTATACATATATGTGTGTGTGCATGTATGTGTCTTTAACATTAAAATTGACAGTAATTGTTGTTAGGGGCCACTTAGCTTAATGGCTAGAGCACTCAGCCAGTTTCTGAGGGGTACAGGGTGTAAATTCCCATACTTTCGTGCTGGCAATTTTTTTCTGTCTTCTGCTGTTTTCTTCAATCTTTCTCTGCTGTTTTTGCAGCTATACCACTTTTGAAATTTACTTTCTTGTTTATAAAATACCAACACATTTGGTGTTTCTAAAGTTTGTCTCTAAAATGTTCTAGTATATGTCATCAACCAGCAACTAGCAATAACCATGCCTTGGATACACCTCATTGGCCATGGTTCCTCTTCTTATATATATATATATATATACACACACACTCCATATATGAGTATAAATATATTTTTATTATGTACTAGCAGAATTGCCCGGCGATACTCAGGGCTGAATTGCTTGAAAGTACTGTTAATGATTGCACTGAATTATGATGATTATTCAGGCAAATATTGGTATAAGTTTACGGTGAATGAATGTATTTGTAAGTGTATAGAAAGCCGTGTAAAGGGGTTCCTACCCCCTCGTAGAATGGTGTAAGAATTGAATGCGAGGTTGCCTTGAAAAGAGCGATGTTATTGTTCTCATAATTGTAAGAATTTGATAGTCGTGGAAGGTGGTGTAAAACGTTCGCAGGTGAATAGGGTCTCTTCGTTTTTCCATGAACGGCAGCGGATGTGCTGTTACAAAACTTCATGCTGTGTTAAAAGAGAATGGATGCCCTATGTAGGCAAGAGGGGAATGAAGCATGGGTAAGTAAATATGGGTAATTTATAAAATATAGAACAATAGCATCTACTCACCATATGTCATATCGGCAAGACTGTAGTGGTGCTGATTAGATGAATCACAACACAGTGGTGGAGATGTTTTCATTGATGGGCGTTATGATTAAATTTGTCGTATAAAATGATCTGTTGCTTAGTTTCCAAAATGTATGTTGCGATCGTGTTGTCGCTTATGTAAACTTTAACAGTGAGAGTGTAGATGTAGGGGGTAGATGTGTCATGTACGTTGGATATAGAAGATGAGGCTGGTGGTTTGATGATGAATGGATAGAAATAGAGGTGAGCGAAGGACAGGTGTTGGTTAAGTGTGAATTAATGTCATGAAATGTAAATGCCATCATAAAAGAGAGTCGTATGTAAGTGAAATACTAACGTGTTCGAAAATGATGAAACGTAGTAATCCTATAAAACCTCCTTGTACACAATGTTTTTTGTTTTTCGTTATGGAATGAATGCGAAAGCATCACTGTTGCTGCCAACACGCGAGCAGGCAACATAAAGCTGACCATGAGAGAAACATGGCTCTCCCAAATGTATTCCCGCCACAGACAGTGTTTGACCCTGCGCTTTGTTAATTGACATTGCTAAGCATGGCCTTACTGGGAACCGGGACCTCTGAAATATGAAAGGTAGGTCTGCTCCTGATGGGAAAAGATGCATCCTAGGTATGAGCACAACGTTGTCTCGACCGCACTCTGTGATAATGGTGGCCTCAATCAGATTGGGAGATAAGGACTTAACGATCAAATGTGTGCCATTGCATTGTTTTGGGGGAACCAAATTTCTAATGAGCATTATAGGGGCACCAACTTTAAGTTTGAGAATGTGTGGTGGTAGTCCGGGGGGCTCAAAGGAATTGAGTACCTCTATTGGATAGTTGATGACGTCCTCTGGGTCAGGAGTTGTATCGATAGACTTATATACATAGACATCCCCAGGAATGAGTTTTAGCATTTCATCATTAATATGGTGAACAGTTTTATTCCTCGGGGCCAGAATAGCCCTTTGGCCAATCCAATCCATATTCTGATAATTAGCTTGTAGATCTGGGAACACTGCATCTCTGAGATCAGAAGGCATTTTAAGAATGGTACAAATGGAATCGATGGCAATATTACCATTTTCATCCCCTGGTATTTTGCCTTCGCCAAGTGCAAGGAGGGTGTGAGAAAATGCTGCTGATGTGATATCACGTCGCATATGAGCACGCATATTGGTGTGAAGTTTGAGAGTCTTCACCAGTGGCCACAATGTGGATGACTTAAGACACGCACTTACTGCATCAGCTGTAGTCCCTTTGGGAATAACGGGAAGTGTTTGTCGGAAGTCCCCTGAAAGAAGAAGTGTTATGCCTCCCATGGAAGCTGAAGAGTGTTTGATGTCTGAGAGATCTATCTAGTGCCTCAAGAGCACCTCTGTGGGCCATCGTGCATTCATCCCAAACGATAAGCTTGCATCGTCTGAAGACTTCTGCCTGATCGGAGCTGTTACTGATGTTGCAAGTTGGTGTCTCAGTCTTCGCTAAGTCAAGCGGGAGCTTGAAAGTGGAGTGAGCTGTCCTGCCGCCTGGCAACAAAGTAGCCGCAATTCCAGATGATGCCACAGCTAGGGCAATGCCTTGTGTTCGCCTAATCTCAGCCAATATTATTTATTGACAAAAGTTTTCCCAGTGCCCCCAGGAGCGTCCAGGAAAAAAATCCCCCCAGCTTTGGCCCGGACTGAATTAACAACGCAGTTGTAAGCGAACTTCTGTTCTGGAAGGAGCTTTGGCTCATTGTCAGCTATGTACCCGGCAAGCTCGTCAACATTAAAACATGTCTCACGCAGCAAATGTGAAGACAGAGTGTTTGTGCCTTCCCGGTTTGTTGAAGGTAGGCCATAGACCGGCAAGGCACTACCGCCCATATCAAGTACAGTATCTTCAAACGTAGTTTGTTACCACACAGCCACATCTGCCCCTATGTATGTGTGTGTGCGTGTGTGTGTATGGGTAGATATATTATGCATGTATATATTTGTATATATATGTGTACATATTACATGTACATCTATATATATACATCTACACAAAATACAAAATACAAAGTTATATCTTGATATCGCTAGTGATAACAATACTCAAAATATATACCAGACTGGAATTGTAGGCCCGTCTCTTGCAATTTCAATGAATTGGATCTTGTCCTCCCTCTTGTGTACGGCTGCAGCAAAATTCATTTTTGGACTTTCTTCTATCGAAGGCATTTTAACAAAAATGCTCCTGTAAAAACGGTGAAAATATTGTCAATTTCCCCAAACAGGGACACAATTAAATTTTTAAACAATAACCAAAGCCCCTTCTCCGAAAGGAGGAGGGTTACGGTTTACAATTATTTAACAAATGCAACACAACAACGTTTCCCTGACGAGGAACCAACAAACGTGATTACAATAGTCAAACAGTAATAATAATAACAACAAACCTTTTTAATTTATCCCCATTTATGTGAAACCACTTATTCAAATTCAAGTCATTGATGCAATTTTATACGAATTGCTAATACACACACACACACACACATAATAAGGGTGAAAAATTTAATATTAATTTGATTAATATGAATTGAAAACCAGTGGTGTAGCATATAAAGACCATAGCGGATCTTCCTCTAGCAAAAAGGATGACCAGTATTAATGGCTCATCCCTGTTACACACACACAGATACACACACACACACACACAGACACACAGACACACACACACACACACACACACACACACACCTTAGCTTACAATTTTCTTTCAACAATTGACACTGTCATATATGTATGTTTGCGTGTCTATGTGTGTAAAGAGAAAGTGGGAGTAAGTGTGGTAATAGGCGGAGTAAAGCCTTTGAAGTGAGAGAGGGAAATCGTAAGATATTGAGTTTTCTCAAATTTTTGCTTAATTGGGGGTGAAATTGAAAGAAATTGATATGCCATGACTGAATGGAATGTACTTGGAAAAATCATAGGTAAACTCCAATTGAAGAAATTGTGTGAGGAGTAAATCGTTATGTAGTTATTTGTTTCTGTTTGCTCTGTATTTTTTTTGAGTAGTGGTTTAAGGTACACTTGCAAAGAGAAAGTAGGAGAAATTATGGTAATAGCATGAGTGAAGTAGTTGAAATTAGAGAGGCAAATCATAAAATATTTACTTTTCTCGAATTTTTGCTTAATTGGGGGTCAAATTGAAAAAACTTTATATGCCATGACCCAATCGAATCTACTTGTAAAAATCGTAGGTAAATTCCAATTGAAGAAATTCTATATTGTAGAATTGTATTAAAAAGGAACATGGGAACGGGCAGAGAAAATCTGCCTTTTATCATAAGAAATCATAAGAGATAAGAAGAGAAGATATGCATATATGTGTGTGTGTGTGTATGTATGTATATATATATATATATATATATATATACACACACGTGTATATTCATGTGCATATATATGTGTGTGTGTGCATGTATTTATAAATATGGGCAATATATATATATATATACATATGCACATTACCAAGATGGCAACAAAGTGTGGACAACTGGCAGGATGGATACTAAGGTTCTTCAAGACAAGAAACCAAGAAGTTATGTTGATCCTGTAGAGGACCTTTGTTCTCAGCCACCTGAACTACTGCTCTCAGCTATGGTCATCACATAGAACTTGAAGCAGTCCAACATCGCTACACTAAAAAAGATTGTAAAGTGCAGCAGATGAGTTACAGGGAGAGGCTGAAAATAACTACGACTCTACTCTGTGGAGCAAAGGTACAACAGATATGTAATAATCTACATATAGAAAACTTGAGAAAGCCAAGTACCTAAGTTCAGCATTGAGTGTTATACAAATGCCAGAATTGGATGCTGTTGTATTGTACAAAAGATACTATCTTCTCCATCTAAATTTGGGACCAAGTACTGCAATAGCCTAGGGTTCAAAGGCCCACAGCTCTTCAATACCCTGTCACAAAAATTAAAAGATCTACATAATGTGGACATAGATGTCTTCAAAAAGGAACTAGACATCCTTCTCTCCACAATGCTAGATGAACCGATGGCCTAGCATGAGATACAAATGAGGGTAGCAAAGTCAAACTCCCTCATGCACAAAATGGGTCAACTGCTGGGACAAAGGCACATGCAGAAGTAGTGATGTGAACCCGCACCCAGAGGAAATCAATCGAAGGATAATCATAAGTAATGGTGGAAAACCATGGTGGTCCTCTAGCATGACCGCAGCCACATGGTTGAAACAAGTAGAAGAATAAATGAATATATATATATATGTATGTATATGTATTTATTTATATATATATTTGTGTGTGTGAATATCACCATGTTTTTGTTTGTCCCTCACCACCATTTGATACCCATTCTTGGTTTGTTTACATCCCACTAACTTAGTGGTTTGACAAAAAGAGACCCACAGAATAAGAACTAGGTTTTTAAAAAAGTATTGGAGTTGATTTGTTTAAGAGAAACATTTTCATTATTTGGGTTACAGCAGACATTTAGAGCCAGCCATATTTTAAGCTTGATTGGCAATTTTCTATTCTTTTCTTTAATCAACATCTCTATATTTGCAACATCAAATGTTCCTCTAATTCAGACTGGTTATTTTATTTTTGCAATTGGTATTGCCATCAGCCAAGGTCATATTTTCTCTCTTCTAATTACCTTATATTTTGATAATTAGCAATATTATTATCAAAATTATTCTTAATATTTGGGTATGTAAGTATTTTGAAAATACCTCATGGAGTGGATAACCGTGCCCTGCATAGTTAAGGGCTGCCCTTTGACAAGACATAGCACCTATTCAGCTACCCTGCCAGGGATATGGTGAAGTCATGGGACTGCAGCATAGTGACTTGTGAAGAGGTAGTGGAGAGCTCACCTGAAGCAATGGTGCTTCTTACATTGATGCTGAACAAAGGAATCCTAGAAGATCAACGATTAGGACCACCAAGTTCTGTCAATAGATTGACCTGCAATACATCCATAGGGGTGGCATCCATGGTTGTGTAATCAGCTGATGAAAGACTCACTATGACTCAAGCTCCCAATTCAAATTCATAATAATGGATTTGGATGGCAAAAGAGAGTCATGGGAATCTATGAAAGCAGTGGGAACAAAAAAATTCCTTAATATCTCAAGGCCACAGTCCAATGACTGAATTATGAATTATGTAAAAGATAAAAAGATTTTAGCCACAAAAAAGCTGACCAAATAAAGATTTGCTAATTTGGCCATCTAGATAATAAAAGTTACTTACTACTTCTAGGAAACCTGGGCATTTGAGAAATTATATTTCCCATTTGCTCTTAATGTTTATTGCTCCTGTGCATCTGCCACATACAAAGTCTACTTTCTCTGTTGATGCCTCTGGTACCACTGCAGCTCTTGTGTATTCATAGTTTGCACTGGGTACACTGTATGAAATGTCTACCTACATCCTTTTTTACACATTGAGCAAGATCATTTCCATAATGGAAGAGTCCTGTCTGTTTTCCTACTTATTAAAATTTTGGTCCTTGCTAAGTTAACTTTGTGGCTTTTTGATTCTATGTTTTGCTTCTACACCTGAAATTTTATTTCTAATTCTATTATGGATTCAGCCATGAAAATGAGGTCATCAACATACAACAGTTCCCATGGGGATCTGATTTTAAGTTCCCCTGTTATGATGAATAAAAAGGGACTAAGGACTGATCCCTGCTGAACTTCTACTGCATACTGCATTAATCACTATTATCATTGCTAACTCTCATTTCTGTTTATGCTTAGCTTCCACAGTGACCATTAGATCATAGAGCAAGGGACTCTGCTGAAAACTTTCTCCTAGTCATCAAATGCCGAGTACAAGGCAGTTGCCTCACCAAGAAAAGAGTATCAGTAATGCTTCTTTCTGGTACAAAACCAAACTACATCTTATGTAATCTAATTCTCTTCCTAATGACTTGAGCTATAAACTGATTCCATAATTTTCATGACCTTATCCAATAATTTAATACCTCTGTAATTACTTCTCTTTAATGTTATACCTTTTTTATGTACAGACTGGCCATATTCAGCCTCTCACACTTACCCTACAATGTCATACTAAAAATAAGCAAGTACATCATTGAAATTTTAATACAATAAGATAATGCATGACTAATTCAAAACAATCTCTTATTATAAAAGGCAGATTTCATTTGCCTCCCTTTGTCTCTTATAGAAATCTACAATATAGGATTTCTTCAATTACAATTTACCTAGCATTTTTAAGAGTAGAATAAATCGGGTCGTGCCAGGTCCAGTTTTTAAAATTTCAACCCCAATTAAGCAAAATTTAGAGAAAACTCACATTGTGGTGTGTTAGTCAAGTGCTTTTCTTAGTGTGGGCTATAGCATACACACACACACACACACAAAAAGGGAGCGATCTGATTCACTCACGCTATCACTCTAATTTCTACGACTTTCTCTTTGCAAGTTTGCAATGATTAAAGTGAAAACAGTGAATCCGAGAGCTCCGACAGCGATAAAGAAAATGAATTGGCACCTGAATGGAGTGAAAATTTAAAAACTGTTTCTTTTGGTGATTTTTCTGAAGAAATTGGACCAAGCCACAGACTTTCCCAGAAGAGTAAAGCCTTAGACTATTTCTTTTTACTTTTTCGAATGAGCCTATTTGAAATCATTACGGCGGAAACGAACTGTTACGCTAAACGTAAACAAAGCGAAAGAAAGGATAGTTTGTTATTTCCCACAACCTTAAATGAAATTAAGGCTTATTTTGCCATAAATATTATTATGGGTATCAGAAAGTTACCCAGAATAACAAATTCTATTGTAAAATTTTGTTGTATACCCAATTGAATATTAGCTAATAACCCATTTTCTATAGCGATGTTTGAACAAAATTTTAATAATTTTATATTTTGTTGAATTTACCTGTATCTACCTGCAATTAGAGTCACTTTGTGACAAAAATTATAGTATAGAATTGGTTGAGAACATTTCATTAAATTATCTTCCAAAAATCAGATTAATATATTGATAAATAAAAAAGTTATAGTTGTTTAATGAAACCAGACTAAATTTATGATTACGTTAGAAATTAATTGAAACACATAAGGGGTTTATTTTGGTCAGAAATATAGTAACGAAAGGGTTGAGAAAAACCAAAAAATATTTTATTCTTTATAAATGTTGTGTTCAAAATAACATTTTCTTTTAAGAATGTGTATATAACAAAGTATGTGTATATAACTACGTGGCTTATATCTTTATATATAAAAGTGAAGTTGTGTGTCTGTCTCCTACGATTTAGATTCCTAACTACTCCCACATTTTGCGGTGCAGTGTAACCAAAACCGGGTATCTTATAGTCGTGATTCATATCGAGCCCTTCTGGGTATTAGCGCGCGTCTACGATGAGTCTACGATTTAAAAAAATTTACCATCATATTTTTCCATTTTAATGCATTTTTTCGCTATTATATAAGGTAAGTAACTCTCTAAAAATATCTACGATGTGTCAACGATTTAAAAAAAAATTTACCTTAATTTTTTTTCCATTTTTAATGCATTTTTTTGCTATTTTTTTGCTATAACTCTCTAAAAATGCTTATATAGTTATTTCCCTTACAAACCCGAGCAACGCCGGGCGATACTGCTAGTGTGAATATAAAAGCATTACATTAAACAGAATAACCTGAATGCTAAAGGGTTAAGGCATCTTTGCCTTTGTAAAAGTTGACTATAATGCTGTTATGCCAGCCATTGTGGATGACACTTTCTGGTATATTGTGATTGGCCATTTGGGTAACTAAGCCAAATCCTACAATTCCAGATATTTTAAGCTTTTCAGCAGTAATTCCTGATGGTCCAGGAATTTTTCCTGTTCTTCATATCCTTAATTGCTTTATCTATTACACTGCTGTCTTTTAGAATGGCTGGCTGGTCCCAATGTAAGATCTACACCAAGAAGACTTTTCTATCATAGCAGCTTTTCCATGCCTCTTTTTTCTCAAAATCATAAAGTGCAAATGTACCATTATCCATTCATCTGTATGTACTTCTCTCCCACAACATCTTAATTCTTTCTGATACACTGCCTTGTGATTTGGAACATGTCTCTGATCCTCACTTTGTAGCATGTTAGCAAACCTGTCTTTCTGCTTCTCCTCTTGTTAAAAAACCCTTTCACCCAGCTTCTCTTCTGGCTATCTTTTATAAGGCTCTGTCTGCCTCACTGGTTCACCACTACATCACACTCAGTTTTGTTGGAAGTTTGCATTAGTCACAGACTTAATGTGTCACTGATGCATTTTCCAAGACATATTTAAGCATTAATTACCCTGTCACACACTCTACCTAAATCACTTTATCTGCCTATTTATCTGCAAAAACTGTTTGCACAGCCCACACTTTCACTATTGCCAACCTTTGTTCCTTGCCTGTGAGGCGTCAGGTTGAGGCTCCACTTCATCTAACACCTTCTATATATTTCTTTACTACCCACAAGGGGTTAAACACAGAGGGGACAAACAAGGACAGATAAACGGATTAAGTCGATTACATCGACCCCAGTGCATAACTGGTACTTAATTTATCGACCTCGGCGGAATTTGAACTCAGAACGTAACGGCAGACGGAATACGGCTACGCATTTCGCCCGGCGTGCTAACGTTTCTGCCAGCATACACCTTCTATATGGTACACACTCCTCTTTAACATTTCAACAATCTCACTGGAAATGTTTATTGTGCCCACATTGATGGTGGCTGCTCAAACATGAAGGCAATGAAAGGAGGAGTGAGTGGGAAAGTGGGGGACAGATTTCAGCACCTGGAAAGTTTGTGAGAATGTTTCCTTTCAGGCAGAGGGCTCTAACACATGACTAGTCATGTAAGTATTTCTTTTGTTCAATGAATTACAATTTCCTTTAAATCTTCAACCAGCAGGACCAAGCACATGTGAAAAAAATAAGTGTGTGCATGGAGTAAATGAAACATCAAACAATAGTAAAATGAACATAGCCAGCAACAGTAACAAAATTTGGCTATGGTAAGTCTATGTGCATAAATACAATCAAATGTACACACACACACATTGTATATATATATATATATATATATATATATAGACACATATACGCATGTGTGTATATATATATATATATATTATATATATATATATATATATATATATATATATATATATATATATATATATATATATATTATATATATTATATATATATATATATATATATTATATATATAAATAGATGAGTGTATTTTTACCTTGTTAAATCTGGAATTATTTAATATTTAATATTTAGTGTGAAGCCCTTTAGCTTCAATCACACTTTGACATCTTCGACTGCATGAGGAAATAAAATTTTCAATTTCTTGCTAGGTGATCTTATTCCATTTATACATTTATACATTTATATATACAGTTGCGGCCAAAATGTTCAGAACGGCATTGTTTTCGCCAGAAAAGTAGGTATAAGTTTTTATCAAAGTTGTTTTATATTCTATAATTGTCACAGACAATAAATACAATATTAATTGTTATTGTCTGAGATTTTGGTGTAATTTGAGAGGATAATACAAAAGTTATGGATGATTTAGGGATTTGCTGCAAAACCCATGGCGGCCAAAATGATCAGAACGGTTGAAAAAATAACAAAATAATCAAAAATAACAGAGAATACTGGAATTATTTAATATTTAGTGTGAAGCCCTTTAGCTTCAATCACACTTTGACATCTTCGACTGCATGAAGAAATAAAATTTTCAATTTCTTGCTAGGTGATCTTATTCCATTCTTCCTGAAGGGCATTCCATAATTGCTCGGTTGTTTTAGGATTTCTGGCTTTCGAACGGTCTCCTAGAATATTCCACACATTTTCAATAGGATTGAGATCTGGGCTTTGAGCAAGCCAATCCATAATACTAACCTTTCCAGCCTTGAGGAAGTTCATGACCACCTTAGCCTTGTGACATGGGACCGCTTAGTTGAATTTCTCAGCACAGGCAAGACATGATCTTTTACAAGTTGTTTATAAACTCCTGCATTTACGTTTCCATGTAATCGTACCAAAGGGCCCGCACCATCTCCAGATATCATCCCCCAAACCATGACACTTCCTCTACCAAATTTAACACTAGTCTTAAGGCATTTAGGCGACAATTTTTCACCTACTTTTCAACGAACGTACCTTTTCCCATCTGAGCCAAATAACATAAACTTAGATTCATCACTGAAATGCGCTGTTTGCCATTTTTCTTGAGACCACAACACATGTTCGGTTGCAAAGGTAAGACAACACTTTTTATTTTTGGAGCTGATCAGTGGCTTCACTGCTGGTGATCTTGCTTGTAGGTTATGTTCAACTAAACGATGAGACAAGTTTTTCGAGATAACGTTTTCTTCGGTACAATGCTCATTTCCCGAGAAACAGCAGCAGCAGTTTTAAATCTGTCCTTTTTAACCAACTTTACCATAGCACAATCTTCTCTCTTGGCCTATCTGTAGACTTTCTTGCTTCACACGAACCACAATCATCGAAGACCTTAAGAATACAGTGAACAACACTTTTTGACTTGTTAACAATCTTTGCAATAGACCCAATAATTAAATTATCCTTCTTTCGAAGCTTAATAATCTGCTGACGAATTGATAACGGAGTAAGTGGCATTATATTAACAAATATATTCTTACTAATGTTTAGTAAACAAACTGTCACGTAAACAAATTCAAAACATTAGAGTTCGCCGGTTAAATATACTAAAACATGGAGTAAAAGCAACCGTTCTGATCCTTTTGGCCGCCATGGGTTTTGCAGTAAATCACTAAATCATCCATAACTTTTGTATTATACCCTCAAATTACACCAAAATCTCAGACAATAACAATTAATATTGTATTTATTGTCTGTGAAAATTATAGAATATAAAACAACTTTGATAAAAACTTATACCTACTTTTCTGGCGAAAACAATGCCGTTCTGAACATTTTGGCTGCAACTGTATATTGGGTCATCCCATAAATCATCATCATCATCATCATCATTTAGCGTCCGCTTTCCATGCTAGCATGGGTTGGACGGTTCAACTGGGGTCTGTGAAGCCAGAAGGCTGCATCAGGCCCAATCTGATCTGGCAGTGTTTCTACAGCTGGATGCCCTTCCTAACGCCAACCACTCCGTGAGTGTAGTGGGTGCTTTTTACGTGCCACCCGCACAGGTGCCAGATGGAGCTGGCAAATGGCCACGGATGGATGGTGCTTTTTATGTGCCAGGCGAGGCTGGCAACGGCCACGAACAGATGGTGCTTTTTACGTGCCACCGGCACGAGGCCAGTCGGGGCAGCGCTGGCAATGGCCACGAACGGATGGTGGTGCCAGACGAGTCTGGCAAACGGTCACGAATGGATGGTGCTTTTTTATGTGCCACTGGCATGGGGGCCAGGCGAGGCTGGCAACGGCCACGAATGGATGGTGCTTTTTACGTGCCAATGTGGTATTTTTATACTTCTGTTATTTTTCAGATTTATGATAAACAAAGTTCTTTTTTAACCTAAAATATTGTTACGAGGGAACCTCCGATTCGAACTGTTACGGAATCCCTCACACCCAGGCCCATTCGATGCAGCGAATGTTTTCGCCACGGAAACCAGAGAGGAGAGAGACAACGACACAACAACAGCAGCAGCAGCAGCACAGAGGCAACCGAGAGAGACACAAAGAGGCAAGGCAACTGGCTTACATTTAACAACTAGTTTATATGACAATCAATTGTTACAACATCAATTACATTTAAAGATACATCAGGTAAATACAAGCAAGTAACAGAATCAACACATCATACAGGTATACCACAGATCAAAGCATTTAAACATGCAGATACAATATAACCGTCCGGTAACAACACATCAAGTTCAATACATCAGCATTTCAAGAGTACGCGTCCGAAGACACAGTTCTATTTCAAAACACATTAAAGGCATATACAGTTCAAAGGACATTAAAGGCCTAACAGTTCAATGTTCATTATACAATGTTCAAATCACAACACTGTACACAATGTCCTTACACATTTCACATTGTTCTTTTCACTGTCTCATTTCTTTTCACTGTTCAATACATCGATTCCTTGTCCTTCTTGTTCTTCACATATCAATACACAATTTACGTACCTTACATTAGCCAATGTCTCATATTGTACCTCATCTCTCTCAGTACTGCTAGCTCCAACTTGCCAAACTCTTGAATCCCAACCACTTGCCTTGACGACCGAATACCGACTGCCCAAAACCTCTTGCTCCTAAGTCCAACCGCTCGCTTTGACGACCAAAATCCGACTGTTCAAACGTCTTGCTCTCTCACCACCCCTCAATCTGTCTTAGCACTTCTAATATTCTCTCTATCTGCTCTCAGATCCCTTACTCTGTCTTTCTCACTACTTTCTTCTTCCTCTTCTTCACTGTCACTAGATTCTTCCTTACTCTATCTTCCTCGGCCCTCACATCTCTCTCACCCCTAATCGACCGGCACAAGGCTAAAGGTCCCTCCAAAAGCCATTAGTCTTCCAGTAAACAAAGGGCTGTAACTTTTTATTCCAGGCTTTCCGTCTCCACTCTCAACAAAGTAGGTCAAGAAATACTGTACCAGCCGAACCACAACAATATACTCTCCTTCATTTTCTACAATGCTTTTCCATCTATCAGGTAGACTTGCAAGGTCCCCTCTTCCAAAATTCACTTGTCTGTGACGAAAACTACTCCTCCAGTACTGATCTGGCCTTGTCTGCAGAATTCATATTTTTTCCATCCAAATGATTTTGAAGACTGCAGAATAAATGATAATTAGATAGAGCAATGTCTGGTGAATATAGTGGATGGGGCATTGTTTCCCTTTCAGACTGCCCCAGCCTTTGGAATGTCATCCTTGCTGTATGTGGCCGAGCATTATCCTGATGAAAGTGCACCTTTCGTCTTGAAATGAAAGATAGTTGATTTTCTTCTAGTGCTCGCTTAAGCTGCTCACAGTAGATCTTTGTTATCGTTTGGTTTGGGTTTAAAAGTTCAAAGTGGACTAAACCTTTCATATCCCACAAAACAGATAACAACACTTTACGTGGGTGAAGACCTTCATTAGCCTGGGGTGCCAGTGTTTCTCCTTTCCTTACCCACTGTCTTCGGCGCTTGACAGTTTTATAGAGAACCCATTTCTCATCACTGTTTGGTCAAGAAAAGGTTCATTTGTGAGACGTGATAACAAAGAAGAGCACACATTCATTCTCTGTGTCTGATTAAACTCAGAAAGTTTGTGAGGAACCCGTTGACCCAATTTGCTGACTTCTCTGATGGCATGCAGGTGTCAATGAATGGTTGAATGACCAAATCCAAGTTTCTCTGCTAGTTCCTCAACAGTTACAATGGGATTTTGTTCCACAAGGGTTTGCAAGACGTCCTCATTGAGCTGTACAGATCTTCTAGGATGAGGCTCATCTTCTAGGTTGTAGTTTCTGGTTCAGAATTCTGGCATCACCATTGTTACTGGCTTACACTTATTGTCAGATCCCCATATACTGCATTAATTCCTTGCACTTTCCATTGCATTGTTGCCTTTATTGAACTCATAGAGCAAAATATGCTGCATATAATCCTTTGTCACTTCCATTATAGTTTTGAAAAAATAACTGTTAAAATCGAACTGCACTCTTCAAAACTTGCACTAAGAATAAATACAAGGTAAAATTACTACCTGCTTTTATAGCAAGTTGATGCAGGTAGTTTATCCTATCCCCCTCTGACTTTTAGTTCATGCAACTGAAAAAACCCCCCACATTATTTATGGGATGACCCTATATATATATATGTATATATATAACCAAATATTTCTCTGCACCCGTAAACACTATTTTTTCAGATCTGCTACTATCTACTGAGCCTTCACAAAGGAAAAGAGGGAGAAAGAGAGAGAGAGACGAAAAGGGAAAATGTCCTACTTATTTGAAGATTATGGAAATACTTACAAAACTTAATTTTTTCTTCAATTTAATTGTTTTTCTTCTTAATTAATATCCACCTTTGTTTTACTCTTAGTTGAAAAAGTTGAAAAGGCTGAAACCGGTACTAACCATTACAAATGTATTTCATGATAAAATTATTTTAGCATTTTCTGCCTTGTCTTATTTTCCTAATATATATATATATATATATATATATATATATATATATATATATATTTGGAGGTGATGAACAGGTATTATATATTAGAAGAAATAAGGTACTCAGAAATCTGGATGGTTTTATATTTACAAATCTTTATTAATATGTCACATGTTTTTATAAATCATATATCAGTGCTTGCATCTACTCTAGTAGACTCTTCAGATTTGAATGTGTTTGAGATGATTCCTCTCTTATTATAGTATTATTGAGTGTGGGGGTAGGGAGAGATATAAGATAGTAAAAGAGGGTGAGGAATGGGGAGAAAGTGAGAGAGAGTGTGTGTGTGTCTGTGTATCTGAAAGGAGTGTCAATGGAAAAGAGAAGGGAAGAGAGAATGAAGAAAAAATGTGTTTACATCTTTACAGCTGGTCAGTTCTTTCAATAGAAAGTGATGAGTTGATTCTTGGCCTTTAAAAATGGCAAAACCAGGTGGCTACTCTAAGGGGTGGGGTCTATTGATAGAAGAAAAAAATTGTGTTTACATCTATACAGCTGTTCAGTTATTTCAATAGAAGATGACAAGTTGGTTAATAAAAGTTATTTTTCAAAATATTGTATGGATTTATTATTATCATCATCATCCTTGTCCAATGTTTGGTTCTTCGTGCTGCTATGGGTTGGAAAATCTGGATGTAAGATTGTTTCTATTTATGTATATGTACAGTACTGTGTGTGTGTGTGTGTTTAATACAAAATTACAGTTTATTTTACAAAATTGGTCCTTCATCTAGTACAAATCATTACAGAAGTAGTGATATTTCACCAGTCACAGCTATATATATATATATATATATATATATATATATTCACACACAAATATATATATATATATATATATACACACACAAATATATATATATATACACACACAAAATATATATATATATATATATATTTCAAGAGGAATGAAGATAAGGAACAATTCTTTACAAAAATGAAGATATTAGGATGGGTAATAATGTACAAGGGAAAGTGTCTTGTGGAGTTTGATGAAACATATGCATACAATTTCTTATACATTGTGAGGACATTATTATACAGACAAAGCTAATAGTTCTAGATAGGTCTATAGGCAAGTTGCTGTGCTTTTCATATTTTCAGCCATTCAGTTTGGGGGAGAACTTTGTTATGAAGTATTGTTCCATATTTTTCCTGGGCATTTATAGAAGGGAAAGCTCTTAAATTTTCCTTCTCCACATATTTCTAAGTGTTTACTCAGTGGAATCTTTTACAGTTCCTCCTGTCGGACATGTCGGTGAATTCTGGCTCATTGGCATAAAGAATATCCAGTTTCGCCTATATAATCCCCCTTGCATGTGGGACAGGTTATGCAATATATTATGTTCTGTGTCTTGCATTCGTGTCTGCATTTACTTTGAATGTGTGACCACTCTTAAATTTTGTTTGTTTGTTTCCCTCTATATATTTGTCGATGGGGTTACTGCAGATCCCACATCTACCATCTCCCCACTCTTATACAAAGAATTCGGTTTTATTCTCTGATGAGAATTTTGCCCTTGTTAGTTATTTCTTCAGGTTTTTCTCTTGGTGTTTACTGTTATTTATGCAATATTTGTTTAATATGTTTCCCATTTTGGGGCTTTGTAGGACTATTGGTAAGTTTGAATGTATAATTTGAAACATGTTGCTAACTCCAGGGTTGTGTGTTTATGAAAGGGATGATGTTTTCTTTGTTTTTCTTTTTTTGAGTTCTGAGTTGTGTGATGTCCAGTTTCATTGCTCTTGAGATTCCGTTTTTTATTAATTTGAGAGGGGATTTCTGTTCTAGTAGGAAGTTTTTTAGTTCATTTAGTTTTATTTGGTGTGTTTGTGAGTCAGTCACTATGCGTCTTGCCATACTATATGGGATGTTTCTTTTTTATGTGGGATGGGTGGCAGGAGTAAAAATTTAAGTATTGGTGTGTGTCGGTTTTTCCTTGAGAATAAACTATATGATGAAATAGGGAGTCTTCGAACACGACTTTAGAGTAGACATTAAGAAAAAGTGGAAACGCTACCGCGATGACTGTTTCAACTTTTGGAACAGATCAGAAGATCTATGAACATTCCATAACATCCCCAACACACTGCACCCATCTATCAACTTCACAATAGATACCAACTACAATGAACTTCCCTTCCTAGACATCAACTTCAAGATACACAACTCCATCATCACAACAGACATCTACAACAAAAAAACGGTATGTGTGTATATTAGATGTGTGCGTGCGTGCATGGAGAAAAATGTTGAATCAGAAATAGATTTATTACAAAACTAGATTTAATGCATATGTACGTTTCGAAAAACAATGCAAATGTGTAAGAAAAAAGTTCTAATCATAGTATTTTTTTCGTCTTTCTCACTATTATTATTGTTATCATTATTTTTCCCTTTCACAACTTGGTTTGTAAATTATCCGATTTTCCCTTACTGCCCCATATGTGTTCTCTTATTGTATCTTATTTTGTTTTTATTTTTGTTTTATTTTATTCTATTTCATCTTATTATACTTTCTTGATGTTCTTCAAAAGATTCTTCACACTGATGAGAATGACAATGCATAAATTTAATTATAATTACTATGATTAAAACACACACACACATATATATATAGGCATGCTATGTGGTAAGAATTTTGCTTGCCAGTATGGATTAAAATAGTTTGATTCCAACTCTTTGAGTTTCAAGTGTGATGCTAAGCTTTTAAACTCCCATGGCTGAAATTTAGCATCAAGCCGGAAACTCTGAGTACCAAGGAGCTTTTGTCAAACTGTTTTGATCCCTATATATATATATATGCAAGGTTGGCTAAAAGCTGTCTGACAGTAAATGAAATTCCAAGATTTATTTATGTTTAACAACTGAATGAATTTAATAAAATCATCTAAACATGAAACATCATGAAAATTGTTCAAACTGAAGTCCGTCTTGAGTGACACATTTTTCCATTTATCAGGTCATCCCATAAGTTCTGCCCAATTTTACCTTTTTTAAAATTGAATGAAATTTAATAGTATTTTAGAATGTCTAATTGAATTAAAAATTATACTTATGCATTTGCGTACATTTAAACTAATTAAATATTATTTTACAGAATGATAGAATTAAAATTTCTTTGATTAAAACCCTTTATAACATGGAAGTGTCCAAAGAGCATTTGAGGCACATAATGCTTTATGAGAACAAAAAAGGAAACTCTGCAGTTGAAGTGACTCAAAACATACTCTCAGTTTATGGGAAAGAATGCTTGAATGAAAGAACTTGCAGAAGATGGTTTGCAAAATTCAAAAGTGGAGATTTCAGCCTTGACGATGAAGATTGAACAGGATGTCCAGTTGAGTTTGATGATAAGCTCCTTGAGGCATTACTTGAAGAAAAATCTGCATTACCAGTTGAAGAATTGGTAATAAAGCTTAGTTCAAACCATACAACTGTTCATTGTCATCTTCAACAACTTGCAAAGTTTCCTAACCTTGGAAAATGGGTGCCTCATGAATTGTCCGAAAGCAACCGCAAATCCTGAGTTGACATCTGCTCTTCACTCCATTCCTGTGAACTCATTTCATCCATTCTGGATAGACTTGTGACTGGTGAGGAAAAATGGATCTTCTATCAAAATGTTAAACATCATAAACAGTGGCTTGGTAAAAAGGAAAAAGCTCAACCACAACCAAGAAGGGAACTTCATGGGAAAAAGTTTCTTTTATCTGGTGGAATTGCAAAGGAGTAATTCACTTTGAATTGTTACCACCTAATGCAACAATCAATGCTCAAGTCTACTGTCAGCAATTAGAGCATTTGAACCAAGCTTTGAAGAAAAAAAGACTTGCTTTAGTTAATCGAAAAGGAATGATGTTTCATCAGGACAATGCGCGACCCCACACTGCAAAGATTGCATCACAGAAGATCGAAGAGCTTGGTTGGGAAAAAATTCCTCATCCACCTTATTCTCCCAACCTTGCTCCTTCAGACTACCATTTGTTTCATAGTTTACAGAGTCATTTGGGGGACATAGCTTCCACAAGCCAGGAGGAGGTCGAAACTGACATTTTAGAGTTCTTCGCTTTGAAACCAAAAGAGTTTTACATTGATGGGATTAAAAAGCTTGTAAATAGATGGAAGGAAGTCATAGTTAATCAGGGAAAGTACATTGATGATTAAATTTCAATTAAATATAACATTTGATCACTTGTTTTCTTTATTCAAAATTCGGACAGAACTTATGGGATGACGTGATAATACAAAATTACAGATAGTATTTATGGAATTTTGATTTACTGTCATGTGACTTTTGGCAAACCGTATATATACATATCTGTGTGTGTGTCTTTGTTTTTTCTTTGGCTCCACTGCTGCTTGACAACTGATGTTGGTGTGTTTATGTCCTCATAACTTAGCAGTTTGTCAAAAGAGTATGATAGAATGAGGCTCTTTGAAAAAAAAATGTACTGGAGTTGATTCGTTTGACTAAAAGTTCTTCAAGGCGGGGTCCCAACATAGCCACAATCTAATGACTGAAACAAATAAAAGTCAAAAGATGTATGTATATATTTCTGTATTGGAAGAATTGAGTAAATTGTTAGGCTTCAGTCTCACTTATGCTTGATTCAATTACTAGAGATTATATTAACCAGTTTGAAGTTGTCGGTAGCATTAACTGTTTATTGATTTATGGTTGACAATATGTATATTTATTGCAAAGAAGGATTGGTTGAATGTTAGGTCAAAATTAGCTATCATTACTGTTAATTTGTATACTGTGTAGGTGTGTATTGAAACATCACTAGAAAGGATCATCATTAATTAATTGCCTACATAGCTTTCCCAGATATACAGTGTGAATGAATGAATGTGGATTAGTATATTAGGTGTAAGCAAGAACATGTGTTGGATGTGGTGTCAGAGTCTGCATATTCTATTGTATTATACCTATGATTGGCACAAGATAATCAGCCAGGACATGTTCAGTTCATTTCCTATCACCAATACTTCATTGGTTTCATAGCAAAGACTTTGCTGTGATGTAAATTAGCAAAGCAAATTAGAAGTAGAAACAACATATCAGGTAGCTAGAAGCAACACTAAAAACAATAAGTATTTTGTTAATTTTCAGCACAAAATTTAAGCCCAAGTGTAAAACCTGGAGAAGGATGGATTCTACTAACCTTAGTCCTGGTTACTCAATAAGAACTAAGTGTTCAGCTGTACTGTTATGACCTAATACGTTATGGAAGTCACTTTTATATTTCATATGTTTTGGTCATCAGTGATCTTTTGTTTTATTTCACTACCTCAGGCTCAAACTATATTAACTTGAGAAATTTTACAGTTAATTTCAGTATCAATATTTTAATACATTAAATAATGCTCAATCACTTTCACTCATCTGCAGGATGGAATAAGTAGTTCTTTTGTTTGTTTTTAAATTCATGTTTTTTTGACATGGTGCCATCAATTTGAGAGAAGCCTTCAAAGTTTTGCTATAAACAGTCATCTAGAATGTCTACCACATAACCATCTGTACCTTGTGATAATAAGACTGATATTCTGTTGAGTAATTTTCTAGTTTAAACTGATGCTATTAATTTTGAAAGTAGAGATAGTGAGAAGCATTATCTTTTGACATGTTTCTTTAGTTGACATTCCAGAACTCTTAACCAGACATCAGTAGATGGAAAAATCTTCAAAGATCATTCATTTCAATAAACTAATCTATAAATGTTTTTACATGTAATATAATCAATAATATTATCATCTCTGAATACTTTTCTGTGAAATCTTGGCTTCAGTCAAAGTGGTTGCCTCCCTTGTAAACCATGACAAGAGTCATGTCACAAGTCATCTAAAATGAACATATTATTTTAACAAGACACTTTTGATATTATTGTTCAGAAAAATATGTCTGATTCAAGAAAACATCAACTAGTTAGGTTACTTGTGCAGTAGCTTCTGAATTACCAATTAGAATTCAGAGGGTAGATTATTTACATAAGTGTAAGACCTCACATTAACACCATTATTTGACTTTTATTTGACTGGACGAAATATGAATGGCTTTGATGACCATGAAATGATTTGAACTCAGAATGGAGAGACAGGAATTTAAATATAAAAGGCATTTAATATGGTGTGTTACCGTTTGTGCCGCTCCACTGCCTCAGTGAAACATATTAATGTGAAAGATGAGATAATGTAAAGAATACAGTTCAACTCAGTAATCTACTCCACTGGTACAAACTTTACAATATTATAGTAGAATGATACCTAATCTGGACAACCAACGAAGCAAAATATATGCAATGTTAATTGCTGCAATATACCTAAATCCTATACCAGGTTACATGGTTACAAGTGATAAATTTCAAGGAATTTATACCAAAACACAGCACTTTTCTTGTTCATCTTTACTGTTTTCAATAAATCTTCAATAATAAGCTCAAATAAGTGTTTAAAAACACAGCATACCCAAATTACCCACTGCTTCATCCACATTCAACTGCTTCATTATGTTGTATCAATAGAGAGAGGTTATCAAACCAGACCTGGCCAGGTCACATTACAATATACTCAAACATAGCACACCAAAAGTGCTGAACTCATAGGTTGCACTCTGTGCTATGGTGCTGCACAACAATATTAAGATGGCTGACATAGAGATTGTAAGAATTATAAGTAAAAAAAGGTGACTCAAACATACCAAAATGCTTTAGGCTATAAATAAATTGAAATATGTTCAACTTATAAATCTTAACTTTTTTTTCAGGTACAACAACTAATTCAAGTTAAGTATTTTTTAATTAATCACATGTAAACCAATACACCTATCTTGAACAAATAATATGCTTAAAGGCTAAAAATCAGACCAAAGAAATTGAATGAGGAATGCCATTAGGATGGGTAGCCTTTGGTAAATTGAATTACATCATGAAGTGTAAGTTAGTTGTCCATGTGTTTAAAAAGAAAAGTCTTCAACCAGTGTGTACTGCCTACCATTACATATGCATCAGAAACATGGACTACTAACAAGAGCTTTAAAAATAAAGTAAGAGCAACACAAAGAGTTATGGAAAGGAGAATGCTAAAGATTAGCAAAATGGATAAGTGGAGAAACAACAGGATAAGAGTGGCAACAGGTTTAATGGATATTATCTAGAAAATAAAAACTCTGAAATGGTCTATCACAGGACATATGTTCAGAAGAAAGGACAATTGATGGAATACCAAACTGACAGAGTGGATACCACATCCAGAGAAAAGGAGGGGAAGACCATGCAGAAGTTGGAATGAAAACTTTGTTAAATTCTTTAGCACCCAAACATGGATGAGGAAAACATCAGACTGGTTGGTGGAGAGAACATATTGAGGCATTCGTCCAGCAAGGACTGGACATGTGCAAGGATGATGAAAAACTAATTATATGCTGCTTAATTCTGGATGTGCAAATATTCAGCAGATGTACATCTTATATGGATTGGCTTGCTCCTGCACCACAAAGCACAATCTTTTTCAGAAAGATCTGTTATTAATTAACTACATAAAGATAGAAATGAAGCATTGTAAAGAGCAATTGGTTTTTGTGAAATACCTACAGTGGAGTAGAAAGTTGATATTCAAGCGCCAATAGTACCACTTGACAGAATCAGATACTTTTGTAACATATACTTAAGAAATGATTGCCAATAGTATATACCATACCTTACCCATTTGGCTATCTTATATGTCACTCCTAATAAGGAAAAACAGGATGTCTCTTAAGTAAATTTATATAATATTAAACTGTAACTACACACGAGTCAGACTGTAAAATATGTGGTATTTATAATTATTTGTGTCAAGGATGTGACAATGAATTAGAATGTCAGCAAATAGAATGTGATTCCATAGTTTAACTTACTCTGTTTTTGTGCACCCTAAAAGAAAAGATACGATAGATTTCTTCATACTCAACTTCGAGAATCTTACAAAATTCAATACTTTTCTTCAGAACCCTGTCTGTAACCAATGAATTTTCTTGAGATTAATTCAGAATCCTGAAAGAAATTGTCATTACTACATGTATTTTTAAAAAATTAAATAAAAAAATCCATATTATAAAAAGGTGTCTTTATTTCATTTAGGACCTAGGGTTCAACAGTTTAAATAATGTAATAATGTAGTAGGAGTAGTAGTGGTAGTAGTAATAATCATTATAATTGAAATAATTATTTTTGTAATAATAGTAATAATAGTTATTTGTAATAATAAAGAGCTGATCATAAAATGTACAGCTCAATGCACACAAACTAATAATTTCAACAGACAGCCTGAATCCAATTCTACGAACACAATAGCAATTTTACATCAACAGATGCTGCTGGTAATATTTCAACAGCAAATGTAACATATTCGATGCAATATACATCAGAGCTAAAATGTATTAGCAAGTGACACCCAGGTTCTCTTTGATTAAAAAAAAGAGGAAAAAGGAGAAATTTTAATTGGGTAGAAAAAATTAGAAAATTAATTAAAAAAAAATTAATGAAAAAAAAACACACCAAGAAAGATGCATGCAAAATTCTAAGTCAATATGTATATATTTTTTTTAAAGTAAAATTTCATTACCCAGCTGCAATTTTTAAACTAGTCTTAAGACTAATATAATTCCAACAGCATTCAATAAATACTGTTATTTAAAAAAATTTATGAATCTGTTCATGTGCATTTTTTCATGACTGATTGTATGTGTACATGTGTGTGTGTATGCATGTGTGCAAATTTATTAGACTGTAAAAATCTATACTTGAATTCAACTTGCAGTTCTAGTAGATTTATTCTCTACAGATTTAAAGTGGCCATAGATTGGCAAGCTTAAAGAAAAATGTTTACAAAGATGATCGGTTTACAAAGCTAATGGATAAGCTGCTGTAAAGCACCAATCAAGAGAGGGAAAGAGAGTCAGAGAGACAGGAGAAAGAGAGACAGAAAGACAGACAGAGAAAGAGAGAGAGAGAGAGTTCAAAACTGAGGGAAGTTTTTGTTAGTAATTTTTGTTATATTTATAAATATTAAATAAAATAACTGTCAAAAACCATCAAGAAAAGCTGAGTCTAATATAAGGTTTTGTGGTTTATGAGTATTTTCAATTGGTTCCAAAGTACTATGGCTAAATGACATATTTACAAAGTTTTTTTTTTTAACAATAATAAATCAGTGTTTCTTTACACAAAGAGGCAAATATCCTTTGATAAATCACAATTAGATATCCAATGTCTTGGAATCCTAATCACGGCATTTCATATCTCAATAGCAAAATAAGAAGTTGAAATTTTTTTCAGGAACAATTAAAAAAAAAATTGAAATTAATTTTTTTTCAGGGGGTAAGGGGGATTATCTCTTGAAATTGTTTTGCCAACATTTGTTTTCTCTTTTTTTCTTTTTTTCAATGCTAATAATCTTTGGAAGAGTAACAAACTCCAACTTTTTGGCATCTGTAGTAGCCTCACATCTCAAGTTTTTTTGTCAAGTAATTATAAGCAGTTTTTCTTCATTTAAATCTTATTTCATTTGTATAAAATAAATATAGTCAAATAGTTGATTTCCGGTTTTTCATTTTTTTTCTTTCTTTTTGGTAAAGGAATATGACTGAACAACTTAAATGACCAGAGCCTGGGTGGTAGTAGACAGATGTAGTCCATAGTTACTCCTCAAACGGTGGCCAAAAATATCTCTAAGAGAAAGAGAGTTGTTGCCAAAGTATCTGATATGCTGACCTAGACATCATTTTGGCTGAGTATTCAAATACTCAGATAGATCAAAATATGCCTAGAAATATTGATATTTTTCATTCAGCTTTTATACATCACTCCCCATAAAAACAAATAAAAAAAGTCAAGTGAGTTCATTCCAGTGAAATCTTTGTGAACCATTACATGAAAGGATAT